>NC_142063.1:8604131-8920381 GCF_059756535.1 Pantherophis guttatus
TGTAAATATCAAAGGACTGGCCCGTGGGTGCCTCCGGCGGCTAAAACGGACTGCGTGCAGGGAGGGCGCACCTCGTTTTCACCCTCGATGGCCTCCTGCAGCACCGTGCCAGCCGAAAACGGGCCGTTCGCGGGCCGTATCTGGCCGACGGGGTGTTTAAATCCGGCCCGCGGAGGCCGGCCTGTAAATATCAAAGGACTGGCACGTGGGTGCCTCTGGCGGCTAAAACGGACTGCATGCGGGGAGGGCGCACCTCGTTTTCACCCTCGATGGCCTCCTGCAGCACTGTGCCGGCCGAAAACGGGGCGTTCGCCCCGTTTTCGGCTGGCACAGTGCTGCAGGAAGCCATCGAGGGTGAAAACAAGGCACGGGGGGACGCGTGCAGCCCCCCCGCATCCCATTTTGGCTGGCAGGGTGCTGCAGGAGACATCCATCCCGCCCCCCCGCTCCCCCCCCACTGGCCCGCAAAGAACTACAATGTGCACACTCGTCTCGGCCGCAACCCAGAAGAGGAGCTGCCCAGGGTGCATGCATGCATCCAAATGAAATTCTGGTTTCTGGCAACTCTGCCTGTGCCAGGCAACATGGCTCCACATGTGCCATACGTTCGCCGCCATCAAGGTTATACAGTCTGCTGCTTGAGCAGGGGGCTGGACTACAAGACCTCTAAGGTCCCCTCCAAGCTCTATTCTGATTGAACTTCCGAGTTCAAAGCAGAGGGCCGTTTGTGGATCCGGGAATCGCGTCTGGATCATTCCAGAAACACGTCAAGCTCCAAATATCTGCTTCACATCCGGCCTGCTGACCAGGAATCTTGAAACGGCCTTGAGATCCTACCGGGGGGGGGGGGGGGAGAAATGCCACCACCTGCTCCCAACTCAACTTTCTCTAGCGCAATAAACCTGGAAGAATCCAGAATTCTCCTTTTTAAGGGCCCTTCAGGACTGTCTTCAAGGGCAGTCTCGTGTGGGGCCATTGCAGTAGTCCAGCCGAATAAGTAGGCCCGGAAAACTGAACGCAGGGCATCCTGGGAGCAGCAGGCTCTACCAGTTGAGTGATTCTCCCCTTCTGAGAACGCTCTCGGCACCCAAAGGACGGTATCGGTCCGTGGTGAGCGCCGAGTCCAAACGGTCGAAATGCCGGCCTGCGATCTCGCCGGGGCCTCTGCGGTTGCTTTTCTCCTCCTCCCTAAAAAATGTATTTAATCCACTTTCGGCAAATTTGGGCTTGTGTCCCCCACCCCGCCTTGCCCCACCCGCCCCCAAAGAGTCTTTCCCACAAAAACAAACTAAAAAACGCCCATTCAGCAGCTGCGGTGCCAACCAACACCCCAGCGGGGTTGCCACCCTGACTGGCAAGAATCCACGGAAGGACTTTTGGTATGTACTGAAGGAGCGGGGTGGGAGAGGAACAGATCGTCGAGCTGTAAGTTTCCACCGGAGTCGGCAAACCAGGCTATGAATCACAAGTGATGGGCTGTGTTGTATATTTTGTGTGTTTGTGTGTGTATGTTTCAACCCCGGCACCCGAAGGAGGAAAAACCAGTTGCTTGAGTCCTTCCAGTGTACCGCTTGGGTTGAACACAATCGGGGCTCGGCAACTTTAAGAGAGTCTTCCGGCGTGAATTCGCACAAACCAGCATATAATTTCACAGGCCAAGAACTTGGGGCTAGCCAATCAGAGGGCTTGGAAGGGAGGAGAGTTCGCATTCCACCTCCCCACCACCTTGGGAACTCCCTGCCACCGCTCACGCGCCGCCGGCATCGCTCGCGGAGGCAAGACGCCTCACAAAAACAATCCGACTTTCTCTCGTTCAGGTGAGATTCTCACCTGAGGTAACCAACGCCGATGGTTCGGCTTTTTTGGGATAGCAGATTGCCTGTCCGCCGAGCCAAACCACGGCTTATTTCATAAACCGTGGCTAAATAAACGATACGTAGGTCGTCCTCGACTTACAACCATCCGTTTAGCGACGGTCCGAAGTGACAGCGGCACTGAAAAAAAGCGACTTACGACCGTTTTCACACTTGCAACATCCCTGTGGACGCGTGATCAAAATTCAGACGCGTGGCAACTGACTCGTATTTATGACGGTTCCAGTGACTCGTATTTATGACGGTCGCAGTGATCCCGTTTTGCGACCTTCTGACGAGCAAAGTCCACGGGGAAGCCCGATTCGCTTAACAACCGTGCGGCTAACTTAACCACCGCGGCGATTCGCTTAACGGCGGTGGCAAGAAAAGTCGTAAAATGGGGCAAAGCTTACTTAACGGCTTGGAAACGCACATTTTGGGCTCCATTGGGGTCGTACGTCGAGGACTGCCTGTAACACGAGAGTCCAAGCTCCTTGGGCAATGAAAGCATTTTTATGTTACGGCTATCTAAATGTCACATATAAATAATAAAAATATAATAAAAACAACGCTGTTTGGCAGCTCATCTACAAGCCAGATTTCTGCCCTTTCAGCTGGGAAGCCTCGCTCTGCTTTGCCAATCCCTTCACGGTGCATTTACACAAACACACAATTCTATAAGCCACTGTCGTGGCAGGCAGTCCTCGACTTACGACCAGCAATGGAGGCCAACATTTTATGTTGCTTAAGGGAGACCTTCGTTCAGTGACGTTTGCCCCGTTTTTCAGGTCGTTAAATGAATCGCTGCGGCTGTTAAATCAGTACCACGGGTGTTAAGTGGATCGGGCGTGTCCCCCCATGGACTTTGTGCTTGTCAGAAGGTCGCAAGAGGGGATCATGTGACCCCCCCCGGGACGCTGCAATCGTCATAAATGTGAGTCAGTTGTCAAGCATCTGAATTTTGCTTACGTGACTACGGGGATGCTGCAAGGGTCATAAGTGTGAAAAACGGTCATAAATCACTTTTTTTCAATGCTGTTGTAACTTTGGTCACTAAATGAACTGTCGTAAATCGAGGACTGCCTGCATTTAGAAAGGGGCTACTTGAAATCTGACTAACTTCTAACAATCCCTTTGTATCCGGCTACTATCTGAGGCACGAGGCTGGGCCAATTTTTTTCCAATACAGCGGTCCTCGACTTACAACCACAACTCAGCCCAAAAATCTCGAAATCTGGGTCATTCGTCCGTCCACCTCGGCCCAACCCACCTTGCAAGGTTGTTTTTTTCCTGTCGTTGAGTGAGACAGTTTTTGAGTTTGGCCGCATTTTTACAACCTTTCTTCCTACCATTAAGTGAAACACTGCAGTTCTTAACTTAGTAACACAGTCATTAAGCGAATCCGGCTTTCCCTGTTGACATTGCTCGTCAGACGGTCGCAAAAAAGGATCACATGACCCTCCGGGGACACACTGCAAGCGTCGTAAATATGAACCAGTTGCCATGTGTCTGAATTTTGATCATCTGAATACACTGGAACAGTCGTAAGTCTGAAAAACGGTCCTAAATGCTGTTGTAACTTCGAACGGACACTAAGCGAACCGTCGTTAAGTCGAGGACTATCTGTGCTATCAGGGGTGCAAAACGACAAATCATGTTTTTGCAATGCGTGCGTCCACACGAGCGTCAACGCACAGTGCACAACTGAATCAAACGCACAATTTAACACAAAAGTCTTAAAATGGGCAATGCAATTTAACCCGGGTTCCGGGTTTAATCCATTTTCCGGGTTGACCCAACGGACCGAACGGTCAAGGGAACGAAAACAGGCTGCGGATTATCAATTTCTTCCTCCGAACAGATTAGGATTACGTGTGCCCTGGATTTAACCTAGTTAAACCCGTCGCAGAAAGGAAGCCAGACAGTGCAATAATCTAAACGCTGAATCATTTAAAAAAAAAAAGAAGGAAGAAGGTCAGATGAGTTCACTGATGTGACCAAAACAGGAGTCGCTTTCTAAATTAGGCCACTGCCCAGAGGTGAAATGCTCCCGGTTCGGACCGGATCGCCCGATCTGGTAGCGATGGAGGCGGGTGGTTCGGAGAACCAGTAGCAAAAATCCCTGCCCCCCCCCGCTCAGCTGAGCCGCACAATCATCAGAGGCTTTTTTTTTTTACTTTTAAAAGCATTTTTTCTACAACCTCTTCAGCCGAAAAAATGCTTTTAAAAGTAAAAAAAAAAAAAAAGCCTCTGATGATCGTGCGGCTCAGCTGGGATCATCAAAGGCTTTTAAAAGAAAAAAAACCCTTTTTTTTCTTTTAAATGCCTCTGACGGTCCAAGCTGAGTTGCCTAATTGGCAGAGACTTTTTTTCTTTTAAATGCCTCTAACAATCAGGCAACTCAGCTTGGATTGTCAGAGGCATTTAAAAGAAAAAAACCCATCCAAGCTGAGTTGCCTGATCGTCAGAGGCATTTAAAAGAAAAAAAGCCTCTGCCGATCAGGCAACTCAGCTGGGATTGTCAGAGCCTTTTGAAAGCATTTTTTCTACAACCTCTTCAGCTGAAAAAAATGCTTTTAAAAGTAAAAAAAAAAGCCTCTGATGATCGCGCGGCTCAGCTGGGATCATCAAAGGCTTTTAAATGTGCTGAGCACAATGTGCTGAGCGCATTGTAAGCCGCCCTGAGTCTTCGGAGAAGGGCGGCATATAAATCAAATTAAAAAAAAAGAAAAAAGAAAAAAAGCCCTTTCTTTCTTTTAAATGCCTCTGACGATCCCAGCTGAGTTGCCTGATTGGCAGAGACTTTTTTTCTTTTAAATGCCTCTGACGATCAGGCAACTCAGCTTGGATCGTCAGAGGCATTTAAAAGAAAAAAAGCCGCTGCCGATCAGGCAACTCAGCTGGGATTGTCAGAGCCTTTTGAAAGCATTTTTTCTACAACCTCTTCAGCCGAAAAAATGCTTTTAAAAGTAAAAAAAAAAAAAGCCTCTGATGATCGCGCGGCTCAGCTGGGATCATCAAAGGCTTTTAAAAGAAAAAAGCCCTTTTTTTCTTTTAAATGCCTCTGACGATCCAAGCTGAGTTGCCTGATCGGCAGAGACTTTTTTTCTTTTAAATGCCTCTAACGATCAGGCAACTCAGCTTGGATCGTCAGAGGCATTTAAAAGAAAAAAAAAGCCTCTGCCGATCAGGCAACTCAGCTGGGATCATCAGAGGCTTTTGAAAGCATTTATTTTACAACCTCTTCGCCGAAGAGGTTGTAGAAAAAATGGTTTTAAAAGAAAAAAAAACATTGACTACACCCACCCAGTAACATTACCCCCCCCACCAAGCCACGCCCACAGAACTGGTAGTAACCAATTTTAGATTTCACCCCTGCCACTGCCCCTTTACAGGTAGTCCTTGACTTACGACATTTTGACCGTTCAAAGTTACAACGGCACTGAAAAAAGAGACTTACAGCCATTTTTCCCACGGGCAGCATTCCCCCCCCCGTCACGTGATCTAAAATTCAGAGGACCAGTTTTTCAGGCTTACGACCGTTGCAGCCTCTCCAGAGTCAGGTGACTGACATTCAGATGCTTGCCAACTGATTCACACTTACGACGGTGGCAAAATCCGGGGGGGGGGCACGTGATCCCCTTTTGCGACCTTCCGACAAACAAAGTCAATGGGAGAAACCCGGATTCGCTTAGCGACCAGGTGACTAATTGAAGAGCTGCAGGGATTTGGTTAACAAATGCGGCGAGAAGAGTCGTAAAATGAGGCCAAACGCACTTAACGCATGTCTCACTGAGCAACCTAAATTTGGGGCTCAGTTTTGCGGTCTGTACCGGTCGTACAAACAAGACATTAGATAATTGCTTAATGCATTGTAAGCCGCCCTGAGTCTCCGGAGAAGGGCGGCATATAAAAATAAATAAAATAATCCACATTTAATGAACAAAACCGACACCCAAACTGCAGGTCAGTAACTGGGCATTGAATTAACTATACTAGGAGTCCTCGACTTACGACCACAATTGAAACCAAAATTCCTGTCGCTAAGTGAGAGATAGTGGTGAAGTGAGTTTGGCCCACCTTCCCAATGGCTCTTACGTAAAATCATGGCAGTTGTTTTAAGTTAGTAATATAGTCGTTAAGTGAATCGGCCTTCCCCCTTGACTTCGCTTATCAGAAGGTCGCAAAAAGGGAATCAAGTGACCCCCTCTCCCCCGGGGACACTGCGACCGTCATAAATAGGAGCCAGCGGCCAAGGGTCTGCGTTTTGATCACGGGGGATGCTGCCAATGGTTGTCGAGTGTGAAAAACAGCCCCAAGTCGCTTTGTTCAGTGCCACTGTAACTTCGAGCGGTCACTAAGTGAACGGTTGAAAGTCGAGGACTAACTGTAACCCTCAGAACTAGCCACTTGAATTCCCCAACGGCTCATTCCTACCTCTGCGGTTATTCCGAAGTGCGTCACCATGTCTATTTTACAGATCGTGCGAAGGAAGGAAACGGAAAAACAGAACAGAGGACCCAAGAGGTCATCTAGTCCAACCTGCTACCATTTCAAACCCGCTACCATTTCAAAGAAACTATGGATGTCCAGTCCATAGACATTTAGGTATAAGGGTCTCCTGCTTCAGCAGGGGGTTGGACTAGATGACCTCCAAGGTCCCTTCCAGCTCTATTCTGTTCCAAGTCATGGTCTTCAAAAAACAAATCAAAGAATAAAGAGAATTGGAAAGGACCTTGAAGGACTTCTAGTCCAACCCTCTCACTCAAGCAGGAAATCCTATACTCATTTTGGACAAATGGCTGTCCAATTTCTTCTTGGAAACCTCCAGTGATGAAGCAGCCAGAACTTCAGGTGGCAAGTCGTTCCAATGGTTAATTCTTCTGTTAGGAAGTTTCTCCTTAATTCTATACCATTCGCCATTATTCACCACATTATTAAGCGCCCTGAGATCACCTCAAATTTATTTCTTAAAAAAAGGAAAAAAGCCAATCCAAAGCAGTAGCCTTCCTCAGGGAAGACACTTCTAATATTCAGACAGACTGCTTCTATCCAAGGAGGATCCTCGTTTCTCAATCAGCATTTAAGAGGTTTATAAGCTAAATTCCCACCTTCCTGCCTTTTTCCCTCACCAATTTACCTCAGCCGGTATCAGAACTGTCACTGGATCAAATAATGACCCAGCCAAAAACCACAGGTAGACCTCAACTTACAAAATTCGTTTAATAACTGTTCACACTTACAATGGCACTGAAAACGGTGAGTGATGATCATTTTTTTACACTTATGACCGTTGCAGCATCTTGTGACCACGTGATCAAAATTTGGATGCTTGCCAACTGGCTCCTATTTGTGACGTCACAACATCCCGGGGTCCCGTGATCCCTTTTTGCGACCTTCCGACGAGCAAAGTCAATGGGGGAAGCCGGATTCGCTTAGCGACTGGGTTACTAACTTAACACAACTGCGTTGATTCACTTAGCAACTTACTGTGGCAGGAAAGTCACACAACGGGGCACAATTCGCTTCACTGCCACAATTCAAAAGGTGGCAAAACGAGGTCATAAAATGGGCCGTAACTCACTTTTAATGATGCCTCTGCTTAGGAAAAAAAAATTGGGACTCCTTTTTTAGTTTTTTCTTTTTTAGTTTTTATTGAATTTGTATACCGCCCTACTCCCGAAGGACTCAGGGCGGCGAACAGCCATAGAATAAAACATATAAATACAAAAATTAAAATAGAATAAAACAAATTAAATAATTCGGCTGAAAATTTAAAACCCCAATAATTTAAAACCAAATTTAAAATTTCCATTTAAAAAGGGGAAAAAATTTAGGTCGTTAAGTCGAGGACTGCATGTACTGGTCGCAAACTGTTAACAGCCGCAGTGATTCACTTCCCAAGAAAGGTCGGGAAGTGGAACCAAGCTCACTTAACAACGGTCTCGCTTAAGGGAAATTTCGGGCTCAATTACGATGGTTAACTGTGACGGGGTGACTTCCAAGCCTATCGCCAGCCTTCGATCCCCCAAAATAATAAAATGGCAATAAATTAAAAGGAAGGGAGGAAAAAAAAAATCTGACGGAGAAAAGAACACGCCGCGTGTCGGGACCCACATTTTAAAAAGTTAAAAAGTTTCGACGTTGCGGGCTCCCGATGTGATGCGTGCAAGCTTTCCAAAAGTGGGAAGGGTGTGGGGGGAAAACCCAACATAACAACCAGAAAAAGCAAATGTGAAGCCAGGACGAAATTCCTAGGAACTGGGCCCTATTATTCGGCGTCTCGCCCTCCCCTCTCCTCCTTCCTGCGAGAGACAAAAAAATAATAATAATAATTCGGGAAACGGACAAACAAGGATGGAAAGAGACAGATTTAAAAAAAAAAACTTGGAGAGGAGCAGAAAAATAGAGTTTGGGGGGGGAGATAAATTCCTCGTAAGTTCGAATTAAACTTCGGACGGTTTTGAGGGGGGGGGAAGGAGAAACGAGGGGTCCTTCAACACCAACAAAGATCAAATATTTTCCTCTGCTTTGGCCAGCTTGCCGACGGCTGGGCTTTGCAACTTTCTCTTTTATGGACGGTCTTTGGCAGGAAATGGGGGGGGGAGAGAGAAAGGAAGGCCCATATTTCCAAAAAATGTGAATTACGGTTTGAGGAATGGTGTTTACAAAGCCAGGGCCACCCACTAAACAGGGCTTTTGGGCAGCCGGCGGGGAGAGAATATTATGGCCCCAGTAAATGGGACACTTTGGGGTAGTAGTTTTTGAGGTGCTGGGCCTAAAAACCAGGAGGCGGTGAGTTCTAGTTTTTGCCTTAGATGTGAAAGCCGGCTGGGTGACTTTGGGCTAATCGTGAGGAGATGGTGAGTTCTAGTTCTGTCGTAGGAATGACAGTCGGCTGGGTGTTTTTGAGCCAATCCCCAGGGGACGGTGAGTTCTAGTCCCGCCTTAAGGAGGAAAGCCGGCTAGGTGCCTTTGGGCCAATCACCAGGAGACTGTGTGAGGGGCTGCCCCAAAGAAGTGGGGGTCAATTTATTTTCCAAAGGACCTGAAGGCAGGACAAGAAACAATGGGTGGAAACTAATCGAGGAGAGAAGCAACCTGGAATTAAGGAGAAACTTCCTAACAGCGAGGACGGTTAACCAGTGGAACAGCTTGCCACCAGAAGTTCTGGGTGCTCCATCACTGGGAGTTTTTAAGAAGAGGTTGGACAACCACTTGTTTGAAATGGTGTAGGGCCGTGATGGCGAACCTGTGGCACGCGGAGCCATATCTGTGGGCATGGGAGTGTTGCCCTAGCTCAGCTGCAGCGTGCATGTGCGTGCCGGCCAGCTGATTTTCAGGCCTTCCAGGCCCACCGGAGGGCCTCCGGGCGGGGGGGGGGGGGCAGTGGTGGGTTCTAACCAGCTTTACTACCGGTTCTCTTTGTGCGCGCGCTTTGCCTCTTCCTGAAGAAAGAGAACCGGTTCGGTGACGTAATAGTGTCACCGCTATCGGCTCGGCCGAACTGGGCCGAACCGGGAGCAACCCACCACTGGGGGGAGGGGGGGGCTTTTCACCCTCCCCAGGCTCCAAGAAAGACTCTGGAGCCTGGGGAGGGCGAAAAACAGGCCTACCGGTAACCTTTTTGCCATCGCGTGCCAAAAGCGGGGGGGAGCGCGAGGGGGTTGTGCTCGCATGTACGGGGGGGGCAGTGCATGAGGAGCATTGAATTATGGGTGTAGGCATGCGCACGCGTGACCGCCCCCCCCACTCCCCACGCTTTTAGCACACGACGGCAAAAAGGTTAGCCATCACCGGTATGCTTTTGCTTGAGCAGAGGGTTGGACTAGAAGACCTCCAAGGTCCCTTCCCGCTCAATTCCTATTCCTATTCCATTCTGTCTCATGTCTGCCCAGTGTTCCTTAACAATGCTAACCCAGGATTTGCATTCAGATGTTCTTTCACCGCAACTCTAGGCTTTGCTACCGCACCGCAACGTCTCTTCGTAACAGGCGGCAACTGCAGCGTTCACCACCACACACCCCTGCAGCTCAGAGTTGGTCGGAGTCAGGTGGCACCCCGGTTCAATTAGATAAAAGAAAAGCTGGAGCCCGGGGGAACCAGGTGCACGAAATCCCGCTTCGTTCTAGCTGAAAACTCAGCAAATGGTGGCCTAGCACAGGGGTCTCCAACCTTGGCAACTTTAAGACTTGTGGACTTCAACTCCCAGAATTCCTCAGCCAGCAAAGCTCTCTGGGAGTTGAAGTCCACAAGTCTTAAAGTTGCCAAGGTTGGAGACCCCAGCCCTAGCAGATCCCCTCTCTGCCTCCTATAACTACCTTAGGTCAGCGTTTAGTAGAGATTCTCTTGCTTTAGCTGGACTAGAAGACCTCCAAGGTCCCTTCCAGCTGTATTCTATTCAACTTTACTTTACTTTACTTTTATTTGATTTATATACCGCCCTACTCCCGAAGGACTCAGGGCGGTGAACAGCTAACAATAAAATACATATATACAAAATTTAAAAAGCAGAAATAAAATCGAATTAAATAGTTTGGCCCAGACAAATTAAAACCCCAATCGATTTAAAACAAATTTAAACTTTAAGTATTAACAATATTAAAAATGTTAAAAATATTAAAATTGTTAGTCTAGGCCCGCCTGGTGGAATAAAAAGGTCTTTAGAGCATGGCGGAAGGTGCGCAGATCCGGGATCCTCCGTATCTCCGGGGGGAGCTCGTTCCAGATAGTAGGTGCCCCCACAGAGAAGGCTCTCCCCCTGGGAGCCGCCAGTCGACATTGTTTGGCCGATGGCACTATTCAAGAACTGGATTATCTCTCATTTGGGACATTTCAAGATCCAAAACAAGGGACGCGATGGCTCAGTGGGCTAAGACGCCGAGATTGTCGATCGAAAGGTCAGCAGTTCAGCGGTTTGAATCCCTAGTGCTACGGCGTAACGGGGTGAGCTCCCGTGACTTGTCCCAGCTTCTGCCAACCTAGCCGTTCGAAAGCAGGTAAAAAAAGGCAAGTAGAAAAATAGGGACCACCTTTGGTGGGAAGGGAACAGTGTTCCGTGCGCCTTTGGCGTTGAGTCATGCCAGCCACATGACTACGGAGACGTTTTCGGACAGCGCTGGCTCTTTGGCTTTGAAACGGAGATGAGCACTGCCCCCTAGAGTCGGGAACGACTAGCACATATCTGCGAAGGGAACCGTTAACTTTAAGATCAAAACAGCTTTCTCAAGTTTGGGACATTTAAGAATTCCCAGAATTCCTCAGGCAGCAAAACTGGCTGGGGGGGGGGCTAGGATTCTGAGAGTTGAAGCCCACCCCTCTTAAAGGTGCCGAGATTGAGAAATACAGCCTCTAGGTCAGAATTCCCCAAACCTTTCTGGTTTGGGGGCCCGAAGACAGGGGAAAGAGGGGCAAGCGCATGTCCATGCGTGCACGCAAGTGGGGCCATGTGTGTGCATGGACACGCGTGCCCTGGCCAGCCACTCACGTGGCCCAGTGACGATTAAGCCATGTCCCGGTAGTGGGCCGTGGCTCACAGGTTGGGGACCCCTGCTCTGTGTGTTTCGAAGCGTACCACTTTAGGAAGATGAGCGCAGCCTTTTATCAGTTTGTGAAATGATAGGTAGTCCTCAACGCACGACCACAATTGAGCCCCAAATTGAATGTTGCTAAGTGAGAAATTTGTTAACCGAGTTTGGCCACCGTTTTATGACTTTCCTCGCTACGTTTGTTAAGTGATTCACTGCAGGGGTTCAGTCAGGGCTGGTATTCAGCCGGTTCGGACGGGTTCAAGCGAACCGGATGCTAATTTTACAATCGGTTTGCTGAATCGATAGTTGCAAGGACTGGCTGGCCCCACTCATCCCGCCACGCCCCTCCCAGGAGTCTCCACGCGGCCTGTTTTGGATGCCAGGTAAGTGCAGTGCCCGCACAGAGGCTCTGGGAGGGCGAAAAACAGGCCTCCCAGAAGTTCTGGAAGTCTGGAAATGGGCCTGTTTCCGGCCTCCAGAAGGCCTCGGAAGCCTGGGGGAGGCTGTTTTCGCCCTCCCAGAGGCTCAAGGAAAGCCTCTGGAGCCTGGGGAGGGCAAAAATCCTCCCCCCCCGCTGTGGTGCAGGAGGCCGAGTAGGCCACGCCCATCATGGCCACGCCCACCTAGCAACCGGGGAGGGAACTGGTTGCTAAAAATTTTGAATCCCACCCCTCAGTTCAGTTAGGAACACGGCTGTCAAGGGAATCTGGCTTCTCCGTTGACTTGGCTGGTTAGAAGGTCGCAAAACGGGAATCACGTGACCCCGGGATGCTGCAAGCCGTCATTAAGTATGAACCAGTTGCCAAGCGTCCAAATATAAACTCACGCAATCCTGGAGATGCTGCAATGGTCGTGTGGAAAAATGGCCCTAAATCAGATTTTTTTTTTTAGTACCGTTGTAACTATGGACGGTCTCTAAATGAACTGTTGTAAGTCGAGGACTACCTGTATTTTTAGAGAGTAAGGCAGGGGGAGGAGGAGGTTAGGGGGGCGCAAGTGAAGGAGGAAGGAGGAAGAAAGGAGAGGAAGAGAACGAAAGGGAGGAAGAAGAAGAAAAGAGGGAAAGGGGGAGGAGGAGGAGGAAAGAGGAGAAGGGAGAGGAAAAAGAGGAAAAAAATGGAGGAAAAAGAAGGAAAGGGAAGAGGGGAGGAGGAGGAGAAGGAGAGGAAGAAAAGAGGGAAAATGGGAGGAGGAGGAAGAGGAAAAGGGGGAGGTGATAGAGGAGGAGGAAAAAGCGAAGGGCAGGGGAGAAGGAGAAGATGGAGAATAGGAAAGAGGAGAAGGAGAGGGAGAGTAAGAAAAGAGGGAAAAGGGGAGAGGAAGAGGAGGAGAATACAGGAGGAAAAAGAGAAGGAAAGAGAAATGGGGAGGAGAATGAGAAGATGGAGAATAGGAAAGAGGAGAAGGAGAGGGGGAGGAAGAAAAGAGGGAAACCGGGAGGAGGAGAAAAGAGGAGGAGGAAGAGGAAAAAGGGGAGGAGATGGAGAAGGAGGAAAAAGCAAAGGGAAGGGGAGAAGGAGAAGATGGAGAATAGGAAGGAGGAGGAGGAGATGGAGAGTAAGAAAAGAGGGAAAAGGGGAGAGGAGGAGAAGACAGGAGGAAAAAGAGAAGGAAAGGGAAACAGGGAGGAGGAGAAGATGGAGAATAGGAAGGAGGAAGAGACAGAGGAGAAGGAGAAGGAAAAAGAGGAGAGGGAGAAGAAGAAGAAACGAAATGGACTCGGGGAAGGAGTCTTCTCTCTCCATCGCGGCTCAAAGTCCCCGTGGCTCCAATGGGACCTTTTGTCTTGGCGGGAAAACACGTCCTCTCCCCAAGGCCATTTTCTCATCCTCACTCGCCCCCCCCCCCCCTTCTCCATTTTATGACCTTGGCTTCCTGAGGACACCGCGCCGGATTTCCATGAAATTATTCTATTCGGCAAAGCAGCAGCCACAGCCGGCGTGCTCCAAGGGGGAAACAGCAAAGCGACGGCCGCTGTTCAAGGACTCCCCCGGGATTTTGGGGGGGGGAGGGTTTCGCAGAGATGCCCTTAATTCTGTGAACTCCGCCAGGGTGGGGCTCAGTTTTAATTTTAACAAAAGCAGCCGAATCCCTGGGCAGCCGGCAAGCCAAAACAAGATCCACCAGATCCCCGAGAAACCTTGTTTTAAATACAGGTAACTCCTCGGTTTACGACAATTTGTTCAAAGTTACAACGGCACAGAAAAAGGTGACTTACGACCTTTTTTCCCCCTCTCCCCACAGTTACAACCTACGCAGCCATCCCCAGGATAACATGAGCAAAATTGAGACGCTTGGCAACGGGTTCATATTGATGACCTCTGGAGTGTCCCGGGGTCACACGGTGCCTCTTTTCGCGACCTCCTGACAAATAAAGCCACGATTCGCTTAACAACCAGGTCACTAACTTATCCCCTGCAGTTGATTCGCTTAACGGCGGCGAGAAAAGTTGAAAAAAAACGGATCAAAATTCATTGAACAAATGTCTCGCTTAACAACAGAAATTTGGGGCTCGATTGTGGTCGTAAAGTCGAGGACTACCTATCTACAACCCCCTTTTTTCCCCCAGTTCAAGCCCAGAGAACTTTACGGCATGCTTAATTTATCTAAAAAGACAGGAAAAAACGTGAAACGTTAACATTTCGCGCCTTTGAAAACACGGCACGGGGGTAGATATTTGATGCGCCTCGATTTCCAGTTATCTGGCGGAGGTCCACTATATTACAGGTGGTCCTCAACTTGCAATGGTTCGCTTAGTGACTGTTCAAAGTTACAACGGCACTGGAAAAAAGTGAACTCAGGACCAGTTTTTCACCCTTAACGGCCGTCATGGGATCCCACGTGATTCAAATTCAGACTCTTGGCAATCGACTCGTATTTATGACAGCTTGCTGTGTCTCGTGAGACCCTTTTGTGACCTTCTGATGAGCCAAGCAAAGGGGGGAGGGGAAGCCCGATTCGCTTAACGACCATTTGACGAATTGAACAAGTGTGGCGAGTCGCTTAACAACAACCGTGGCAGGAAAGTAAATTGTAAAATGGGAGGAAACTCAAGCGTTTCACTTAGCGACAGAAATACGTAAGGCATAGGGTCTGCTTGGGTGGAGGGGATGGGGTTGGACTAGATGACCTACGAGGTCCCTTCCAACTGTGTTAATCTGTAATAGTCACCCAGTCTGATCAAATGGGCCTTATATACAGTACGTTTAATAATGTATAATATATACACGACGACTTATAATATGAATTAAAGTGTGGTGGTGTTTGAAGCCCTTGTGAATCTTTATTTTTATTTTATTTTAGAAAATGTATATTGCCGCCTGTTCGCGCGTGGCGACTCAGGGCGGCTTACACAAATATAAAAACATCATATGTGAAAAAAATAAAAACTAAAATAATAAATTAATAAAAATAACTGCCCCCCCACAGCCCCACCCCACCCTCGCGACAACACATCACACAATGCAACTAGACAAACAGGTAGGCCTCTGTTTAATAACTGCAATGGGACCAGAATTTTTTGCGGCTAAGATGGTTCTTAAACGAGTTGCGCTTTCATCTTACAACCTTCTTTGCCCCAGTGAAGTAAATCAACACGGTTGTTAAGTGAATCAAGGGGTCCTAAAGCGGATTTGGCTACCTTCATTGACTTGGCTTGCTGGAAAACAGTTGGTTCCAAATAGCAATCACAATGTAAATATATGTGAGACGTCAAGGGATCAATTCTGTTATGTAAGAAAAGCTGTGACAGACGTATAATAAGTGCGAGGACCTCCCTTTTTTCGGTAGCTTCAAGTGGTCGCTCAATGAACGATTGCAAGGGGAGGTCGACCTGTAACTTTGCATTACATCTAAATTCTCCATTTAAAAAGAATCAAGAATCAGAAGAGTCGGAAGGGACCTTTGAGGTCATTTAGTCCAACCCCCTGCCCCGCCCAAGCAGGAGACCCTACACCGTTTCTGACAGATGGCAGTCCAGTGCCATCCAGTCCAGTCCAGTTTTGAAAGCTTCCAGTGAGGAAGCTCCCACAAGAGCCTTGATAGTACAGTGGACTAAAGCACTGTTAAGTAACACCAGCTGCTTGCAATTACTGCAAGTTCAAATCTCATCAGGCTCAAGGTTGACTCAGCCTTCCATCTTTTCTAAGGTAGGTGAAATGAGGACCCGGATTGTGGGGGCAATAAGCTGACTTTGTATAAATATACAAAAGTATGAAGGCTATTGCTTAACGCACTGTAAGCCGCCCTGAGTCTCCGGAGAAGGGCGGCATATAAGTCAAATTAAATATATATATACAAAAGTATGAAGGCTATTGCTTAACGTATTGTAAGCCTCCCTGAGTCTCCAGAGAAGCAAAAAATTAAATTAAATTAAAGCAAAAAAAAACCCAACAACTTCCCAAGCCAGTTTCAAACCAGGTTTGGCTGCTGGCTTTGATGGGAACCCTCAACATATTATTTATTTATTTGTTTGTTCAATTTATATGCCACCCTTCTCCGAAGACTCAGGGCGGCTTACAATGCATTATAGCAATAGCCTGCATACTTCCTTTTTTGTGTATATACCTGCTTATTAGGGCTTTCAGCCCCCCCTAAGTTGTGTTGTTCTATACAAAATTGGCTTATTGCCCCCACAATCCGGGTCCTCAATTTACCTACCTCGGAAGGATGGAAGGCTGAGTCAACCTTGAGCCTGGTGAGATTTGAACTCGCGCTAATTGCAGGCAGCTGGCAGCTAAGTGCTACATAAACAGCACTTAGTCCGCTGCACCACCAAGGCTCTTAATATTAACTAGGGGCTTTGATGAATGATGGTTTCTCTCTTCCTAATTTAACTTGAAGAACCATCGCAAAGAACGTCAAAGGCAACATATTTCTATTTTTCAGATATTCTAGCGCAGGGGTCTTCAAAGTTGGCCACTTTAAGACTTGTGGACTTCAACTCCCAGAATTCTCCAGCCAGCCTGGGGGATTCTGGGAGTTGAAGTCCACAAGGCTTAAAAATTCTCTCAAATAACCCATCAGGGTCTTTTTGCTGAATTTCCAGATGTTTTGACTTCTGAATTAATGTCCACAAATTGAAATTTTAGCTAGCAAATAATCCACCAAGCTCTTTGCTGAATTTCCAGATGTTTTGACTTGTGGACTTCAACTCCCAGAATTCACCAGCCAGCCTGGGGAAATCTGGGAGTTGAAGTCCACAAGGCTTAAAAAGTCTCTCAAATAACCCATCAAGGTCTTTTTGCTGAATTTCCAGATGTTTTGACTTTTGCAAAACTCACCTGGAGTTGTTATTCATTGCATTTCATCACTGCCTACATACGAGACCAGCCCTGAGCTTCCCTGCAGGACCTTAAGAGAATTCCCCACTCCACACACTAGTTATACCAGTCCTGAAATCAAGTTAAACCACTGTGAGAAATCTGAATAATTGCATTCGCATTAAAGAGACATGTTCGTACCGAGCCGAGTTTTTTACTTACGGCTTCACTGAACCCCGAAAAACTATTTGTAGCTACAAAACTCTGGGACCGTTTCTGCTACAGAACGAGGTTTGGTTGCGTCTGTGTGTAAATTGTATATGCCCAGTCCTGAGCTGGGTTTGTTTAAGGCTTCGGGAACAGTTTTAAAATTTGGAAATGCTTTGAAGAACATTTAAGGAAGTCTGAGAGAGAGATTCAAAGATTAACAGAGTTGGAAGGGACCTTGTAGGTCATCTAGTCCAACCCCTCACCCAAGTGGGAGACCCTACATCATTTCTGACAAATGGCAGTCTGAAATGGTATAAGGCAGTGATGGCTAACCTTTTTGCCATCGTGTCCCAGGAGCAGGGGATTCATACGCGCGGGTGCCCACACCTATAATTCTATGCGCCCTGCCCCTGCGCATGCACACGCAATCTCTCCCACGCTCCTGGCACGGTAGGCCCGTTTTTTGCTCTCCCCAGCCTCCAGAGCCTTTCTAGGAGTCTGGGGAGGGCGAAAATGGCCTTCCCCACCCTCTGGAGGCCCAAAACGGCCCGTTTGCCAACTTCCGGCGGTTTCTGGCTTCCAGAGGGCCTCCAGGGAGTGGGGAAGGCCATTTTTGCCCTCCCCAGACACCTAGAAAGGCTCTGAAGGCTGAGGAGAGCAAAAAAACGGGCCTTTCCCACCCCCACCCCAGGTCCTCCGGAGGCAGGAAACAGACTGTTTTCCAACTTCTGGTGGGCCCAGAAGGCCCGAAAATCAGCTGGAGCCAAGCTCCCGTGCCCACCGATATGGCTACGCGTGCCACCTTTGGCACACGTGCCGTAGGTTCGCCATCACGGGTATAGGGTCTCCCAAAGGTGCTTTTTCGAGAGGCAACTGGACTTTCTCGTTTTTCTTTGAAGACGTTTCGCTTCTCCGCCAAGGAGCTTCTTCAGCTCTGAGGTAAAGAAGCTTCTTGAAGGAGAAGTGAAATGTCTTCAAAGAAAAACGAGAAAGTCTTGAAAAAAGCACCTTTGGGACAGCCGTGACCTGGATGACTGAGAATCTCCATAGACATTTAGGTATAGAGTCCACTGCATGAGCAGGGGGTTGGACTAGAAGACCTCTAAGGGCCCTTCCAGCTCTGTTTTACTCTAAGTCACGGTTAGAATCTTCAAAGCATGAATAAGAGTTGGAAGGGACCTTGGAGGTCTTCTAGTCCAACCCTCTGCTCAAGCAGGAAATCCTATGCTCATTCTGGGCAAATGGCTGTCCAGTCTCTTCTTGGAAACCTCCAGTGATGGAGTACCCACAACTTCTGGTGGCAAGCAGTTCCACTGGTTCATTGTTCTTGGTGTCAGCAAATTTCTCCTTAGTTCTAGTTTGCTTCTCTCCTTGGTTAGTTTCCATCCGTTGTTCCTCATCTTGCCTTTTGGTGCTTGGGAAAATAGTTTGACATCCCCCCCCCTATATTTTTGTAGGAGCCCCTCAAATATTGGAACACTGCTATCCTCTTTCCCCTAGTCCTTTCTTTTCATTAAACTAGAGACATCCCCCATTTCCCAAGTTTGGAAACAAAACAGCCATGATTGCTGGATTTTTAACCAGAAGGTCGGTATGTCCCCAACTCTTATGTAAAATGGGCATCGGAAGCAACGGGAGAAAACTAAAGTCAATAGAAAAAAGAAATTCACACGATATGCTACACAGCGTCCAAAAGAGCAAACCAGGAGCCTCATCCTAGAATTCACCCCTTTCCCCCCCTTTTCTTATGGGTTCAACAATCTACGTAAAGGAAAAGACCTACACAAAAAATCCCTCTGAGCTTGGTAGTTTCCTTGTAGACGTTTCATGACCCAACTATGGAGTATTATCAGTGCTAGAAAGAGGTGGGGTTGGAGGAGGAGGAGGAGTACTGTGGGGTTCTTGGTGCTCTCTGAGCTTGGTGGTTTTCTTGCAGACTTCATGACCCAGCTAGGTAACATCATCAGTGCTAGAAAGAAGTGGAGTTTGTGGAAAGGAGGAGAAGGGGGGAGGAGGAGGAAGAGGAGGTGGAGGAGGACTGTGGGGTTCTTGGTGCTCTCTGAGCTTGGTGGTTTTCTTGCAGACGTTTCATGACCCAGCTATGGAATATTATCAGTGCTAGAAAGAGGTGGGGTTGGAGGAGGAGGAGGACTGTGGGGTCCTTGGTTCTCTCTGAGCTTAGCGGCTTCGTTGCAGACATTTCATGACCCAACTAGGTAGTGTCATCAGTGCTAGAAGAGGGTGGGGTTTGGGGAGGAGGAGGAGGAGGAGGAGGAGGACTGTGGGGTGTTTTCTTGCAGACGATTGATTACCCAACTAGGGAGCCTCCTCCGTGCTTGTCACCTGGTTGCGTAATGAGACCTCTGCAAGAAAACCTCCAAGCTCGGAGAGCACCCAGCACCCCACAGCTCCAACCCCACAGCTGCGACGCTTCTCTCCCATTGGTTAGAAAGGGACGGAGGATCCTCCGGCCACAGAAAAGCTGGGAGGGGGCAGCCTCAGACTCTGCTTTGTTGCAACACCTTCGCACCTGCCCTCCCCCCCCCCCCCGCCTTTTGGCTCCCAGCACCAAGTTCCTGGGTCACCCAAGGTGACGGCAAATTCCGGCAATGGTTACCTGAGGGGCCCTTCACAAACACAAAAATTCCTCACGGGGAAGATCTGGGGGGGGGGGAGGCGTGTTTGTATGTATGTATGTATATGTGTGTGTGTGTGTGTATGTGTGTGTGAATATATGTGTGTGTCTATGTGGATGTATATCTCTGTATGTGTATATATGTATGTGTTTATATGTGTATATATGTGTGTGTAATGTGTGTATATGTGTGCATGTGTATATATGTGGGTGTATGTGTGTATATATATGTGTGTGCATGTATGTATGTGTGTATGTGTGTATATGCATGTATGTATGTGTGTATATGTGTGTATATATGTATATGTATGTATAGTGTGTATATGTGTATGTGTGTATGTATATGTGTGTATATATGTGTATAAATATATATGTATATGTATGTATAGTGTGTATATGTGTATGTGTGTATGTGTATGTATATGTATATATATATGCGTATATGTATATGTGTGTATATATGTGTGTATATATGTATGTGTATAGTGTGTGTATGTATGTGTGCTTGTGTATATGTATATGTGTATATGTATGTGTATACATGTATGTGTGTATATATGTGTGTATGAATATCTGGGTGTATATGTGTGTATGTGTGTGTATATATGTGTGTATGTATGTGTGTGTATATATGTGTGTATGTATGTGTGTGTATATGTATGTATATATGTGTGTATATATGTATATGTGTGTATAGTGTATATGTGTATGTATGTATGTAGAAGTATATGTATATGTGTATGTGTGTATATACTGTGTGTATATAAGTATGTATGTATATGTATGTGTATACATGTATATGTGTATTGTGTGTGTGTGTGTGTGTGTGTGTATGTACGTGTGTGTGTGTGTTTATTCCATTTTCTGTGCACTGCCTGGTGTGCGATGCAGAGAGAGCTGAGAGAGAGGGAGGCTCCCCGGGTGGGGCTTCCAGATTCATTTCCCAAAAAGGAACGGAATGGCTGCCAACCTGGTTATTAAACGGGCGACGCTATTTCTCCAGTCCCGCCCAAGCAGAGCAGAGCCACTTCCCCAATAAATACCGGTAGTCCTCGATTTACAACACTTCGCTTAGTGACCGTTAGAAGTGACAACGGTCGTGAAAGAAAAGGGGCTTAGGACCGGTTTTCACACGGAACGACAACCGTTGCGGCCTCCCTGCAAAGCAAAGTCAAGGGGGAAGCCAGATACACTTAACAACCGGGTTACTAACTTAACAACTGCAATGATTCACTTAACAACGGTGGCAAGAAAGGTCATAAAATGGCACAAAACTCACTTAACAAATGTCTCACTTAACAACAGGCAATGACAATATTTCGACATAGGTTGGGCCAAGGTAGAGGGACTCGGCCAAAATCACCTAGAGGGCTTCCATGAGGAAAGGGGGGACTAGAACTCACTGACTCCTAGTGATGGGTCAGAAATTACACAGCTGGCTTTTGCACTTAAGGTGGGACTAGAACTCCCAGTCTCCTGGTGATTGGCCCAAAGTCACCCAGCCATGTTTCGTGCCTAAAGTGGGGCTAGAACTCAGTCTCCTAGTGACTGGCACAAAGTCACCCAGCCACCTTTCGTGCCTAGGGCCAAACTAGAACTCCCAGTCTCTCAGGAATACATGCCTAAAGTGGGGCTAGAACTCACTGTCTCCTGGTGACTGACCCAAAGTCACCTAGCCACCTTTTGTGCCCAAGGCAGAACTAGAACTCATCATCTCCTGGCAATTGACCCAAAGTCACCCAGCCACATTCTGTGTCTAAAGTGGTGCTAGAACTCACAGTCCCCTGGTGACTGACCCAAAGTCACCCAGCCACCTTTCATGCCTAAGGCGGAACTAGAGCTCACTGCCTCCCGGTGATTGGTTCAAAGTCAACCAGCCAGTTTCCATAACTAAGGTGGGACTAGAACTCCCAGTCTCCTGGCGATTGGCCCAAAGTCACCCAGCCACCTTTCATGCTTAAGGCGGAACTAGAACTAGAACTCACCGTCTCCTGGTGACTGGCACAAAGTGACCCAACCACTTTTTGTACCTAGGGTGGAACTAAAACTCACCATTTCGTGGTGACTGACCCAGTCACCCAGCCACCCCCTGTGCCCAGGACAGAGCTAGAACTCCCAGTCTCCTGGTGATTGGCCCAAAGTCACCCAGCCGGCTTTCGCGCCTACGGCAGCATTAGATCTCACAATGTTCCAGTTTTTAGCCCAGCACTGCAGCCCCCATAAAGGACCCAAAAGCCCCACATTTTGGGGGCTGGCCCGCACCCTTTCCGACCGAAGCACAGGCTGTCGTCTCTTTCACCCACCAATGGCTGCATTTCGCCTCGAGGCGTCCATTTTGTTTTTCCCGAAAGAGCTTTCTGCTCGCGTTGTGAGGTAACCTGCACTTCCTTTTGCCACATAGCTGAAGATTTTCGAGAAACATCTCCCCAGGTTGGCGGTTGACAGCCTGCCAACTCCAGCCGGCAGCCCCTTCGGCATTTTGGAAGATGAAGAAGTTCCACCAGATTCAAAAGCCCAGTTTCCGGATATTTTCCTGAAGGGGATTGGAGGAAGACCCAGAATAACAGAGTTGGAAGGGACCTCGGAGGTCTTCTAGTCCAACCCCCTGCTTAAGCAGGAGACCCTTTCCCATTCCAGACCAAAGGTTGTCCAGTCTGTTCTTGAAAACCTCCAGTGGGTGGATCACCCACAACTTCTGGTGGCAAGTTGTTCCACAGGTTCATTGTCCTCACTGCCAGGAAATTCCTCCTTAATTCTAGGTTGCTTCTCTCCTCAATTAGTTTCCACTCATTGCTTCTTGACCTGCCCTCAGGTGCTTAGGAGAATAAATTGACCTCTGTCTTCTTTGTGGAAGCCCCTGAGATACTGGAAGACTGCTATCATGTCTCCCCTGGTCCTTCTTTTCATTAAACGAGACATTCCCAGTTCCTGCAACCGTTCGTCGTATGTTTGAGCCTCCAGTCCCCCAATTATGTTTCTTGCTCTTCTCCGCAGTAGCGTCTCAACGTCTTTTTTTTTTACAACTTTTTGACATTGTGGTGACCAAAATCAAGGAGAGAAGCAACCTAGAACTAAGGAGAAATTTCCTGACATTGAGAGCAATCAATCCAGTGGAACGACTTGCCACTGGATTGAAGTTGTAAATGCTCCAACACTGGAAGTTTTTAAAGAAAAGATTGGATAACCATTTGTCTGAAGTGGTAAAATAGGGTTTCCTGCCTAAGCAGGGGGTTGGACTAGAAGACCTCCAGGGTCCCTTCCAACTCTTGTTATTCTATTCTAAAACAAGCAAGGGAGCAAAGTTTGAGAACGCCACGACCGTCGGGAGGCCGGGAAATGATCTCTGAAATAAGAAGCAAGATCTCTGGGCTTGCTTTTTTATTTTTTATTTTTTTAATTTTTGCAACGTCGTGCGATCCGGGAACACCGAGTACCAGATTCGAAGCTCCTGTTCCTTCAGCAATGTTTACCTACTGCCAGTCCCCGGCACTCTCAAAGCTCAAACCCCCACCCCCACCCGATTCCAAGCACATGTGGTCCTTGACTTACAGCTCTTCCTTCCGCGACCGTTTGTAAGGTCGCCGTGAAAAAAGGGGGACTTACATCGGCTCCTCGCACTTATGACCGTCCTAGGATTCCCCCGGTTGTTAACACGATCAAAATCCGGGGGAGCTCGGCGACCGGCGTGGAGAAGCCGGTCCTCAACTTACAACGATCGAGCCCAACGTTTTTGCCGTGAAGTGAGACATTGCTGACGGGCATTCCGCCCCGCTTTACGACGTGGCTTGCCACGGTTCTTAAGGGAATCGTTTTGCAGCGGTTCAGTTAGCCACCCACGGTTGTTAAGTGAATCTGGCTTTCCCCCTTGATTTGGCTGATCCGAAGGTCGCAAAAAAGGGGATCGCGTGACCTTGGGACACCGCGACGGTCGTTAAGTGTGAACCAGTGGCCAAGCGTCTGAATTTGGATGGTGTGACCTTGGGGATGCTACGAAGGTTGGAAGTGTGAAAAACGGCCATAAGTCACTTTTTTTAGCGCCGTTTTAACTTTGAATGGTCACTAAATGAGCTGTTGTAAATCGAGGACTACCAGTATCTTAGATCACATGATCCCGATGTGTGACCTTCCCAGCCGTTTTCCGACATGCAAAAATCAACGGGGGAAAAAATCAGATTCGTTTAACGACGGCGTGATTCATTTAACGTCCACTCCGATTGGGCTTTACGGTGCCAGAAAAGGTAGTAAGACAGGCTGCGACTCGCTTAACAAGTTGGATTTTGCCGATTAAATAAATGGGTTGTTGCTGGAAATGGCTAGTATATATTACCATGTAAAAATATAAAAAAGCTGAGGTCGTATGTTACTACTTACAAGTCCTCGGCTTACAACAGTTCGTTTAGCGACCATTCAAAGTTACGGCGACACTGAAAAAAGTTGAGCTAGGACCGTTTCTCACACGTCTGACCGTCATAGCATCACGTGATTTAATATTCAGATGCTGGCCAACTGACTCGCCTTTATGACGGTCGCTGTGTGTCCAGGGTCCCCCTTTTGCGACCGCGTTACTAACTTAACAACTGCAGCGATTCACTTAACAACGGCAGCAAGAAGGGTCGTAAAATGGGGCAAAAAACGCTTAACAAATGTCTCGCTGAACATCATCAATTTGGGGCTCAATTGTGGTCATAAGGTGAGGACTAGCTGTATTCTACTGGGCCAAAAAGACTCGAAAACTAATGCTTTTTTCCCCCCCTTGACCCTACACTCTTTCCTCTTCCTCCCCCCCCCCAAATATTTTCACTTTTCTGCCTATTTCTATATGTTTTGTTAAGGGGTCGGCAACCTTAAGCCATTTGGATCCGTTTCCCACAGAAAAGAAAACACCGGGAGCCACAAAATCCGTCCTATGCCCGACTATTTCCTGAGCGGCCACAGAACTAGCATATGTGGTTGAATTAAACTTTGTTTTCTTCTGAAACTTTTTTTTCTTGGATTTATCCATGGTTGGCCTACCAGGGGTCAAAAAAGCTCAATAAATTACGTATATTTTGAGCGACAGGGAGCCACAGCAGAGGGATGAAAGAGCCACATGCGGCTCCAGAGCTGCGGGTTGCTGACTCCTATATTAAACTAATAAAATTTGGAACTACTGTCTTGCTTAGCAACAGAAATTCCAGTCCCCGTTATGGTTATAAGTTGGGGTTTACTGGTATGTCAGTTGCTTAAAGACCGTTACTCTTTATTCACATTATGATTCATGGTTTATTTACCGACAGAAATTCTGGTTGCAACCGTAGTCCTAAGTCAAGGACACAGTAACAGACTTAAAGCAGTTGGTTTAAGTGACCGTTCGGAGTTACAACGGCACGGAAAAAACGGATGTAGGGCCGTTTTTCACACTGACGACCGTTGACGCATCCCCGTGATAAAAAATTCAGACGCTTGGCAACTGGTTCATACTTACGACGGTCGCGATCGTAAGTATGAACTTATGATCCCCTTTTGCGACCTTCGGACAAGCAAAGTCAAAGTCGCAAAATGAGGCAAAGCTCGCTCAACCGATGTCTCACTTAATGACGGAAATTTTGGGCTCCGTTGTGGTCGTAAATCGAGGATGGCCTGTTATCTAGTGTTTGGGATTTCCAGCAAGGCAACAGAGAGCATTCAGGGACGGCTTAACCGTGTCTGGCTGAACTGGGTCAGAGGAGGAGAAGGCCCAAATCTCCAGCTGTCTTCTTGTACCTGAGATTGACACCTGGTTCTGTACAGGTAGTTCTCAACTTACAACCGTTCGCTTAGTGACCGACTGTTCGAAGTTCGAATGGCACTGGAAAAAGTGGACTTTTGGACCATTTTCCACCTTACGAGCGTGACAGCATCCCCAGGGCCATATGATCAAAACTCAGAGCCTTGGAAAGTGGCCCCTACAGCTAGTCCTCGACTTATAACGCTTCGTTTAGTGACCGCTCAAAATTACGTGATTTGTGACCGTTTTTCACACTTATGACCGTTGCCAGCCTCCCACAAATCGTGATCAAAATTCAGATACTTGGCCACCGACTCGTATTTTGTCGTATTTACGACAATTGCAGTGTCCCGGAGTCACGCAATCCCCCTCTTTTGCGACCTTCTGACTAGCAGAGTCAATGGGGGAAAGCCAGATTCACTTAACAACCGGGTTACTAGCTTATCAACTGCACGGATTCACTTAACAACGGTGGCAAAAAAGGTTGTACGATGGGGCGGAATTCACTGAACAAATGTTTTGCTTATCAGCGGACAATTTGGGGCTCAATTGTGGTCGTAAGGTGAGGACTACCTGTATTTATGACGGTGGCAGTGTCCCGGGATCACGTGTTCCCTCTTTGCAACCTTCTGACGTGCAAAGTCAGCGCGGAAGCCATTTAACAACCGTGTTACTCACTGAACAACTGCAGGGATTAACCTAAAACATGGCAAGGAAGCTCGTCAAATCGTGGCCAAAGCTCACTGAGCAACTGTCTCGCTTAACAACCAAAATTTTGGGGCTCAATAATGGTCGCAAGTCGAGGACGACCTATAATTCTCAACTACGACAAGGCCAACAAGTCTTCAGAAATTTTCTCCGCCTGCTTAGATGCAACTCCCCGACAGAAAAGTTCCTCCAAAAAAGCCAAGAGAATTGCAGACTGAAGAAAGACCAAGAACCAGGACGAAAAAATTTGGGGTTCTCCGTGTCAGATAAATCGACGGCCACCCCACATAACCGCATGTCGGGGGGGCGGGGGGGGGCTTCTGGCTGCAGCGGAGAAGCCAAAAAAGCTGGCTTTTCTGAACAGAAGAGAACAACAGAGTTGGAAGGGACCTTGGAGGTCTTCTAGTCCAACCCCGCTCAGGCAGGAAGGCCAACGACGAGGGGTCGGCAACCTTAAACACTCCAAGAGCCGTTTGGACCCGTTTCCCACAGGAAAAAAAAAACACCGGGAGCCACAAAACCCTTCCGGTGCCCGACTATTTCCCGAGCGGCCACAAAACTAGCATATGCAATTGAATTAAATGTTCTGTTTTCTTCTGAATTGGATTTATCCATGGTTGGCCTATCGGCGGTTGAAAAGCTCAATAAATTGCCTGCTGGTGGATGTCGCATACTGGCGGTTGTGACGCATGTTTTGAGTGACAGGGAGCCGCAGCGGAGGCGTGAAAGAGCCACGCGCGGCTCCAGAGCCGCAGGTTGCTGACCTCTGGCCTACGTCACTTCAGACAAACGGTTGGCCAATCTCTTCTTAAAATCCTCCAGTGATGCAGCAACCACAACTTCTGGTGGCAAGTTGTTCCACTGGTGAATTGTCCTCACTGTCAGGAAGTTTCTCCTTAGTTCCAGGTTCCTTCTTTTCCTTGATTAGTTTCCATCCGTTGTTTCTTGTCCTGCCTTCAGGTGCTTTGGAGAAGAGGTCCCCATGATGTTGAAGCTGATCTGAACGAGTTGACCTCCACTTCTCTGGGGCAGCCCCTCAAATATTGGAAGACGGCTATCACGTCACCCCTAGTCCTTCTTTTCATTAATCTACACATACCCAATTCTAGCAACCCTTCTTTATATGTTTTAGTTTTAGCCTCCGGTCTCAGAACCATCTCAACTGGAACCCTGCTAAGGGGTTACCACAAAGAAGAGGGAATCAAGCTATTCTCCAAAGTACCTGGAGAAGAAGCAATGGATGGAAACGGATCAAGGAGAGAAGCAACCTAGAACTTAAGGAGAAATTTCCAGACGGTGAGGACAATTACAGCCACTGGAACAGCTTGCCACTAGAAGTTGAGAAGCAACCTAGAACCCAAGGAGAAATTTCCGGACGGTGAGAACAATTACAGCCAGTGGAACAGCTTGCCACTAGAAGTTGAGAAGCAACCTAGAACCAAGGAGAAATTTCCAGACGGTGAGGACAATTACAGCCACTGGAACAGCTTGCCACTAGAAGTTGAGAAGCAACCTAGAACCCAAGGAGCAATTTCCTGACAAGTGAGGACAATTACAGCCAGTGGAACACCAGAAGTTGAGAAGCAACCCAGAACTTAAGGAGACATTTCCTGACAAGTGAGGACAATTACAGCCAGTGGAACAGCTTGCCACCAGAAGTTGAGAAGCAACCCAGAACTTAAGGAGACATTTCCTGACAAGTGAGGACAATTACAGCCAGTGGAACAGCTTGCCACCAGAAGTTGTGAATGCTCCAACGCTGGAAGTTTTTGTTTTTTGTAAGATGATTTTAGAAGGAGGAGGAGAAGAACCCACCCTGGGCGAACCTCTCAGGAGGAGGATTCTGGTTTTGGTGGCCTTAGAAGACCTCCGCCACAGAAGAAAAATGGAAGGGCGGAGATGGGGAGGGGGAAAACCTTTAACAATCACTCTTTGAGCTGACTCCTCCACTCCCAGCTTGCATGCCAAGGAAAAGCAGGGTGGGGAGAGGGCTCCAGTACAAATTTGCATGTCCCCCACCCTTCGTCTCTCTCTCTCTCTCTCTCTCTCTCTCTCTCTCTCTCTCTCTCTCTCTCACTTTCTCTCTCTCTCTCTGTGTGTTTCTGAAATCCATGGAGTGGGCAACTCGTGCCTTCTTTCTCAACCTCTCCAGGGCCCTCTTTAATGGGAAAGAGGACCCCACCCAATTCCCCTCCCTCCAAAGCCCCAGGAGGCAGACAAGACCAAGCACATTCAGCCCTCCTCCTCCTCCTCCTCTTCTCTCGGCTCACCTGCCCCTTCTTCCCAGAAGAGGCTTCCTTCCACCTTGCACAAAACAGGAGGCGAAGATCCCATGTTCCTCACCTCAGGTCCTCCCGGGACTTTGCACCACACCTTTCCTCTCTCTCTGGGTCTCGCCCCTCTCCAGAATAAATAAATAAATAAATATCTTTTTTTTTTTTACTTTAATTGCTCTCCAGGTACGTAAAAAGCTTAAGGTATTTACCTGCTTTTTTTTTTCAGGCAGAGAATTTATGGCTTGGCTTGATTTTTATTTTCTCCCCCCCCAAAAAAAAAAAGGCCACCACCGCTTAGCACCGTGATGGCCAACCTATGGCATGCGTGCTCAAAGGGGCACACGAAGCCGTGTCGCCCGGCACGCGCAGCCTTGGCTGTTTGTCTTCCGGGTTTCTGGTGTGCATGTGCGCACGATGATCAGCTGTCCTTCACACGCACACGGGAATGCCGAACACCAGTGTGTGCATGCACGCCAGTCAGCTGATTATCGGGTGCACATTCACGCCAGAACCCAGAAATTTGGCTTTTCCAGAGCATGATCCCTTCGCGCGTGAGACAAGGCTGAAAACTCGGGTGCACATGCACGCCAGTCAGCTGATTGTCGGGTGTGCATGCCCGCTAGAATCAGGAAGTTCAGCTTTTTCGGAGCACGATCCCTTCGCGCGTGCGGCAGTGGCGAAAACCGGGGTGTGCATGCACGCCAGCCAGCTGATTGTCGGGTGCACATTCACACCAGAACCCAGAAGTTCGGCTTTTCCGGAGCGTGGCCCTGATGAACACTCGCGCACGTCCCGTTTCCGCTCGCCGTCACTGACTTAGCATGTCGTCAATGTCAAGATCTCAGAGAGTTCAATGACCTGCCTGGATGGATGGGTGAAGGGGAGACATTTCAACTTCCTGACAAGATACCCAAATAATTTTCTTGCTCTCTTGTAGGGTCGAAAGTTAAGCCCAGTAGGGTAAAATGGTTCTCCATCAGTCAGGAGATGGTTCGTAATTTCGCTCCTCGTTTAAAAACAAAATAAAAATGGGAATATCAGCCTTTTGTGAAAGTAGAGATCCGACATGGACCTTAGAAAGCCCAGGAGACCTTTAACTGCTGGTGGCATCTACAGGCAGTCCTCGACTTAACAGCTGTGGCAAGAAAGGTTGTAAAAATGAGGCACAACTCACTTAAGAAATGTCTCACTTAGCGACAGAAACTTTGGGCTCAATTGTGGTCGTAAGTCGAAGACCAATTGTACTCACCATTATTTCAAAGGGGAGAAAGCAAGAATTTGACTCAAGCATAAATGTTAGTTACTGGTTGATCCTGCAAAAATATTATCTTTGAACTCACTTTCCTGACATCTAGACAAAAATCACTTTTCGGAATCGCAAAAACTCCCCGCAGTGAAATTTTGCCATGTCCAAAGAGAGACGCAAGATGTCTCAATCTTCTGCAACCCCAAGACACATACATCTCCGATTGCTGGACCAGCTTTTTAGATTCCCCATAGTTTCTTCAATTTTCCTCTCCTCCTTCTCCTAAGTTTTTATAGTCCAAAAAAGAGAAAGGGAGAGAGTGAAAGAAAGAGAGCAAGAAAGAGGGAGGAGAAAGAAAAATGAAAAAAGAAGGAAAGAAAGAAAGAGGGAAAAGGAGGAAAGAAAGAACGGAGAAAGGAAGAAAGAGATTGAAAAGGAGAAAGGAAGGAAGGAAGGAAGGAGAAAGGAGTAAGAAAAAAGAAAGAAAGAGAGAAAGGAGGAAGGAAGGAAGGAAGGAAGGAAGGAAAGAAAAAGAGAAAGGAGAGAAAGAAGGAAGGAAGGAAGAAAAGAAAGGAGAAAGAAAGAAAGAAAAAAAGGAGAAAGGAAGAGAGAGAAAGGAAGAAAAGGAGGAAGGAAGGAAGGAAGGAAAGAATCCACACTCTCATGATCAAACATTTCATTCCATCCTCCTGTAACTTCAAATTCACTTTTATTTCACCCTGATCCTTGTATTAATCAATTCTTGATGGATTACAAGCCAGAAGGAAAAATTCCCAATTCCAACGAGGACCAGAAAAAGAATTCCAACCAGCCATTCAAGCTAAGTAGCCCTCGGCATACAAACATTCATTTAGTGATCCTTTGAAGTTACAATGCCACTGGAAAAAAGTGACTTACGGTGGTTTTTCACACTTACAACCACCGTAGCATCCCCTCGGTCACACGATCAAAATCTTGGCAACTGCCTCGTATTTAAGACGGTTGCAGTGTCCCCCGGATCACGTGATCCCCTTTTGCGACCTTCCAAAAAGCAAAATCCACGGGGAAGCCAGATTCACTTAACAATTGTGTTACTTATAGTGTTTCACTTTTAACAACTTGTGGCAAGGAAGGTCATAAAATGAGGCAAAACTCACTTAAACAGCTGTCTCGCTTAGCCATGGAAATTTTGGGCCCCATTGCCGCAAGTCGAGGACTCCCTTGAATTCTGCCGACAGCATGGACCAAGCAGAAACCGATTCCACAGAGGGCCCAAACCCGTAACTTAGCTTAATCGTGGCTTGCTGAATAAGCACCCAGCCTAAAAATGCTGAGCTCCTTCACAGGCTAAGTTCAAACCGAACCAACTAATTATGGCTTCTCTCAATGCACTTAAAACAATTCTCAGTTCGGCCTGCTTTTTAGAAAGTACACTTTATTTGAGGGCAAGGAATGAGAGTTGCACAGCCGTTATTCTTCGAGCAGAAAGTCCCAGATTCGGCATCTCCATCTGAGGTTTGGAAATCCCCAGATGAAAACCATCATCTCGGCCACTTCACAGTCATTTCAAACCATTATGAGAGCTAAGCAAGCCCCCGCTTGGTGCATAATAAGACGGCCCCAGATGTTCTTCTGAAGTTCTCCACCACAATAGCACCAGCATCCTTCCTTTCCTGTATTCTCTGGACCTCTCCAAAATCCTCATGCACCTCACAATCCTGCTCCCCCATACGGTATATATATTTTCTCACTTTTGCCATAATCCTCAAACGTAAACCAGCATACAAACATACAACGCAGGGAGGCTGAAATCAATGTCCCCAAGGCCTTCCGGAAACATGACCATCATTGCACTAAACCTAGATTTTGACACAGGTGACCTGGGTATTTTATGGTCCCCGGGGTCGCATCCTGCCCTTTTAGCTGTCCTGATCTGGGCCGCAGCAGATCAATTGGAAATTAAAAATCAAAGAAAGAGAAGACTCGGATTATTATAAAATGGGGAATAGGTTTTATACATGGTTGGAAAACAGAAATCAAATTAAGAAATAAGAACATAAAGTGAAATTTGATATTAACATACTGGATATGAATGTAAATAACAATCCTGGCTAACAAAACAGTTAATTATGAATATTTAAAAATAAAGAGAAGGAGCGGGAGGATAAAAGCTAAGAGTAAAGACAAAAGTCAATGCAGAAAGCTGTAAAATTGTATATATCTGTTGTTAGTATTGTATTTTAACGTCTGATGTGCGTGTGTTTTTGTCTCGATTTCTTTTGCTATTGTGTGTTTGGTTTTAAAATGTAAAATACTCAATAAAAATTATTTATATAAAAAAAAGGAAATTAGAAATCAAATGTAAATAAATGTACATCGTGCATTGCTTCTACTTTAAAGGCAACTAATTTTTTCCCCTAATTTATATATGTGCACATGGGGGTACCTATGTATATTCACGGCCTTATTGGTTCCGCCTCCTCCCACAAGAGTTCCCGGTTCTTTGTCATCTGGGGAAAATTAATCGCCCACCTTTGCGATAAGAGAATTCTTGAAGCTGAGTTTTTCCTGGCACTTTCAGCCCTCTGGACCTTATACAGTAGTGGCCAAAATTTGGGAAAAATGTATTTTCTAAAAGTAGCTAATAAAACCACTTTTTTGGGGGGGGGGGAGTAATACCATAAAATTATGTAACAATGGAAAGATAATTTAATCAAGAATGTAATGCAATAACATTTATGAAGGATTTGCTATTAGAATAGCAGTTACAGTATAAAGAAAAAAAGTGAAAAGCGTAGAAAAAATGAGATATACAAAAATGACCACCCTAGAAAAAACGAGATATACAAAAATGAAGTTAATATGTCATTGGGTAATCTTTAGCATGAATGACGTCTTCCCATGGAGTGAACCAAGTCTTTTAGTTCTGCAGCTGTTAGAATGTGAAACCAAGATTGAATGATGGCTTCTATTAACTGGGTTTTATTGCTGGGTCGCTTCTGACTGTCGGCTCCATAGATTTTCAATTGGGTTAAGAAGGTCTGGGCTATTCCCAGGCCATTCCAGCAGTGGAATAGGATTATCTTGAAACTCCAAAAGAAAAAAATGGTGTTATTAGCCATCAAACCTCAAAAATGCACTTTTCCCAAAAGGTTTCCACAATTTTGGCCACTACTGTAAAAGAGCCCGTCCCTTTGAGGGAAAAGCATGATAAAAGACAAAGTCAGCAGGGCCAAAATTGATTCAATCCAATGTCCTTTCTCAGGGAGTAAAGAGAGATCAAGCTTTCGGGTTGCCTCAACTTACAACCGATTCATTTAGTGACCGTTCGAATTCCCAACGGTACTGTAAAAAGGGGCCGTTTCCCCACTAAGGACAGTTGCAGCATCCCCATGGTCACGTGATCAAAATTGGGATGCTTGAAAACGGACTCATACTTATGACGGTTGCAATGCCCCGAGGTCACGCAATCTCCTTTTGCAACCTTCTGACAAGCAAAGTCGACGGGGAAGCCAGATTCACCTTAAGGACCGTGGGACTAAGGTAACAAATGCAGTTATTCACCTTCACAACTGTGGCAAGGAAGGTCGTAAAATGGGGCAAACCTGACTGAATAACTGTCCTGCTTAGCAACATAAATTTTGGACTCAGTTGTGGTCAAGGCACCTTCTGTGGTTTCTGAACTCCATGGTGCCGGTAAAACCTGGATTGGATTATAAACCATCATCCTCTCTAAGCAGTTTTGCCACAGGCCTTTTCTCACCCCTCCCTCTTTCTCTTTTGTCTTTCACAACCCACAACAGCTCTCTGTTGTAGCCTTCCTCAGCAGTGTACTCTCCACATATGCTCTACACACCTGATAAAGTTCACAGATCATAGTCCACTTTGCGATAAAACGGCTTTGTCTTTAAACAACACTTTCCTTTTCCTACGGCAAATAACTTCCCTTTTTGCCCCTCCAAACTCTCCCCATAGCCATCACCCTTAGATAGAAAATGGCCAACGGGAGGCCGGATCCGAGGGCCGGGTTCGAATCCCGTCCACAGCTTCACTTTTCTACTCCCCACGCCTAAAACCTGCTACCCAGCGAGGATCCCAGAAGAAAAATAAAAGTTATCCAAGGTATCCAGGAAGGGGTTGTTGTTGTTGTTTTAAAGCACTTAAATTACTTCTTCGTTCCAAAATAAACCTGTTTCTCTCTCTCTCCTGCATGTTGGAAAACCCACTAAAGGTTGGGAAGAACTTTGGTTTGGAATCTCGGCTGCGTTTTTGCAGGGAAATAAATGCAAATAAAAAGCAGTCCTGGACTTACAGCCATTCGTTTAGTGATCTTTCAAAGTTACAACAGGTCTGAAAAAAAAAATGACACCACAGCTATTCACACTTAGGGACCATCGCAGCACCCTCGTTTTGTGATCACAATTCAGGCGTGCTTGGCCACTGACACATATTTATAACGGGTGCGGTGTCCCCCGGGCTCATGTAATCATCGCCTTTTGTGACCTGCTGAAAAGCAAAATCGATGCCGGATTCACTTTACAACCGTGTCACTAACTGAACCCCTGCAATGGATTCACTCCACCCCTGTGGCAAGCAAGCTGGGACAAAACTCACAGCGGCCTCAACTTAGCCATGGAAAAATTTGAGGCTCCGTTGTGGTCATAAGTCGAGGACTACCTTTACAGCGTGGTAGCTTTTTGCAATTCTGACCCCTATGGAGATCAGGGCAGATCATAGAGCCGGACTACCAAAAAAATAAACCCTGGTGCCAGTCCCACCAGACTGCAGCAAGGTTTCGTCCCACCCTGCAGGGGTGTCGTTACGAGGGTGGCAGTGGAGGTCTCCCTCTTGAGCCAGCCTGGGCCTCTTTCAAGGGCTGGAAAAGAAGGCCCGAAGCCTGCAGGACTCCAAGCCAGGCATTTCCTGGTTGGCCACCTGGCTGCTTACCTGTCCTGCAGGTGCCTGCAACCTGCGTCATCTCAACGGGCTAAGCCTCGTCCAGCCAAGGGGAAGAGACAGGCCAGGCTTCTGGGGACCAAATGGGGGTCCTCCATGGGCGGTGGGCCTGGCAAGTCTCTCCCCTTCCCCACAGGCCTCCCCTCCCCCTTGCCTTTCTACCCCTAAAAAGTTTGAACCCCAATTTTGGGAGTCTTTGGAGGACTATTATCCCCACTTGAGGTGCTCAAGAAACTCTCAGTTTTCTGTCTTTCACCGCTACTCCAACCGGGAGGACGACCCAGCCGGCTTCCCCTGCCCTTGGAGGTCCTAAAAATAAAGTCTGAGGTCCCCCTTGAGCCTCGGCGCGGGCCTGGCCCTAGGCCTCGCATCCCCGGCCTCGCCTAGCCGGCGCGTCCGGGGACCCCACCTCTCCCTCCGGGGAAGGGGTTGACGTGGGTCCCGCTCGAGCGCCTTCCCTTCCCCATCTCCCTCCTTCTCACCCCCCACGGCCGCCATTGGCCCAAGCGGAGGCCAGAGGGAGAAGGGGAAAAAAAAAAAAAAAGACGCAGGCGCGCTCGCCATTGGCCGGCGGCGGCGTCTGTCAACACGCCTCCCCGCGGCAAGGGCCGCTCGCGGGGCATCTCGGGAGAGGTAGTCGCCGGCCTGCTTTGCACCTGCAGGCCTAAGAGGCCGGGAAGACTACAAGTCCCAAGCAGCCCTTTCTCCTCTCTCTGTCTCCCCTTCTCTCTCTCCCCCAGGGCTTTGCAAGCCCCCTCCCTTAAAAAAAAAAATACATATCCTGCCCCCCCATCCCACCCCAAGCCAGTACAACGTAGGCAACGCAAGCAGGGAATTATTACTTGCAAGGGGTCAAAAAAAAAAAAAAAGAGAGAGAGAGAGAGGGAGCAAGGCCAGGCGAGGAGGGGGCGGAAAGTTCTGCCCCGCTTCCCTTCCCTGCCCTGCCCTGCCCGCCTCCCTCCCCCGCGCGATTGCAAACCCCGCGCGCTCCCCCCTTCGCCAAAAGGGGGCAATCCGGGACACCCAAACTCCCCTCCGATCTTCTTCTTCTCCCCCCTCCCCGGCCACCTTTCTCCTTTTGCATCGATCACTTTCCCTTTTTAATTTTCTTTCTTTTCTTTTTTTTGCAAGCCGCCTGCTTTCTCTCCAAATGCAACCCCCTCCCCCCCTTTTTTTTCCTCCCTTCCCTTCCCTTCCCCCACCCACCCCGATCCCCCCCTACCCCCACCCCAAGGCTGGGGCCACCTAGGGACGTTCGGCCCAAGCCGAGTCAAGAACCCCCCCCTTCCCTTCCTCTTCCTCCCTCCTTTGCAACCCCCCCAAACCCCCACTTTCCAAAGCCGCCCCACGCGCGCTCGCTTTCTCCACCCCCCCCAAGTCTCCCCCCTCCCTCCCTCCGTCCCCCGCTTTCCCCGACGACCCGCAGGTGATCCCGGACCGAAGGAAGGGAAAGTTGAGCTGGCCCGAAAGTCGCCCGTAAGACTTTGGGTGCAAGGAAAAGCCCCCCCCCCACACACCCCTCTTCTTCTTCCTCTTCTTCTTCCTCTTCTTCTCTCTAACCAACCAACACTCACCTTCTCCCCCCCCCCCAAAAAAGTCCCCTCCCCCTCCCCACTCCCACCCACCCGTGGAAATTTCCCACCCACCCACCCATTCCACGCAGTCCTTACCTTCTTGGTCCGCGGGGGTCTTGGGTGGGTTGCAGGCGGAGGCGAGGGTCGCGGGGGAAGGGGAGGGTGGGGGGTGGACGGGCAGCAGCAGCCAGGCGCGTCCGGCCTCCCGCTCTGGCTGCCTGTGCCTTGCCTGCCTGCCTGCCTCCTGCCTGCCTGCCCTGCCTGTAACAGTAGATGCAAAGCCCCGTATGATGCCGTGAACTCCCTTCCTGGTTGCTCTCCGGGCTCAAGAGGGGTCCCTCCCTTCTCTTAAAGGTGCAGCCGCCGCGCGCTTGGGGAGGGGGGGGCATTCAAGCCAAAATAATCCCCATCATCATCATTAAAAAAAAAGAAAAGAAAGAAAGAAATTCCCTGCCTCGGTTTGGTTGGGAAGGAGGAGGAGGAGGAGGATGGGCAAGACGGCTTTGCAAAAAAAGAGAGAGAGAGAGAGAGATCCAGAAGGAAGGGAGACCCAGCTGTCACCCACCCACTACAATCCCGGGGGTCCGCACAAGCTTTGCAAAAGCCGGCCGCTTGCTGCCACGTCTCAGCCCGCTCCGTGCCAAGGGCCGCACGCAAAGCACAAACACACATACACACACACACACATAGCCTGGCCAAGGGGGGGCTGCTTGGCTTCTCTTCTCTCTCTCTTTTTTTTTTTTGCCCTGCCCTGCCCTGCCCCGCCTCCCCTCCCCAGCGATCAGCCGAGGACCCTTCCCTTCCCCTTCCCTCCCTCCCTCCCACCCACCCACCCGGAGGCGAGGCAAAGCAAGAGGGCTCGCCGGGTTATCTCAACCCCGACAGGCCGGGCAAGGCTGTGCCCAAAAGAGAGAGAGAAAAAGAGAGAGAGAGAAGGAGAGAGAGAAAGAGAGAAGGAGAGAGAGAGAAGGAGAGAGAGAGAAAGAGAGAGAGAGAAGGAGAGAAGGAGAGAGAAAGAGAGAGAGAGAGAGAAGGAGAGAAAGAGAGAGAGAAAGAGAGAGAGAGGAGAGAGAGAGAAAGAGAGAGAGAGAAGGAGAGAAGGAGAGAGAGAGAAGGAGAGAGAGAGAGAGAGAGAGAGAGAAGGAGTGAGAGAGAAGAGCCAGCCGCTTGCTCCTTTTTTTTTTCTTTTTTTTTTTTTGCATGCACGCCCGGCCGGCCGGCCGTCCGCGCGGGATTTTTTGCACGCGCGTTTTTTTTGCACGCGCGCGGGTGCGGGCGCCGCACTTCGGAGCGCGCGGGCGGCGGACGCGGGAGCGGGGGAGGGGGAAGATAGGGAGCGTGGCTTTGGGGAGCCGGGTGGAAGAGAGGGTGACCCCCCCCATACACAAACACACACACACAAACACACAAACACACACAAACACACACACACAAGCAAAGCACAGACAGACGCGCACTTTTGCAAGTGGTGCGAAGTTTCTCTGTGCCATATATATATACTATATATGTGTGTGGGGGTCTGTGCGTGCTTTTGTGTTTATTTGTGTATTTGTATTTTTGGCACGTTCGTGCATCGGAGCGGGGTGACCCCCTTCGGAGCGCCGCGTGCCGGGAAATTCCCATTTTAAATGTGTGCCAACGTCCAAAGCGACTGGCGAAGTTGTCAAAAGTGTCATTCTAATCACTGTTTTTAGCTCAAGCGCGGGAGCAAAAGCAGGTGGCTGGGGGGAAACTACAGAGCCCATGCGCCGCAGCAGGGCCAGCGTTCCAAGCCGCCTCGCAGGAAGGACCGCGGCGATCCGTCCCCGGGAGGAATGCGCGGAAGGGAAGGGAAGGGGATCGCCTTGCGGGCTGCGATCCCCCGCGGGATTTTTTTTCGCGCCGGGTTGGTTGCGGTGGTAAAGGAGAAGTGGGTGGGTGGGTGGATCGGGTCCCTTTTGGGCTGGGGAGCGAAAGGAGGAGAAGCGCGTTCACACGTGCAGGCAAAGGGTAAACTCGGCCAGCGGGTCACTTTGATCTAAAAATAGGTTCGGCTAGAAACGGTTGGGGCTCGGCTGGTAAGTATTGCATGCTTGGGGTGGAACCAAGAACCCTGCGAGGTAGGCCGGCCTTATCTTCTTTCTGCAGATGGGTCGGGCCCGCCTCTTAAATGGGGGGGGGAGAGGGAGGGGGAGAGATGTCCAAATGTCACCCTGCTCTTTAATGTTAATCATTCCCTTTCTAACTGTGTTGTTCTGAACGAATCGAACGGGGTTGGACTAGAAGACCTCTAAGGGCCCTTCCAACTGTGTTATTCTGAATAAAAATTGAGCAGGGGGTTGGACTAGAAGACCTCTAAGGGCCCTTCCAACTGTGTTATTCTGAATAAAAATTGAGCAGGGGGTTGGGCTAGAAGACCTCCGAGGTCCCTTCGAGCTCCGTTATTCTGAATAAAAATTGAGCAGGGGGTTGGACTAGAAGACCTCCGAGGTCCCTTCGAGCTCCGTTATTCTGAATAAAAATTGAGCAGGGGGTTGGACTAGAAGACCTCCGAGGTCCCTTCGAGCTCCATTATTCTGAATAAAAATTGAGCAGGGGGTTGGACTAGAAGACCTCCGAGGTCCCTTCGAGCTCCGTTATTCTGAATAAAAATTGAGCAGGGGGTTGGACTAGAAGACCTCCGAGGTCCCTTCGAGCTCCGTTATTCTGAATAAAAATTGAGCAGGGGGTTGGACTAGAAGACCTCCGAGGTCCCTTCCAACCCCATTTTTTTTCTTAGCTTTTGTGTTCTAGATTCAGCCTCCCTTTGAACTAATTCCTAAAGAAAATGGAAATAAGTGCTTTGCAATTTCCTCTGGACCATTTTTCCTTTCAGATGGAATGTAATTTTAATAGGATGATCTTATTGAAAGCCTGAAAGCATTTCACACTCTAAGTAAGCTACTTACAGGAAGTCAGTGGTGGGTTTCAAATTTTTGTTTACTACCGGTTCTGTGGGTGTGGCTTGGTGGGCGTGGCAGGGGAAGGATACTGTAAAATCTCCATTCCCACCCCACTCCAGGGGAAGATTACTGCAAAATCCCCATTTCCTCCAGATCAGCTGGGACTTGGGAGGCAGAGAATAGATGGGGGTGGGGCCAGTCAGAATTTTTACTACTGGTTCTCCAAACTACTCAAAATTTCCGCTACCGGTTCTCCAGAACTGGTCAGAACCTGCTGAAACCCACCTCTGCAGGAAGTCCTCGACTTATGACCATAATCAAGCCCCAGAATTTCCGTTTGTAAGCGAGACATTTGTTGAGCGAGTTTCGCCCCACTTTACGATCCTTTCTTACCACCGTTGTTAAGTGGATCACTGCAGTTGTTAAGTGAGTCACACAGTTGTTAAGTGAATTTGGCTTCCCCCATTGATTTTGCTGGTCAAGATGATAGCAAAAGGGGATGGCATGACCCCAGGACATTGCAACAGTCATAAATACAAGTCAGTTGCCAAGGATTTTGAATTTTGATCACATGAGGATGATGCAACGGTTGTTAAGTGTGAAAAATGGTCATAAGTCATTTTTTTCAGTGCCATTGTAACTTCGGACGGTCACTAAATGAACTGTTTGTAAGTCGAGGACTACATATTTTTTAAAAAAGAAAAGTTGATCAACCAATTGGGTACCAGCATGAAAATACAGGTAGTCCTCGACTTACAACAGTTTGCTTAGTGACCAGTTCACTTAGTGACCATTCAAAGTTACAACGGCACTGAAAAATGTGACTTATGATCATTTTTCACACTTATGACAGTTGCAGCATCCCCGTGGTCACCTGATGATTGATGCTTGGCAACCGACTCACATTTATGACGGTCGCAGTGTCCCGGAGTCACGTGATCCCCTCTTGCGACCATCTGACAAGCAAAGTCAATGGGGAAGTCAGATTCAACTTAACAACGGGGTAATAACTTATCAGCTGCAGCGACTCCCTTAACAACGGTGGCACGAAAGGTCTTTAAATGAGCCAAAACTCACTTCACCAATGTCTCGCTTAAGAAAGAACAGAAATGCTGGGCTCAATTGTGGTCGTAATTTGAGGAATATCTTTAAAGCTCCAGACAACCCTAATTTCAAGAGCAATTGAAATAAACTTGCAGATGGACTTCAGATGTAAATTTTGGCCTTGGGTGAAAGGGGGAGTGGGTCCCTTTAAAATCCCTGGGGATTCCAGGATCCAGAATGCTCAGCTGGCCAGCAAGGAAAGCCCTGTCAATCACCTGAATTAACTAAGCCCCACCCCTTTATGGTCCTTTCCCTGCATGGTTAAAAAAGGGAAAAAAAACAGGATTTCAAGTCAGGCAGGAGAGTGGGTGGAGCCTCACCAGAATGGGCGGAGCCTCCTGGACATTTGACAGTCAGCCCAACTAGGGGGCGTTGCTGATGGGGCGGTCATGTTTGGGGTTCGAATTTCCAGAGGACTCACTCTGGGATGGTGTCTACAGATTGTCCTTGATTTACAACCAAAATTAAGTTCCAAATTTCTGGTAGTAAGGGAGACGTTCGTTAAGTGAGTTTTGCCTTGTTTTATGACCCGTCTTGCCACAGTTAAGGGAATTCCACTGCCGTTGTTAAGTGAGTCACATGGTTGTTAAGTGAATCTGGCTTCTGCCGTTGATTTTTCTGGGCAGAAGGGGACCATGTGACCATTGCAGAAGTGGTATTCAGCCGGTTCGTACTGGTTTGTGCGGACGGCGCGCACGAGCAAATTGCCGCATTTTGTGACGCCACATGCATCCGTGGATGCGCGCAGTTGCATATGCGCATTGCACTCACATTTCCGGTGCTGGGCAAACCAGTTGCTACAGTATGTGAAGCCCACTTCTGGACCACGGGAGACTGCGTCCGTCGTAAATGTGAGCCAGCTGAAGCCATTCACGTAACAACTGTGGCAATGAAAGGTCGTAACGTGGAGCAAAGCTCGCTTACCTGCCTCTTTTAGCGACAGGAATTTGGGGCCCAGTTGCAGTCATACGTCGAGGACTACCTGTGTACAATTTTAGAACGGAAATTTTAACAAGGTAAAACTCATCTGGATATTCGGAAGAAATATTAAGGAACAGCCTGTAACTGATAAGGTAGAAATAATAAAAATAAAAATAATAACTGATAAGGTGGCTCAGGATGGAGAGGAGACACCAGGTATGTTCGAGACATCCTAACTCAGGGATCTCCAACCTTAGCAACTTTTAAGATTTGCGGACTTCGACTCCCAGAATTCCTCGGCTAGTTTTGCTGGCTGAGGAATTCTGGGAGTTGAAGTCCACAAGTCTGTCTATTATGAAGTCCACTATGAAATTGCTAAGGATGGAGATCCCTGTCCTAACTGGTCTAGAGAAAAGAAGGATGGAGGGGGGGGGGGCATGAGAGCAGTATTCCAGAATTTGAGGGGCTGCCACAAAGAGGAGAAAGTCAATTGTATATTCCAAAGCACCTGAAGGCAGGACAAGAAACAACAGATGGAAACTAATCAAGGAGAGAAGGAACCTAGAAGTAAGGAAAAACTTCCTAACAGTAAGGACAATTAACCAGTGGAACTGCTTGCCACCAGAAGTTGTGCTTGCTTCATCACTGGAGGCTTTTAAGAAGAGACTGGACAGTCACTTGTCTGAAGTGATAGGATCTCCTGCTTGAGTTGGACTAGAACAGGGGTCACCAACCTTTCAGACCTCAGGGATCATTAAATTCATCATTTTAAATCCTGTGGACCACTAATACGATCTGCCTAATGACCGGCTGGGTGGGCGTGGCTCGGTGGGCGTGTGACTGGGTGGGCGTGGCCAACTTAATGTCACTCACATCGAGGGGTACCTCACCGGCCTCTACTCGCCCCTCCCCTCCCAGCCACTCCTCACCTGCCCAACTGGACTCCTTAGGGCCCCAACAGGAAGCAGTTGTAGGAGCTAAGCAGCCACCACGAGAAAGAGTTGGCAAAACAGCTGTCTCGGCTCAACTTTTCTAGACCGGGACTCATTACGCACAGTCACTCAAGCCCTTGTCATTTCCGAACTTGACTACTGCAATGCTCTCTACATGGGGCTCCCCTTGAAGTGCACCCGGAAGCTCCAATTGGTCCAGAATGCAGCCGTGCGAGTAATTATGGGAGCAACATGGCGCTCACATGTAACACCTCTTCTACGCGAGCTGCACTGGCTTCCGGTGGCCTTCCGAGTGCGCTTCAAGGTGTTGGTTCTTACCTTTAAACTGCTCCATGTCTTAGGACCTGAGTACTTACGAGACCGCCTGCTGCAACCGATAACCTCCCACCAACCAATACGCTCTCACAGAGTAGGCCTACTCATAGTCCCATCATTAAAACAATGTCGTCTAGTAGTTCCAAGGGAGAGAGCCTTCTCTGTGGGGGCACCTACTCTTTGGAACAAAATAACCCCTGGAATACGAATAATCCCAGATCTTCGCACTTTCCGACGTGCCCTGAAGACCTTTCTGTTTCAACAAGCAGGGCTGGCATAAACATCTAAATTCTATGCCAAGGTCTTAGCAGATACACCAAGTTGACTCAATTTATTATTTACTGTTTATTTTAAAAAAAAAACTATTATATGTATATGAAATCTTAATCTGTTCACCGCCCTGAGTCCTTCGGGAGAAGGGCGGTATAGAAATTCAACAAATAAATAAATAAATAAAATTGGATCTGGTCGAGAAGGAGGCTCAGCAGAAGCACCTCACTGAGGACTAGGAGCATAGGCTTTCCAAGCAGAGGGAAGACCTGCGGGAGTGCGGGAAGGCCAGGTACCGGCGCCTGGAGGCTCAGTGGGCTGAGCCAGTTCCAGGCCATGATGCTCTCCCACTGGAACGAAGCCCTCCGGCTCTTCACCACCAGCGGCTCTTCCCTCCAGCCTTCGTACCAGGAGCCCCATACCAGGAGGCTAAAGCAGACCCCGAGTCGGAATTTCTGCCCCACACAAAAAGACCCCGAAGGGGGAGACTCTCTGCAGCAACACAAACGTTCATTGCACGTATCCAGCCCAAGGGGCCGTAGTTTGAGGACCCCTGATTTAGGGCAATATCAAAAAATGCAAATAATTTTTCTCCGGATCGCCAAAATTTTCTTGGGGACCACCAGTGGTTCACGGACCACCAGTTAGTGACCGCTGGACTAGAAGACCTCCAAGGTCCCTTCCAGCTCTATTCTGATTGATTATATTTCTGATTGGTTGGATGCTTTTGTTGGAAGGAATGTCCTTCTGGGTTCAGCTCCAAGTGGTGAAAAAGACACTGGAAACATGGAGACTGCTTAGAAAAATGGTTTAATGGTGGAACAGGATCACATGGTTTGAGTTCCTGAACAGAAAAGGGGCGAGACGCAGTGAGTCCCCGGGTTTTATGCCCTCTCTGAGCTTTGAACTTCCTGGGGCCCAGAAAGAGTATCCTGATTGGTTGTCAGACTCCCAGGGAGTGGGGGGTCTTAGCTAGCCTTGCTGGCTGATGTAATCTTCCCAGGTGCCATGTGGTGAGTTTCTGTGGCTAGATGGGTCCTATTGTGTTAGTTTCTGTTGCTAGATGGGTCCTATTGTGTTGCAGATGATGGTCCTTTGACAAAGATTGAGTTTCTGCCTCTGGCCCATTGACAAAGGGTGGGGGAAGGAAGATGGGAGCTGCTTCGTCTTTAAAACATGCTTCTCCATTTCTCATCCAGGGAAACATAATATTCTGCCTTTTTAATATTTCCCAAAATATTTCATTCTTCTAGGAAAGGGGTGGGTGCTAACTTCCTACACTTTCCATCTTAGGTGAGACCAGGGGTGGGTTCTCTACCGGTTCACAATGGGATCGCGTGAGCGAAGAGAGCACGCGCGCCTTGCTTCTGTACATGCGCAGATCGCCGATGATGATATCCAGGGCTTCGCACCGGTTTTATTACCGGTTCTTGCGAACCGGTCTGAACCAGGGGCAACCCACCACTGGGTGAGACCCAATTCCCCCATCCTTAGCATAGCCCTGGGAGTCCATCTCCAAGCATCTGGTTGGGAGAAGCTGCAGGAGCCCACAGGGTTTTCTACAGGCAGTCCTCAGACAGTTCAAAGTTACAGTGGCACTGGAAAAAAGCAACTGAGGTACCGTGTTTCACACCTACGACCGTTGCAGCATCTGGATGCCTGGCAACTGACTCACATTTATGACGGTGTCAGTGTCCTGGGGTCATGTGATTCCCCCTTTTGCAACCTTCTGACAATGGAGAAATCAGATTCATTTTACAACTGCGTTGTTAATAACTGCAGCAACTCACTTAAGAAATGTGGCAAGGAAAGCCGTAAAATGAGACGGAGCTCCCTTAACAAATTTTTCGCTTAGCAGCATACATTTTGGGCTCAGTTGTGGTCGTAAATCCAGGACTACCTGTATTTTAATGTCTTTCTTTTCTTTAATATATTTTGCTGTAAGCCACCCAGAGTCTTTGGATATGAGACGGGCAGCCAATAAAATTTTCTAAATAAATATAAACCCATGGATGTCATATATATATATATATATATATAATTTTATTTTAATCCATCTTTTATTAAACAGTGTGTCGTCTGAGTACAAATGTTTGTGCAGTAACAGTTAAAATTTAGAATCATAATATTTAATCTATTCTTAGCTTAATACCAATACATTAAATATCTAATACTTTACATCCTCTTAATTTGCTTAACTCTATTAACTATTTTCTACATTTTACTCATCTACTTTTATTTCTAATTTTTATATTTGTCCTCTTAACCATCGATAAAATGTTTCCCATATCTCCTAATAACCAGTTTGTCCTTTCTCTTTAATTGCCAGTGTTAATCTATTCATTTCTGCACGTTCTAATATTTTCCTTATCATATTCTCCTCTGTAGGAATCTCTTCGCTTTTCCAAGGGCCCGTTTAGAATTTTTACACTCTAAATCATCTTTTTTTTTTTTTACATTCTAAATCGGCTTTTTTTACATTCTAAATCGGCTTTTTTTACACTCTAAATCGGCTTTTTTTACATTCTAAATCAGCTTTTTTTTTTTAACATTCTAGATCAGCTTTGAAATCGCTCTCACTCCATTTTTCTCTGTAAGGGTTTTTATTTATATTTATTATTTAATTGTTCCAGCTCCCGCAGATTTTGCTTTCCAGCAGTTCCTAAACAAAAGTGTTCTCTTGGGTTTACCCTATTTGCATTATTTTTTCTTCTCCCAAATTCTAGTTAAGGTAGTTTTTAGGAACTCTCTGGTTTTATGAGCACTAGCTGTTTATGCCTAGGGTCCGTGATGAAGGGAGGGGTGCGTTTTGAAGGCAAATGACAACAAGAAATGGATGAATATAACGTCCCTTTACAGGCCTCCAGGGGTTGGGATTTTCTTTAGGACAAATTTAATTTTATTCCTCCGTTCATCCCTCCTTGCCTTGTTCAGGAAGCTGGGGAGGGGAGTGGGGGGGGTGGGAACGGAAAAAAAAAAAGCAGAGAATGGGGAGGGCAAAGCAGGACAGATAGTTGTTGACGTTGTGGGTTGACCTTGCCTGCTCTCCAGCCAACTTTTTTTATCACTTCTCTGCAATGTCAGACCCTGAAAAAATGTGCCCGTGAAATGCTGCGGCAGAACCGAAGGAAGCCACTGACATCACTTTGCCTTGGGATTCCTGGGCTGCTTCCCACCAGCCATCGTTTCGGGGAAGGGAAGCAAAACCTCAACTGTTAAATCAGGGCTCGGTTGCTTTCAAAGGGATGAGCTGCATCGTTTGCATTGCTTTGTTTGTTTTTTTAAAATGTATTCAGTTTAGGGACGCCCAGGGTCAGGGATGTGAGATGGGCAGCTCTACCTACCTACCTACCTTATCTATCTACCTACCTATTATCATCATCAATCCATCCATCCATCATCGTCTATCGTCTATCCATCTATATCATCTATCGTCTATCATTTATCTATCCATCTATGTCTATCCCTCTATATCTATCGTCTATCTCTATCCACTGTCTATCTAATCTACCTATCATCAATCCATCCGTCTATCAATCCATCGTCTATCATCTATCCATCTATCTATATCATCTATCATCTATCCATCTATGTCTTATATCTGTCTATCCCTCTATCTATATCGTCTATCTCTATCCACTATCTCTTTATCGTTTGTGTATCTATCTCTACTATCTATCTATCATCAATCTATCCATCCATCGTCTATCTATCAATATCTATCATCTATTGTCTATCATTTATCTATCCATCTATATCATGTCTATCCCTCTATATCTATTGTCTATCTCTATCCAGTCTATCTTTCTATCTAATCTACCTACCTATCATCAATCCATCCGTCTATCAATCCATCGTCTATCATCTATCCATCTGTCTTATATCTGTCTATCCCTCTATCTATATCTATCGTCTATCTCTATCCACTATCTATCTTTATCCAGTTTGTGTATCTACTATCTATCTTTCTATCTATCATCATCAATCTATCCATCCATCCATTGTCTATCATCTATCATCTCTCTATATCTATCATCTATTGTCTATCATTTATCTACCCATCTATATCATCTGTCTATCCCTCTATATCTATTGTCTATCTCTATCCAGTCTGTCTGTGTATGTATCTATCTATCATCTATCTCTATTCACTATTTGTGTATCTATTTCTATCCACTCTCTCTCTCTCTCGTCTATCTATCCATCCATCAGCCCTTATAAATACACAGTACAGGTAGTCCTCAACTTACGACCACAATCAAGCCCAGAATTTATGTTGCTAAGTGAGGTAGCTGTTAAGCGAGTTTTGCTCCCTTTTACAACCTTTCTTACCACCCTTGTTAAGTGAATCACTGCATTTGTTAAGTTAGTCACCCGGTGGGGTTGAGTCTCGCTTTCCTCCTTGATTTTGTCAGAAGGTCGCAAAAGGGGAAGTCACATGACTGTGGGACACTGCAACCGTCATAAACATGAGTCACTTGCCAAGCGTCTGAATTTTGATCACGTGGCTGTGGGGATGCTGCAGCAGTCACAAGTATGAGAAATGGTCATAAGTGACTTTTTTTTCCAGTGCAGTGGTAACTTTGAACGGTCACTAAATGAACTGTTGAAATGAACTACATCATTTGCACTGATTTTATTTCATATTAAGTTTGCTTTTATCTAGTCTGCTCAGGGGTCACAAGATGTGAGGTGGGCAGCTCTATAAATACATTAATAAATAAACAAACCCTTATATAGAGTATTAATCTTTTGGAAGCAGATCTAAGGAGATTCTCCGTCATCCGGGTCACGGTTGTCTCAAATATGCTTTTTTTTTTCCTTCCAAAGGCAACTGCACTCTTTGTTTTTCCTTGAAGACATTTCGCTTCACATCCAAGAAGCTTCTTCAGTTCCAACTGAATGGTGGAGGGTGGCACGACATAAGCAGTTCCAAGAAGGTAAGAATTCTGTATTGGCCGAGCGTGATTGGACCCACACGGATCCACCCCAGGGGTGAAATGCTCCTGGATCAGACCGGATTGCCCGATCCAGTAGCGATTTTTCCCTGTTGTTCGGTGATCCAGTAGCGATCACTGCCCGGGTGTCATTACTTCCTGGTTTTAACCAGGTAGTCCTCGAAGTACAACCTTTCATTTAGTGACCATTCAAAATTTCGATGGGGCTGAAAAATATGACTTACGACCATTTCTGGAAGTCCACAACTCATAAAGTTGCCACGGTTGAGACCCGTGTTAAGAGTCTGTCACTGGATTGCTAAGAGCGACTCCAAGGTTGATGATCCTTCTGGAGAACTCCACTGGTCCCATGTGGTGTGGAGTCTTAAGTCTAGGAGTTCAAGGTCAACATAGTGACCGACTCTTAACCTGACCAACGGTTTATTCCATACATTTCCTTGCTGGCTGGCGAAAGCCCCCCAGAAGGTGATGTGTGGTGGAGTCCATGTGGTGACGATTGCTTTATTGAGGGAAGGGATGACACAAAGCCCTCAAGAGGTCCTAGCTAGTGACAATAATCCTGGACAGGCTCCATGAGAAACTGGTTGGGGTGCTCCTCAGAGGTTCCTGGAGGATAGTGATGATCTAGACCTCAAGGCAGGTTTGGACAAGGACGTCATGCTGATAGAACATTAGTCACGCTTGATGACCTTCAGCAAAGCCAGGACAATTGTCGAACCATCCTGGTTTCTCTTCTGTCTCTCAATGGCTTTGGATACCATTGACCCAAAAATCTTCCTGGACCATCATGTTGGAAGTCAAGAGGTCCAGTGTTACATGAGGACTGTCCTCCTTGGTAGTCACATCCAATTGGTGTGTCCGTGGGGTGGAGGAAGAGATCAAGCTTGGGACCCTTGAGTTGGGTTGACTCAAGGCTCAACTCTCCACTTTGTTTTATACTTATATGAGGCTGCTGAGTGAGGTCATCCATTGGGGTCAACTATCAACTGTCAAATACTGTTGGCATTTGACATCAACGGATGTCTCAACTAGCACAATACCTTGACCTTGGTCAATACTGTGACCTTGGTCGATTAGCTCTCGGTCTTCTCATGTCTAAAAGTTCAGTGGGAGGAATTTACTCCTGACTTTCAACACAGGGGTGGGATTCAGCCTATTCGGACCAGTTCGGGTGAACTGGTAGCTCCGACGATCAGCTGAGAGCGAACTGGTTCGTCTCCCTCGCGCTCTACTGACCTATATTTCCTTTGCTTGAAGCGCAGCTGATCGGCGCGGCAGAGCGGATTGCTGTGCCTCAGCTGTTTTACTCAACGGGGCTGCAGTAGAAGGTAAGTTTTAGAGCTGTTTTCAAAAGTGCGTGCTCGGCGAACTGGTTTTATACTGGTTGAATCCCACCACTGGTTCAACAGCTCTGGATAATTGGACCACTGGATAATTGGATCACGCAGGAGGTTGTTGCCCTTTGGTGTACAGCCTGAGTCAGTCACTCACTAGTGGTCTACCGCTCACTAGTGGTCACAGTCACTCATAGAGTAGGCAATGTTTGTGTCCTGGAAAACATTCTGCATTGGTAGCTAAGCTCGTTCCCAGTTGCCTTCTTGGAAGTGACCGTTACCCCATCTAAAGCGATTCCCGATACAGGACCAGCCCGTTTCCCCGGGGTTTCTACCAATCTGCTTAATCAGGCGTATTATGTCATAGCAGCACAGTGGCCTAGTGGTGAAGATGCTCGCCTCCCATTTGGAAGGTTGAGAGTTCAAATCCTAGGTAGCGGCAGATGTTTCTCGCTCGGGGTGCAAAGAGAAAATATTTACTGTGAACTCTCTGTTAGGCATCAGGAAGGGCATCCAGCCAGTAAACGCTCAGCTCCATTCAGTCACCTTGACTCCATCCCAAATTAAGGGTCGTAAAAAGAAAAAAAAAAATTCTGGGTCCTGTCAATTAAAATGCCACTTGATGGGGCCCAGAAAATGGGCCTCCTCTGTGTTGGCAGCCTCTCTGCAGAACATTATAGATCCATATGAAAACTAGCGCCCCCCACTCCCAATTTTGTTTAAATGATTTCTTAAACCTGGCTCTTCCGCTGCAGTCATGATGGAATTGGCCTTAAAAGTATTAATAACATGAAAAAATAAATAAAAAACAACTAAGGGATGATTGGTTTGCTATTTTCTTGCAGGATGGCGTTCTGGATCCCTATCATGCCTATACTATGCATTACACGGTGGTCTCCCATCCCTGCCTGGTTTTGGAGCCTAGCCTAGTCTTACCATTAACTCTAAAATTCTTGTTCAATTGCATCCTAATATAATGAACTTAACCAGTGTTACTTGGCTGAATTGGGCGACTATAGAAACTGAAGAAATGAATGAACGAAGCGATCAATGAAGTTGATGAGAAATTTAAACGTATTTTATAGCAATGGAATCACTGGATAAGGATTTCTTTGTCTCAGTAGACACCATTTTGGTTTTTTTTAGCTTCACAATTTGCAGCACTGTACAGGTAGTCCTCGATTTAAAACCACAACGGAGCCCCACATTTTCGTTGCTAAGTGAGACATCTGTGAAGTGAATTTTCCTCCACTTTACGACCTTTCTTGCCACGGTTGTTAAACGAACCGCTGCCGTTGTTAAGTTAGTGACACGGCGGTTAAGTGAATCTGGCTTCCCCGTTGACATTGCTTATTAGAACAGTGTTTCTCAACTTTGGAAGCTTGAAGATGGGTGGGCTTCAACTCCCAGAATCCCGCAGCCAGCGCTGCTGGTTGGGGGATTCTGGGAGTTGAAGTCCACCCATCTTCAAACTACCAAGGTTGAGAGACAATGTATTAGAAAGTCACAAAAGGGGATCACGTGACCCCACCCCCGGTCATAAATATGAGTCAGTTACCAAATGTCTGAATTTTGATCAGGTGACCATGGGGAGGCTGCAACGGTCGTTAAGTGTGAAAACCAGTCATAAATCCCTTTTTTTCAGTGCCGTTGCAATTCAAACGGTCACTAAATGAACTGTTACAAGTGGAGGACTACCTGTAATGGTTTATTGCAGGGGTGGGCAAATATGGTTGGCCCCTTTATGACCTGTGGACTTCAACTCCCAGAATTCCTGAGCCAGCTTGGCTGTCTCAGGAATTCTGGGAATTGAAGTCCACAGGTTGTCAAAAGGGCCACATTTGCTCACCCCTGGTTTATGGGAATAATTTCCTTGAACTGAGCTAATGAAACCCACAGGGGTACATCTGCAGAGTTTTCTTGGAAGTAAGAAAGAAAGAAATGGCCACGCACTGTCACCTATATTTATACTTCTTTTTTTAAAAAAAAAAAGAGAGAGAGAAAGAAGCACATTGTAATGTAAAGTGCCATTTATTTTATCTCCCCATGATGAAAATATTTCCTTAAAAAAAATTGCACCATCATAATGCTGAACATTCTCCTTAAAACACCCCTAAAACAACTAAAGCCAAAAATGAAGAAAAAAAAATACCCCCAAACAAATTAAAAAAACAAAACAAAAACAAAACTAGAGCAAAACATACCAAACTGTCAAACATTTTTTACTAAGTTATTTTTTTTTTTTTGTTGGTTGGTTGGTTGAAAAATTTAAATAGAGGCAAGAGAAACACGAAAGACATCCCTGGGGCGCACGGACACTCCCCCCACCCCCCGTTTCCCTCCCGTCCCAGCTAAAGCTTCACTGTGCAGATATGGGTTCTCTCGAAATAATCATAATTAAAAAAGGAAATAAGAAGAAGAAAAAAAAGCAGTGCCCGTTTTTGGACGGAGCGACCTCTGGGACTGCTTCTCAACTCCAAATGCTGAATAGGGTACATTCAAATCTGCAGGAGTCACATCATCCCTCCCCCAAATCGGAGCAAAATGCGTTCGCGCAGGGGAGACGAGAGAGAATTACAATAGCAGCTAGTGGGGAAATTAAAAAAAAAAAAAAACAAAAACCCCAAAAAACCAAAGAGCCATGCGCCACAGAATCCTCCTGCCGTCACGCTGCGACACCGGCCACCTCGCAGGGGTGTAAGGTCCAAAATGTCTCGAGCTGGAAGGTTGCAATCGGAGAACGGACGCTCATTTGCAGTGAGCCGCATAAAAACGGACAAGATGATTCATTCGACTGGACCGTTTTATGATTTGCCATCTCAAAATGTTTTGGATGCAACCCAGCCTTTCAGGATTGCCTAAAGATTTTTATTTTTAGTTTTCTTTGCATTTTTGGGGGGGCTCTTCCTGGGGAGAATCCACCATTCCCCCCCACTTCTCTCATCGCTCTCTACCCTCCATGCTCCACGCACGCTTAGCTGCAGAGGCTGGCAGCAATGTGGGTGGAGGCCTTTAAAGCATTCAAATACAGCAGGAGCCTGCAAAGGTGGCCGCTTTAAGACTTGTGGACTTCAACTCCCAGAATTCCCCAGCCAGCTGTGCTGGCTGGGGAATTCTGGGAGCTGAAGTCCACAAGTCTTAAAGCGGCCACCTTTGCAGGCTCCTGCAATAGAGCAACTCCAAAATGAAAGCTTTCAATTGATTGACTTATAGAGCTATGGCCGAGCCAGTTTAAAAAACAAACAAACAAATACAATCATTTTTTTTTTACTTGCAATATCTGAAACTCAAACCAGCAGCACAGGCTGGATTCAAAGGAGAAATGTGAATTCCATCCCACCCCAGGCTCAAATTGTTCCTCCCGACAGACTGCTCTGAGTTAACTGCTAGCCTTTTTGCATCCTTTTTTTCCTCTGAAGGAAGCCCAGATTTGCTACCTGGGCCGCCGCCCGCTCCTTTCGTCCCTCAAATGAAATTAGTTGAAAGGGAAGGAAAAACAGAAAAGAGAAAAAGAGACCGATGGGCTTTCCTGGACAGTAGACAGATGCTTACTACATCTCTACTACAGAAATGTAGTAGAACCGGGGAGAAATTCAAAGGAGGAGGAAGAGAAGCAGCAGTCCAGCATTTCTTCTCCATCAGAAGACATCCCTGAGAAGTCCTCTCCCTCTTCCCTCCCCCAAAAAAAAGAAGGCCGCAGACTCCATCAGAAAAAGCTGCAACCTGAGCGACAACCAATTAAAAATCCTTCCTCGCCTTTGAATTTCCTGAGAGCAAGACAATGAAAAACGATCTGCTGCGAACTCCGCAATGGCGACAGGAAAGGCATCCGGCCAGTAAACACTCAGCTCCATTCAGTTGCCCCGACTCCATCCCAATTGCAAGGGATTACAGGGTCATTAAAAGAGAGAGAAAAAAGACGTAGCTTGAACAAGGAGGCTAACGCAAGCAGATCCTACAAATTTGACTTCCCAGAGTTGTGGGTGCTCCATCACTGGAGGTTTAAAACAAAACAAAAAAAGACCGGACAACCATCTGACCAGGATGGTATAGGGCAGTGATGGCTAACCTTTTTGCCATCGCGTGCCAGGAGAGGGGGGGCGGGGGGGAGGGTCGCGCATGCACGTGCCCACGCGCATGCGCACGTAACCCCACCCACCCCTGCTCCTGGCACATGATGGCCTGGTAGGCCCATTTTTCTTTCTTACCTGATTCCAGATCCTTTCTATGGATCTGGGAAGGTCGAAAACAGTCTTTCCCACTCCCTTGGAGGCCCTACGGAGGCTGAAAGGGCCCATTTCCCAACTCTCGGTGGGACAGGAAGTGACGTTTTTTGCTGTCCCCAGCCTCCAGAACCTCTCTAGGAGTCTGTAGGAGCCTCTCTAGGAGTCTCTGGAGGCTAGGGACAGAAAAAAAGTCACTTCCTGTCCCACCGGGAGTTGGGAAATGGGCCCTTTCAGCCTCCGTAGGGCCTCCGTGGGAGTGGGAAAGGCTGTTTTCGCCCTTCCCAGATCCATAGAAAGGATCTGGAGCCAGGTAAGAAAGAAAAATGGGCCTTCCCCACCCCCCCAGAGACAGGAAACAGCCTGTTTCCCTACTTCTGGTGGGCCCAGAAGGCCCAAAAATCAGCTGTCCGGCGCACGCATGCCCCCCAGAGCTGAGCTGGCATGCCCACTAATATGGCTCCGCGTATAGGTTCGCCATCACGGGTATAGGGTCTCTTGCCTTGAGCAGGGGGTTGGACTAGAAGACCTCCGAGGTCCCTTCCAATCCTACTACCCAACTACGGTTGTGGGACCCAGCTACACTTCTACAGGTGCCAGCCGTATTCATGGGGACTAATAGGAAAGTCTTGCGAGAGGAGAATGCGTCCATTTTGCTACGAATTTGAAAAAAGAAAAGAGCTTGGATATTCAGTGGTCTTCTGTAAGACTTGGGTGTGAGTCTGTGGGAGCCGGAAAGTACAGACAGCCGAATGGCGTCCGACTGGACAGAGCCGCTAGTTAGACCGCTTTCATTGTTGACTTCCTTGCTCCAGGGAGCTTGGAGAATTTACCCTGGCACCTCTGGGCTTGGGGCTGCCACTTTAGGATGGCAGTAGATGAAGTTGGGCGAGGTTGCTCTAAGGGCAACTGAGATAAGATGGCTTCAGCAAGCAGTGGGCTCGAGTATCCGAGGTGCAAACTCTTTGCAAGCATCAGGGCTCCTGGTTAGCCAGCCAACAGATCAATAGGCCACAGAGGACAGCTCTGTCTGGCCGAGGCCCTTGCTGAGATCTCCTCCCGAATGGAGGCCGAGTGATCGATGGATCAAGGAGAGGAGATTCACTTCCAAGGGGCCGTGGAGGGAGGGGCGAGGTAAAAGGCTACAACCCTTCAAGGAGGCAACGGGCTGATTTGGGACATTTATCATTCCCCTCCAGTAATAACATCACCCTGTTCTTGGTCCTGCAGGACTGTAACCGGTTTTTTGGGAACCAACAAGTCCGTGTTGGCAATCAAAGCGTGCCTTTAGCCCACGGGGAAATTTTAAGAAGGGGAAGAGACAGAAAAAGGGGAAGGGAGAGGAGAGGGAAGGAAGGAATAGATGAGAAGGGAGGGAGGAAGAAAGGAAATGGAAAGAAAGGGATAAACAAGAAGGGAGGGAGGAAGGGAGATGGAAGTAGGGAGAAAGATGGAAAGACAGGAAGGATAAACAGATGAGAGGGAGGGAGAGGAAGGAAATGGAAGGAGGGAGAAAGAAAAAGATAAACAGGATGGATGGGAGGGAGGGAGGGAGGGAAGAAAGGAAGGAAGGAAGGAAGGAAGGGGAGGGAGGCAAGGGGGCTGAAAACCTGGCCCAGCCAATGAAACTTTTAGTCCTCCTCCTCCTCCTCCGCAGTGGCTGCCTCTCCCCAGAGCCAGGGAGGCTGAGGGCAGCAGCCCCACCCAGAAGAGCCCCAGGTGTGCAGCCCAACTGCTATGATGACACCGCAGCCTCCTGGGACAGCGGTGCAGAAGCAGCCGAGCCCAAAGAAAGGAAAACAGAAGAAGCCGGGCGAGCCTTAAGGGGGAAACCAGAGCGATGCCTGGCTGTATCCAAGCAGCAAAACACGGGAGGGGAGAAGGGACGGCCAAGGCCAGAGGCGCTGCTGGCGTTCAAGGCCCTGAAAAAAAAAAGGGATGGACAACCGGTCCTCGCACTTACAACCATCACAAAACCACGACCCAACAGCTTTTCTGCCCACCGCGACCTCAAGCTATCCTCCGAGGGCATCCCCCCCCCCACTGCCAAAATCCAGCATGCTGTAATGGCTTCAGACTCGTCATGTCACCGAAGCCTTGGACGGAGAAGGTCCTTCAAGTGTGCCAAGTCTGAAGGCAGAGCCAGGACACCTCCTGCCTGCCTCTTCACCCCCAGGCCCCAATTCCTGCCCACTCCCCTTCAAAGGAAGGTCCCAGAACAAAACCAAAGGCAGGCAGGCAGGCAGGCAAGCGGAGCAGAAGAGAGGAGGGTCACAGGAAGGAGTTGAGAGCTTGGCCAGAGAGGCATTTCCTTAATTGGGCCGTTTTTTTCACTATCTGCTCCCAAACAGCTTCCAGGAAGTCAACAGGGGCTCTTCCGCTTCCTGGGCCAGGGGTCCAAGAGGCAACCACAAAGCCGTCTGATTGGCTAAACTGCCCGCTTTGCCCTGGCTGCCCCAGACAGTGAGATCTCTGCCCATCAGCAAATGCCCACCCTTAGATTCACCTACAGAAAAGGAGAGTGAGAAAGGGAGAGAGGGGGAGGGAGAAAGAAAGAGGGAAGGAGAGAAAGAAAGAGACAGAAATGGGAAGGAAGGAAGGAGGAAAGAGAAAAAGATAGGTAGGTAGGTAGGTAGGTAGGTAGATAAGATGATAGATAGATAGATAGATAGATAGATAGATAGATAGATAGATAAATAGATAGATAGATAGATAGATAGATAGATAGATAGATAGATAGATAGATAGATAGATAGATAGATAGATAGATGATAGATAGATAGATAAAAACCAAAATAACAGAGTTGGAAGGGTACTTGGAGGTCTTAGTCCAACCCTCTGCTCTAGCAGGAAACCCTATACTATTTTGGATAAATGGTCGTCCAAAAAGAAAGAGAAAGTGAGACAGAGAGGAAGCTAGAGAGAAGAAGAGGAAAAGAAGAAAAAGAGAGAGGAAGGGAGAGACAAAAAGAGATGGAGAGGAGAGGAGAGGAGAGGAGAGGAGAGGAGAGGAGAAGGAAGGAAGGAAGGAAGGAAGGAAGGAAAGAAGGAAGGAAGGAAGGAAGGAAGGAAGGAAGGAAGGAAGGAAGGAAGGAAGGAAGGAAGGAAGGAAGGAAGGAAGGAAAAGAGACAGATACAGCCAGCCTATCCTGGAAACTCTTTCCTCTCTTCTCGAAACCAATCAGCAGCCAGGCCCATCTCGGCCAGCTCTACCCACCCAAACCCGAGAGCTTGCAGAGAGCGAGGGATTCTCCCACCGCAGGAAGAGAAACCAAACCAAACCCAAGAACAGTCACAGGAGGGAGAAGCCGAGGCTCCTTTCTGCTCTCGGGGCCGCAAGAGAGAGAGAGAGAGAAAGAGAGAAAGAGAGGGACAATCTCTTTCTTGACAACTCTCCTGCCTGGCTTGTTCCGGGTGCAAAGACTGAGGGAGGCAAGGGGCTTCTTCCTTCTGCCGGGAGGGCAGCGAACAGCAGCAGACAAGCAGGTGCACGAGAGAGGGAGGGAGGGAGGGAGGAGGAGGAAGAACAAGGCAGCTGGCGTGGCGGTCACATGGCCGTGCGGGTGGGGGTGCTGGGCTGCTTCAACCGCAGCGTCTTGCATAGCCAGCCGGCAAAATCCACCACTTCCACCTCGGCGCACTTGATGAAGGTGTGATTCTGGAAAGCAGATGGGAGAAAGAAAAAAAAAAAAAAAAAGAAGAAGGGGTTAGAACCAGAGACGACATCGTCGGACGTACGGACAGGAAGTGGTGGCCTTGCAGAGGGCGGGGAAAACAAGGGTCAGGGGTCAAACGGAAGCCACAGGGGTTGAATTTCCCTGTCCGAGCCTTTTTGTGAAAGGTGTGGGATAGAGGTATCCAAGCGTGGCCTCTTTTAAGATTTGTGGACTTCAACTCCCAGAATTCCCCAGCCAGCTCTGGGAGTTGGAAGTCCACAAGTCTTAAAGGGGCCACGACTGGAGACTGCTGGGTATGGGGCTTTTGAAAAAGGACACGAAGAATATCCGTCGCAGTACAGGTTATCCTCAATTTACAACCAACCGTCTGAAATTACAAAAAAAGCAATGTACGGACAGTCCTTGCACTTATGACCATCACAGCACATTAACAAAATTCAGAGGCATGGCAAACCGTGTGTGTGTGTGTGTGTGTGTGTGTGTGTGTGTGTGTGTGCGCGCGTGCGTGTGTGTATTACATAAGGTGCAGCCTCCCAGGACCGGGTGATGGCCATTTGTGACCTTCCCAGCTGTCGTCCGACAATGGGACAATCTGGATTCGCTTTAACCCCCATGTGATTCACTTAACAACGGCACTGAATTTCTTAACCACGGTGGCAAAAAAAAAAAAAAAAAAAAAAAGTCCCAAAGGTGCTTTTTCCCAATAGACAACTTAAGTTTCATGGATTTTTTTTTTCCCTCTCTGAAAAAGTTTCGCTTCTCATCCAAGAAGTTTCTTCAGAACTGAAGAAGAAAAAAGCTTCTTGGATGAGAAGCGAAACATTTTCAAAGTCACAAACCAAAAAAGGCCAGTTGGGTCTTTTGGAAAGGGCACCTTTGCGACAACCGTGAGAACTGGATGACGGATAATCTCCGTAGACACGTGCAAAAAAGGTTGTAAAATCAGCAGCCACTCATTTAATAAGTGCAGAGAAGAGCAACGAAGATGATGAGGGGACTGGAGGCTAAAACATATGAAGAACGGTTGCTGGAATTGGGGATGTCTAGTTTAATGAAAAGAAGGACCAGGGGAGACAGGATAGCAGTCTTCCAGTATTTGAGGGGCTGCCACTCTGTGACTTTTTCAGATATAGTGAAAGGTAAGGAAATGGCTAAGCAGCAGCTGCTCCTTGGGGCTTCCTGCCAAGCAGCCTCCAGGGCCCTGCCAGAGGTCGCCTTGAGCGGGGAATTCGGAATAACTGAGTTGGAAGGGACCTTGGAGGTCTTCTAGTCCAACTCCCTGCTCAGGCAGGAGTCTTTATTCCATCCCCGACAAATGGCTGCCCAGTCTCTTCATAAAACATATGAAGAACGGTTGCAGGAACTGGGTGTGTCTAGTCTGATGAAAAGAAGGACTAGGGGAGACATGATAGGAGTCTTCCAGTATCTCAGGGGCTGCCCCAAAGAAGAGGGAGTCAAGCTATTCTCCAAAACACCTGAAGGCAAGAGAAAAAATAATGGATGGAAACTAATCGAGGAGAGAAGCAACATAGAACTAAGTAGGAATTTCCTGACAGTGAGAACAATTAATCAGTGGAACAACTTGCCTCCAGAAGTTGTGAATGGTTCAACACTGGAAGTTTTAAAGAAGAGGTTGGACAACCACTTGTTATCCAACCAAAGTGGTGTAGGGTTGCCTGCCTAAGCAGGGGGCTGGACTAGAAGACCTCCAAGGTTCCTCCTATTCTAAATAATTCTAATTTCAATTCTTATTCCTAATTCCATTCCTATTCCTATTCCTATTCTATCCACCGTGCTTAGCAATTGAAATGTTGGTCCCAATTCGTAAATTGAGGAATATCTGTAAGTTTTGGGGGAGCCCTGTCTAGATTGTGGCTCTGCAAAACTGGTGAGGAGCACAACAGCAACATTTAGCATAGGCAGCGGGAAGGAATGCTGAAAACTGCAGCTCGTCCGCATTTAAAGAGACACGGGGCTCTTTGACCTTAATGCAAAACAGTATTAAGTACCAAAAGGCAAATTTTAATTTCCCCTATTTGCAAATAATAATAATGGGGAAGCCTTCAAGAATAAAAGATGGACATTTGAATTTAAAGAAAAAAATTAAAATTCCACGCACATACATTGACACATCTTGAATGTATAGGCAGTCCTTGGCTTACGACCGTTTGTTTAGTGACCGTTCGAATTTATAACGGCACTGAAAAAAAATGACTTGCAGCTGTTTTTCAGAGTTACGACCTTTGATTATGTGATTAGAATTCAAGGCGCTTGGCAACCGGTTCAAACTTATGACCGTTGCTGCGTCCCAAGGTCACGGAATCCCCTTTTGCGACCTTCTGAGAAGCAAAGTCAAGGGCGGAAGCCAGATTCACTTAACAACCGGGTTACTCATTTATCAACGGTGGCGATTCGCTTAACAACGGTGGGCAAGAAAGGTTGTAAAAACGGGGCCAAACTCGCTTAACCGAAGTCTCACTTAACAGCAGAAATTTTGGGCTCAATTGGTGGTCTTAAGTCGGGGATTGCCTGTATTTTAATTTAGGGTGGATTCCTGCCCTAGGTTGTTATTTTCCCCACTGTCATTAATTTGGTTCTCATTTGTTGACGGAGGGGTTGGCTGGGAGCGGAAAGCCCCGTCCTGAAGGCCTCTGTCGAATTTCTGTTCCTCGTAGATAGCAGACCCCTCCTTCAATGCACACATGGCTTTAGAAGGAAGTCAAACCCACCCTGCTGTTTCACATCACATTTGTGTCACATGTGCTTATTCATGACTTTGCGCTCTCTGGACGATATTGGGAGTAAGAAATGCAAGTGGGGAAAAAACGGGGGGATTATCTCACCAGCGCAGAGCTGGATACAATTCTCCTGTTTGGAGATAAGCAGACAGACGAGTCCAATGCAGAGCCCACTTTCTCTTTCTATCAAAAGCCGTATTTTTCAGCCTTGGCAGTTATTAAGATATGTGGACTTCAACTCCCAGAATTCCTCAGCCAGCATGGCTGGCTGAGGAATTCTGGGAGTTGAAGTCCACACATCTTAAAATGGGACTTGAAGTCCACACATCTTCCCCAATTCTGGGAGTTGAAGTCCACACAACTTAAAATGCCGAGGAGGAGGAGGAGAAACATGGATACAGAAACTCATTCCCTGTTTCCCAATGGATTTTCCCTTCTTCCTGAAGTCAAAACACAAATTGAACACTAATTTGTGTTTTGGGCAAGGGGGAATTCAGAAGAAGTTACATTTCTGAGGTCTTAACAGTTTGGGATAATTTTAAAAACAGCAGAGTTGGCCCTTTGTATCAGCCAATTGAAACAAACAAACAAACAAAACAACCGAAGGGGGAAAAAAGACTTTAAATTCATTTTTTAGAACTAACTTAACTAACTGGGAAGGAAGAAAAACGTTGTGCTCAGTCAGAAGAAGAGACTGGGAGCCATCAGCGCAAAGGGCTATGAATGGATGATGTAAGTCTGGCACAGTTAATTGGTGGCGTGGGAGGATCCTGGCTACTGGGGGTGGGAGAAGATCCTGACCACTGGTGGTATGGGAACATCCCAGCCACTGAGGATACCAGAATAACAGAATTGGAAGGGACTTTGGAGGTCTTCTAGTCCAACCCCCTGCTCAAGCAGGAGACCCTATATCAGTGATGGCTAACCTTTTTGCCATTGAGTGCCAGGAGGGTGGAGTCATGCGTGCGCGTGCCCACACCTATAATTCTATGCGTCCCGCCGCCGCACATGTGCGTGGGACCCCACCCCGCCCGCTCCTGGCACACAATGGCCCGGTAGGCCCGTTTTTTCTCTCTCACCTGGCTCCAGAGCCTCTCAAGGAGTCTGGGGAGGGCAAAAATGGCCTCCCCCCCCCCCCCCCGGGAGGCCCTCCAGAGGCCAGAAATGGCTCGTTTGCCAACTTCCAGTAGGACCGGAAGTTGGCAAACAGGCAGTTTTCAGCCTCCAGAGGACCTCCGGGGGTCTGGGAGTGGGGAAGGTCATTTTCACACTCCCCAGATTCCTAGAGAGGCTCTTGAGAGTGGGGACAGCAAAAAATGGGCCTTTCAGTCCCACCGGAAGTTATTAAATGGGCTGCTTCTGGCCTCTGGAGAGCATCTGGGGGAGGGGCCCTTTTCACCCTCCCCAGACTCCTAGAAAGGCTCTGGAACCAGGTGAGAGAGAAAAACAGGCCTTCCCCACCCCTCCCACCCCTTGAGGCCCTCCGGAGGCAGGAAACCACCTTTTTCCCTACTTCTGGTGGGCCCAGAAGGCCCGAAAATCAGCTGGCGCGCATCAGAGCTGAGCTCACGTGCTCACTGATATGGCTATGCATGCCACCATAGGTTCGCCATCACGGACCTATACCATTTCAGACAAGTGACTGTGCAATCTTTTCTTAAAAACCTCCAGTGATGGAGCACCACAATCTCTGGAGGCAAGTTGTTCCACTGATTAATTGTTCTAACTGCCAATAAATTTCTCCTCAATTCCAGGTTGCTTCTCTCCTTGATTAGTTTCCACCTGTTGCTTCTTGTCCTGCCCTCAGGTGCTTTGGAGAACAGGTGGACCCTCTCCTCTTTGTGGCAACCCCTGAGATATTAAAACACTGTTATCATGTCACCCACTAATCCTTCTTTTCATTAAATGAAAAGGGATGTGCAAGGACTCCATCTACTGGGGGTGTGGGAGGACCCTGTAGCTCGTCAGCTTGAGACCACCTCTGCCACAAATGGAGTCTGGAAGAAAAGTATATTCTACCCAATTCAAGGCTTTCCCCTGGACAATCTACACAATTGTTGTGTGATTTTCAGGACTTTTCGCACTTGTCACTGTACCCCCAGGTGGAGGGCAGGGCTGCAATTCCTCAAAGAACACACCAGTGGAACGCACACTTCCACGCTCAGAGAGGAGTTAACAGTAAAAGAGACGGAGAGAGACCAATATGCCTGGGAACTGAGCAAGGATTTGGATCTCCTTAGTGAAGGAAATTCGGTGCTTGAGCACACAAAGCACACAACTCGACAATTCTTACCATCAGCATCTTTAGATCTGCCCGTTCAGCAGGGTTTTTAATTAAGCTGGGGGAAAGAAAAAAAAAAAAAAAAGATTAGTCAATTATGATCACTGCAAAATGAGCATGCATATATTCCTTGGGGGACTCAGCCCCAGTGTTTGGGGGATGCCAGATGCGCAAAGCTCTCCTCAGCTGTCCTGACCCAAGTCCATCCACGTGGCTCCGTCATAAACAAGGTCACACCAAGAGCAGAGCTAGTCCTCGACTTACAACAGTTCCTTTAGCGACCGTTCAGAGTCACGATGCCACTGAAAAAAGTGACATTACGGTCGTTTTTTTTCACACTTCTGACCAGAAAAGTCAACGGGGAAGCCAGATTCCCTTAACAACTGTGTTACTAATTTAACAACGGCAGCGATTCCCTTAACAAACGTGGCAAGAAAAAAGTCATAACATGAGGCAAAACTCACTTCATAAATTTCCCATTTAGCAACATGAATTCTGGACTCCATTGTGGTCGTAATTCAAGGACTAACTGTATGTGACTCCCCTAAAGTTATATAGGTAGTCTTGGACTTACAACGAATTTTTACAGAAAATTACAGAAAATTTTATTTCTCTAATTCAAAGTTCATTCAGTGACCGTTTGAAGTTACAATGGACTGTAAGAAGTGACTTACGACCGTTTTTCACACTTACAACCGTTGCAACATCCCCCGTGGTCACGTGATCAAAATTCGGACGCTTGGCACCTGACTCAAATTTATGACAGCTGCAGTGTCCCCAGAGGGGAGGGGTGTGTGACTTTCTAATAAGCAATGTCAACAGGGAAGCCAGATTCACTTAACCGCCATGTCACTAAATTAACAATGGCAGCGATTCATTTAACAACTGTGGCAAGAAAGGTCATATATTGGAGCAAAATTCACTTAATAGATGTCTCACTTGGCAACAACAATGTGGGGCTCCGTTGTAGTTTTAACTTGAGGACTACCTGTACCGAGAAGCCTCATCCTGAAGGAAAGAGAGGAACCAACAGCTTTGCCGAATTGCATTCAAAAGTTACTTTTTCTAATCTTCTGATGAAAATAATCTGTCGCTACCAAGGAGCCCTGGCACTTAGACCTAGACCAGGGGCGGGCAAATGTGGCTCTTTTACAACCTGTGGACTTCAATTCCCAGAATTCCTGAGACAGCCAAGCCACATTTGCCCACCCCTGACCTAGACTAACTTTATTGTCACTTTGAATGTACATTAATCGACATACATTAAAAATGAAAATTTGTTGCATACAGCTCTCAAAGGGTCACCACCTCCAATATACACTACATAAAGATGATAAAATAAATAAATACAAAATTATGCATATGCCCACACACATTCTATGACCCAGAGGAACCAAATAGTCTAGCTCGGATGTATACATGTACATGGCAAGAAAAACCAATCTTGCGAATTTACCAGACGGATGTCATCAGGGAACAAAGCTGTTCCAGAATTTGACAGTCCCGCAAGTCGTACTTCGGAACCTCCTCCCAGAGGGAAGCAACAGAAATAGATGTAAAGTGGGTGTGTGGGGTCTCTAACAAGGCTTCAAGCTCTAAGCACATAGCGCTTATAAGCAGCATCCTGAATAACGGGAAATGAGTTTGCTATGATCTTCTCCACTTTCCTCACCACTCACTGTATGGACTTTCTATCCAAGTCACTGCTGCCACCAAACCAAACAGTGATGCTTAAAGTCCCCATTTGTAGGCCTCGCAACCAAAGGAGAGAATCCCTCATCCTGAGCCAGCATGTTTCCAGGAAATGCATTCACACAGACTCCTGGGCCCCTAATCCCAAGGTTTTATATTTCCCACCGATAAGTGCGAGACATCTTACCATTTATTTACAAACTCCTGGAATTCTTGGGTGAAAACTCCGGCCGGCAGTTTTGGAGGTGGCTGAAATACACAGGGGGAAAAAATTTAAGGTGAGGTGAGCACATCAGTTTAGGAAAACAGCCTTCAGCCAATGGGTTGACTTAATGACAGTGGCATTTGCTTAACAACCACTGCAAAAAAGGTCATCAATTCAAGTCAGTCACAGGGGGTAGACCCTTTAAAACCACCATGACTCAGGACTGTAACAGACAGGCTCCATTATGGTCGTAAATTGAAGTCTTCCTGTAGGTTTGGAGAGATTCGAACACATTTATGTAGAAGGATGCAATTCAAATAAACGGATCCTTAGTTGATTCTAACATCATCAAGCCTTGGGAGGGAGTAAACATTAAGGTATGAAAACTGATGATGTTACCTAGTTGGGTTATGAAAAGTCTGCAAGAAAAGAACCAAGCTCAGAGAGCACCAAGGACCCTCACAGCTCAACCCTAAACTACAAATAACCTCTTCTATTTGGATAAAAGCTCCTAATCCTCACTGGTCAAGAAGAAAAGCCACAAATGATAGGGATGGAGAAAACTCAGCATGGTTCGGGGCCTTGGCTCTGAAGTCCCCTTGCTCTCCTGAATCTGACAACTCTCCTCATTAGTTCATCATTCAAGACCCCAAAGAACTTGGCATATTAATAACTTAGTAGCAAAGTCCTTTTCCCCGAAGTGGCCTCTCCACAGAATGGGATCAAGGGTGGTTGGGCCATTCTTGCTCTCTGTGCAGAATGGAAATAGTCCCGAGGGAGCCACACAGTTTCCAGGGACTCAGTCATGTTGCTTTCTTACTTCCGATGTATTTATTTCCGTCTGCACCCTCTTCATTCTTTGTTTTTTTCTGCGCAAAGCCCAAATAGAATCCTTCATGTGTGACCCTCCCTTTTGCTCTCTCGTTGGTCCACAACAAGAGAAATTTCCTGGTTTTCGTCCTCTTTCATTTTAAAAGGCAAGAATGTAGACAGAAAGGCTCAGCTCATCTTCATTCATTCTTCCTTTCTCTGTATTTTCACTGAGGCTGAAAACGTACACGCATGGGATGGCGCTGTTCCCATTTTATTGGCAGCACCTTATTTTTACTTGCAATCAGACGTGAACAACACTGTTGTGGAGGACAGATTACACCAGTGGTCCCCAATCTTTCCCGCTGGAGGAAGAGGGGATGGTTCCATGCGAGTGGCCGGACTCCATTTACACAAGGTGTGCACGTGCGACTCGCACAAATGGAGCCTCGCACGTGAGCGCCTGCCGCTTGAGTAAATGGAGCTGCGTTCACAAACGCTCGCTGGTCATGTAAACAGAGCTGTCCATGTGTATGTAGTTGCCCGCTGCTTGTGTGGCTCGGTTCTGAACAGGCTGCAGCCCAGTAGTGGGACACAGCCCAGGCTTCGGGGACCCCAGGATTAGAGGCTTCTAACCTGTGGATTCAATGAAGTGGTATAACAGACAAAGTGTTTTTTGTCAGGGCAACCTGGTCTACCCAATTATGGGACGGAGCACACTGCTTCCGTTTTCGCCTTTCCGCCCCAATCCAGGAGCCTTTGCAGGCAGTCGCTTTTGCGACAAATTACTTTTGTGTTGAATTTTTATGTGTTACCGACAAAGAAATAAAGGGAGACTAGTATAGATCTATTTCAAGCTCTTGTCAGCTAGCCATACCCTTTCTGGGATTCGAACCCGGGCTAGTTGTATATTACGTAGATGTATTAACCTCTAAGCCATACTGCTTCTGAAGCAGTATGCTCCATCCCATAATTGGGTAGACCAGGTTTGCCCTGACAAAAAACACTTAATCTTTCCCCTGGCATAGCCGACAAACAGAGTCTGTGGCTTAGAGGTTAATACGTCTATCTAATATGCAAGTAGCCCGGGTTCAAATCCCAGAATGGGTATGGCTAGCCGACGAGAGCTAAATAGCTTGAAATAGATCGATACTAGTCTCCCTTTATTACTTTGTCGGTAAAACATAAAAATTCAACATAACAGACAAAGCTTCAACTGGTCGGGAGCTTTTATTTAATAAATAGATATTGACAGAGAAGGGAAGAGAAGGCTCGCAACGCAGAGCAGGCTGACCAGCAAGGGCACCTGGCCACGAAACACGAAAAGCCAGATATTCCACCAGGTGTTTAATCCGCCCACCATACCGTTTTAATCCCCCGCCTCCAGGGACCTGATTTAAAGGCACGAAAGCAAACGGCCAGCCCACAGTAGAGAGTCAAAATGTTTTCTTTTGGCCACTCACCTCATTCACAATGTAGTCAAGCAATTCAAAAATGGCCATGGCAGGGCGGCTGTCCATCCCATGACCTGCAGGGTTCAAAAGAGCAAAGGTGGGATGAAAAACTGCCTGTGAAGAACACGCCAAGAAGCGTGCCCATCTTCAAGAAACCATATTTATGGTTTAATATTTAAGGAGAGCAGGATCCAAACACCAACCGGTAGCCTGGTCGGTTGGCCTTTGGAACCTAAAGGTATGCACAAAGCAGAAGCAACGGGCTTCTGAGAGACAGGCAGTCCTCGACTTACGACAACGGAGCCCGACATTTCTATCGTTAAGTGAGACATTTGCTAAGCGGGTTTTGCCCCATTTTACGACCTTTCTTGCCAGAATGGTTAAGTGAATCACCGCAGTTGATAAGTCAGTAGCCTGGCTGGTAAGCGAATCTGGCTTCCCCACTGACTTGGCTTGTCGGAAGGTCGCAAAAGGGGATCACGTGACCTTGGGACACAGCAACGGTCGTTAAGTATGAACCAGTTGCCAAGCGTCCGAATTTTGACCGTATGATTGTGAGGATGCTGCAATGGTCGTAACTTTGAAAAACGGTGCTCAGTCACATTTTTCAGTGCCGTTGTAACATTTGAATGGCCACTAAACGAATTGTTGTAAGTCAAGGACGATTTGCAGTCAGTCCCAGCTTCTACCCAGTCCTAGGAGTTCATATGAGAGGTTAGGGGAGACATAGGGCAGAAGGCTGGGCTGAAACAGCCCGACCTGTCTGTGATCCACCTTATTAGTCTTAAATAATGACCTCACCTGGTGACTTTTCACCTAAAAGGTAGGATAATAAGAACAAAGTTAAGTTTAATGAGACCCACAATATTCCCTTTTTTGTTTTGTTTTTATTTATTTATTCCACTGTTCTTATTTTTTATGAATAACTCAAAAGCTGTGAACATTCCTAATACTCCTACCTTTTCCTATGTCCCCCACAACAAAGACTCTGTGAGGAGAGTTGGGCTGAGAGAGAGAGAGAGAGAGAGAGGTGACTGGCTCAAAAAGTCATGCAGCTGGCTTTCTTGCCTAAGGCAGGACTAGAACTCCCAGTCTCCTGGTGATTGGCCCAAAGTCACCCAACCAGCTTTCATGACTAAGGTGGGACTAGAACTCCCAGTCTCCTGGAGATTGGCTCAAAGTAACCCAACCGGCTTTCATGACTAAGGTGGGACTAGAACTCCCAGTCTCCTGGAGACTGGCCCAAAATCACCCAGCCAGCTTTTGTACCTGGCGGGATTAGAATTCACTGTCTCCTGGTGATAGGCCCAAAGACACCCAGCCAAGTCAGAACTAGAACTCACTGTCTCCTGGAGATTGGCTCAAAGTAACCCAACCAGCTTTCATGCATAAGGTGGGACTAGAATTCACCATCCCCTGGTTTTTAGCCTGGTGCCTTCATCACTAGATAAGCTGTATAGGCCTGAACCTCTTTATCTATGGGGAAAAAACATGAGTGAAACTGGCTAAGTGCCATCGAGAAGTCTCCTTCTTTCCCTTCTGGATACTGGATATTTTTATCCTCTGATTCCCTGAGTTTGTGGATCTTTGGGGCTTGAAAACCACGTCCTTTCATTCTCCCAATCTTCACCACGTTGACAAGCAACATCTTGCTGCAACATCCCGCCCCCAACCTATTTGCCTCAGTACGTGCCATGTTCAACTTTAGCACTGCCAGTCAGCACCACTTATGCCAGCTAGGCATAGCTTAGCTGCAGTCCAACGTATCTGGAGGGCATCATATCAAGAAGGATGGCTGAGCTGCCTTGAAAAGAAACTGACTGCAGGTTTCCCAGGCAGCTTGTCTCATTTCAAAGCATATTTAAAGCAAACTGGTAAGCCGAGGAGAGTTAAAAAACCATGTAAAGAATCAGTAAAATCATAAATTCAGGTAATCCTCAATTTATGACCACAATTGAGCCCAAACTTTATGTTATTAAGTGAATCACCGCAGTTCTTAAACTAGTAACACTGTTGTTAAGTGAAACTGACTTCCCCATTGACTCTGCTTGTCAAAAGGTTGCAAAAGGAGATTGCATAACCCAGGGACTCTGCAACCGTCATAAATGTGAGTCAGCTGTCCAGCATCCAAATGTAAATCACGTGACCAGGGGGATGCTGCAACGGTCATAAGTGTGAAAAAATGGTTATAAGTCCCTTTTTTTCCATCTCGTTGTAATTTCAAACGGTCAATAAATGAACTGTTGTAAATTGAGGAGTACTTGTATACAGTAGGTAGTCCTTGACTTACAACCATCTGTTTAATGACTGTTTGAAGTTGAAGAACGGCGCTGAAAAAGTGACTGAAACTGTTTTTCATGCTTTATGACAGTTGCAGCATCGCCATGGCCACATGATCAAAATGCTTGGCAACTGGCATGTACTTAGGACGGTTGCAGTGTCCCGGGGGTCACATGATCCTCTTTTGCGTCCTTCTGACAAGCAAACTTAATAGGGAAGCTGGGTTCACTTAACAACAATCTTAACTTAACAACTGCAGGGATTCACTTAACCACTCTGGCAAGAAAGATCATTAAAATGGAGGAAAACTCACTTAACTGTCTCACTTAGCAATGGGAATTTTGGGCTCAATTGTGGTTGTAAGTTGAGGGCCACCTGTAACTGATTATTTTTAAAACTGAATTTCTATAGTTGAATAGCTACGAGTATTTATTGAAATGTGCATAGGCATGAGTTTAATTCTGCTGGTACTGACACTTAGCCATGAAAGCTAGCTGGGTGACTTTGGGCCAATCATCACAAGCCTGTGAGTTCTATTCACACTTTATGTGAATAGAAAGCCAGCTGGGTAACTTTGAAAGCCAGCTGGGTAACTTTGGGTGGCCTGTCAATCTCTCCCATGTCAAGTTGGTTGGTCAATTCCTTTCATAACCAGTGGATCAACACTCTTTGGAAAATGCTAGAATAATTAACCACAGTCCAGCTACAAACGATTATGCTTCCTTCCGACATTTAATAAAAACAACAACAGTGATATAATTTCAATTATATCACTGGGCCTGGTGGCTCAGCAGACTGATAGCATTGTGATTAACACCAGCTGTCTGCAATTACTGTAAGTTCGAATCTCACCAGGCTCAAGGTTGACTCAGCCTTCCATCCTTTCTAAGGTAGGTGAAATGAGGACCCAGTTTGTGAGGGCAATAAGCTGACTTTCTATAAATATACAAAAGTATGAAGGCTATTGCTTAACGCACTGTAAACCGCCCTGAGTCTCCAGAGAAGGGCGGCATATAAATCAAATAATAATAATAATAAAAAATTGGCAGCAACGTCCCAGGAACGAACTCTTACCACTAACAGGACGTCCTGGGGGCCTGGGCCGTGGAGAGATGCTGTGGGGTTCCCCTTCGGCCCCATCGACTATGGGACGACCAAAGATCACTTCCAGTTCCTTGCCATCGGGCGGGGGGATGGGATACCGTCCGATTGACAGCTCCACCAGGGAGAGGCCCATGCTCCAGATGTCCGACTGAACGGAATAGTGAGTGCCTTGTAAACGTTCAGGCTGCAAGCAATCGCAACAGAGGTGGGTCAGTGCCCATCTTGCAAAAAACACACCTGTCAATCCCAGTGGCTCCTTCGATATCCAGGTGTCTGTGGGTACACACCTATGTGAGAAATTTATGGCAAGCCAGCAGGAACACTAAAGCGGAATTTGAAAGAGGTTTTCCCTGTCTGGATAGATACTCAGTTAATTACCAGAACAGCTCTTCAGAAGCCAGGCCAAGAGAGTTATAATAATCTACCTAGAGAACTTTTGCTTACTGGATCATATGCAAATAAATTAAAAAAGCAGAAAATACAGTTGTGCACTTAACAGAGAGCATAAGGTACCTTCCTTTGCCTGCAGTTGCAAAAAGCTACTTCTGTGCTGCCTCTGTTGCCACAACAGACGGAGAGCTGAAACTACTGACACTTAAACGCTATGATTTATGATTTAATTTATAGGGTGCCTCAGCTCCTAAATGACTTGCTTCTGCTTCCTAGATTTTGACTGAAGAACTGTTTTTTTTAAAAACATCATCACCCAGATTGGCTGAAGGGGGCAAATATTCCGGCCAATAGGTTGATCACTTTCCAGAAAGACAGATTTATATTAAATTTATATTATATTAAGAGCCGTGGTGGCGCAGTGGTTAGAATGCAGTACTGCAGGCCACTTCTGCTGATCACCGGCTGCCAGCAGTTTGGCAGTTCGGGTCTCACCGGCTCAAGGTTGACTCAGCATTCTGTCCTTCCGAGGTGGGTAAAATGAGGACCTAGATTGTTGGGGACAAGAGGCTGACACTGTAAACCACTTAGAGAGGGCTGTAAAGCACTGTGAAGTGGTATATAAGTCTAAGCGCTATTGCTATTGCTATATCAAATAGCAACATACTCTTTTTAAGTGCTGCAATCAAGATTATTCTTCTGAATATGACTATCTTGATACCACATCTGCTTTAATACCTGCTGAGCTAGTAATCTGGTTGCTACCCAACTTCCCTTGACAAACACACAGTTCCAGTTAGGCATAGGAAGTAGAGTGCGCAGAGGTGAGGGACAGTCCTGGAGGCCCCGTGGCAGTCACACGTAACACACCTCTGTTGTGTGAGTTGAACTGGTTGCCGGTTTGCTTCCGGGTCCAATTCAAGATGTCAGCTATTATCTTCAAAGCTCTTTATGGCAGTGAGTTCAAGGTATTTCGGGAGCCATGTCACCCCAATGGAACCAGCCTGCCCAGCTCACGTCAGCAGAAGAGACATACTTTAGATTTTGTCTGCCAAAGGATTTCAGCTGGCGGGGCCCAGGACAAGAACCTTTTCCGTTGTGGCTCCCACTCTTTGGAATATTCTCTCTGCTGGAGTTGGGCCCACAATCCTGGCTTGTTGGAAGAGCCTGGAAAATCCCGGCTCTGCCGGCTCATCTGGGGCCCCAACAAGAGAGCACTATGTTGGGGGCGGTTGACCGGCTAGAAAGATCCCCACCCTCATGTCACCTGTCCTCATGGTTTTTAGTCTCTTATTTAAGCCTCTTGATTTTAATTGTTTTGTATCATCGTTTTTACCTATTTACCATGCTGCAAGCCGCCCAGAGTCACTGTAACAGTGAGGTGGGTGGCACAGAAATGCAATCTCTATATAAAAAAGGCTGTATGTATGTATGTTCCAGCATAACTCTGGAACACTTCGAGCAATTTCAACCAAACTTGGTACACAGATGATTTACTATCTGGAAACAAATACTGTGGGGGTAAGATACCCTGGAGATGTGTGTGAATGTGTGTGTGTCTGTGTGTGTGTGTTCCAGCATAACTGTGGAACGCCTGGGCCGTTAAGGACAGCGAGTGCGGCGTCCTAGAGTAGCAATTGTTTGTGATGTCAGTTCCTTCGCAGCTTCCTCTGGAAAGGCAGTGTGATGTTCTCCCTCCAGTGGAGCAATGGGGAAGCGCCTGATGGATTTGGGGCAAAGTGCCAGGATCATAGACAGGGCGGGAAAGAGGAGCGCATGGGAGGGGAAGGGAGAGGGCAGGGATGATGGGCATGGGAGTAGGGGGAAGAAAGGCCCCTCTCAATGGCTCCGTCAGACAAAGGCTTTGATGTCTATAAATATCCAGGCAACACCGGGTTACCAGCTAGTATATAAATAAAAAAACAGAACATAACACCAGGATTCCAACTTCTTTTGATCCAGTCAAGACTGTGCCTTCGCTCCCCATTTTGTTCCTGCTGAACAAACGAATCTAAAAAGATCCACTCATTTTGTATATACGGTAATAGGTTTGTACTTTGGTTCTGTTCTTTGAACCCAATAGAATCGGAAGTCAGATTCTGTATTTCATGCTTATTGAGAAATCAAACTAGGGCCACAGGAGAAGCTTCCTCTTTTTAATGTCTATGGAAATTCTCAATCATGTAGATTATGGTTGTCCCAAGGGTTTTCTTTTTCCCCAAAAGGAGTCGTGGTGATGCAGTGGTTAGAATGTAGTGTTGCAGGCTGACTCTGCTCACTGCCAGCAGTTTGATCCTGACCAGCTCAAGGTTGATTCAGCCTTCCGAGGTCAGTAAAACAAGGACCCAGATTGTTGAGGGAAAGAGGCTGATTCTGTAAACCGCTCAGAGAGGGCTGTAAAACACCGTGAAGCGGTATGTAAGTCTAAGTGCTATTGCTAATTATCATATATCCCTCTATCTCTATCTTCTGTCTATCTACAACAGGGCTGTCAGTCTCGCAGCCCACAGGCTGGATGCGTCATACCCTAGCCATGTCTGGTTTAGCGAATGGGGAGGAAAAGTCCCGATACGTCATGTGATGCCGCGAGTTTGACACGCCTGATCTACAATATCTATCTATTGCTATCTATTGCTGTGTCTGTCTATCTACCTATCATCTCTCTCCCTCCACCTAACTACCTACCCCCCCTCTCTCCCTCCCTATCTCAAGAACTATGGTGGTGGTGCAGTGTTAGAATGCTATATTGCAGGCTGACTCTGTCCACTGCCAGCAGTTCGACCCTGACAGGCTCAAGGCTGACTCAGCCTTCCATCCTTCTGAAGTGGGTAAAATGAGGACCCAGATTGTTTGGGGCAATATGCTGATTCTGTAAACTGCTTAGAGAGGGCTGTAAAGCACTGTGAAGTGGCATATACCTCTAAGTGCTATTGCTATTTCTAAAGGGCAACTGGACTTTCTTGTTTTCTTTAAAAACATTTCGCTTCTCGTCCAACAAGCTTCTTCAGGTCTAATTCTAACTCTTCTTATTAGTCAAAGGAGCCCAGTGGAAGCAACCGAATGGCTCGCCAGCCAATCACACACAAGGTCAGAATTGTAAAGAATTCTGGTTTTGTCTGCTGCTTTAATTTAGCTGTTTATATGGACTTGTTGTATCTGATACAAATGCCTGAGCTTCCTCTCCATCAGACAGGATTAAGGATAGGCTTGGAGAGGAACAGTTTCTGCCAGAAAAATGAAGGCATTCACAACCCAAAGGTAGTTGAGATCAGAAAAAAACAAATCTAGCTTAAAGGAAGACACCATTTATTATGGCAATGATGCTAACCTTGGGAACTTTAAGATGTGTGGACTTCAAGTCCCAGAATTCCCCAGCCTGCATGGCTGGCTGGGGAATTCTGGGAGTTGAAATCTTCATGTTAAAAGTTCCCAAGGTTGGAAAAATATCGGTTTAAGGCGACATAGCTGTAACAAAGCACAATCCATCACAAGAGAGAGAGAGAGAGAAAGAGAGAGAGAGAGAGAGAGAGAGGGAGGGAGGGAGAGGGAGGGGTTAAAGTTAGGCAATCTTCATTACAACATCCTCACACCAGCTGTCATATAGTAGCAATCCCTCCCCACAGGACAAACTTTACGTGACCTAACTCCGTTTTTAAAAAACAGCACGTAAGGAAGGAAGAGGACCTACAGACATGTAGGATCGGGTGCCCACGAAGGAATTGGCCATGGAGTCGATGAGCTGCCCGCTGACTCCAAAATCACACAGCTTAATCTCACCTCGGGAATTCACCAAGATGTTAGAAGGCTTCACATCTGCAAATGAAAAATTGTTTTAAGAGACAAAGAGGGGGGCGGGGGGTGGGTGGAAACCACAACCAAACACTGAAAAGGCATCCTAAAAAGGAATTCCACTTGGAGACTGTTCTAGATAAAAGCTCTATGGTTTCTCCCCCCTAATGAAGACAGGAAAGAACCTTGCAAAGGGTCTTTTAGACCGTGGCCAAACTCTTGGATTAAATCAACATGGCTGGCTGGGGAATTCTGGGAATTGAGGTCCACCTATCTTAAAGTTGCTAAGGTTAAAAACACTCAAATTAAATAGCAAAAAAATAATAAACTATTAATATTAATAAACCAATGAATACAGGTAGCCCTCAACAACCATTTGTTTAGTGACTGTTCAAAGTCACAATGGCACTGAAAAAAGCATCTTGGGACCGTTTTCACCCTTACAAATGTTGCATCAATATCCAGTCACGTGATCAAAATTTGGATGTTTGGCAACTGGTTCACATTTATGACGGTTGCAGCGTCCCAGGATCACGTGATCCCCTTTTGCAACTATGCTACTGACTTAACAATGGCAGTGATTCACTTAACAACTGTGTCAAGAAAAACAAGGTGGTCTTGCTTAGCAATGGAAATTTTGGACTCAACTGTGGTCATAAATTGAGGACTACCTGTATTCTCAATGGCCGTACTGTGGGCCCAATGAACCTGTGACTTTGAGCTGATTTTATGTAGGCCTAGATGTTGTCCATCCCCTGGTGTTCTTCAGAGATCATCGTGCAATCCCTTTCCCCTGCGTGTATGGTCCCCCAAAACTTTTCTGAGACTCAGGAAACTCACAATGGAAACGAGCCCCTGCCCAAATTCTCCTTCCATTGCCGGAAAGCAAAATTTGGAAGACTTAAAACTGCAAGTGGTGAATTTCAGAACTGTGAAGGGCTTTTCTTAATAAGCAACCCCCCCCCCCACTCCCCAGTTCTGACACGAACACAAAGGTGACAGAAGAGGCTTCCCTCAAAAGCAGCTGCCAGTAAGAAGCAGCTATGGTCTGTGTAAGAACTGTGCGATATAGAACACAACACAATTTCCAGATTTTTTACAACCCCCACAAAGTTGCAAAAATCCACAAGCCAGGCAGTGTACCATACAGCCACTATGTATGTATGTATGTATGTATGTATGTATGTATGTATGTATATGCATATGTATATAATAAGAGCTACACAACCCCAGTTCACTTACATATGCAGACTCCTCCTTCTATTACAACCAATGCTTACCTCGGTGCATGATTTGGTGCTTCTCTCGTAAATAAGCCAATCCTCGCAGAACCTGAAAAGAGGAGAGGAGAGGAGAGGAGAGGGGAGGGGAGGGGAAGAGGAGAGGAGAGGAGAAGAGAGGAGGGGAGGGGAGAGGAGGGGAGGAGAGGGGAAGAGGAGAGGAGAGGAGAGGAGAGGGGAAGAGGAGAAGAGAGGAGGGGAGGGGAGGGGAGAGGAGGGGAGAGGAGAATCAGTATTTGAGGGATGGAAGCAAGCATGATCCCCATTTTATAAATGGGAAACTAAAAAATAAAGAGCCATACAAATGTGTGACAGAACAGACCGTCTCTGACTGAAGGGATAATTCGGTGCCCAAATGCTTCTAGAAGGATACAGATGAGACTCTGTATCTCGCAAAACCTTGTTTGAGGTAATTAAAAAGAGGCAGCTGCATACTCACTGCTATACTGACTTTGCCCAAAATTTCTTCAGGAATCCTCTTGGCTTCTTTCAAAACCTGATCCAAGGAACCGCCATCCTAAAACCAGGGAAAGGTAATTAGGTTGATTTATTCGTTGGCTTTTAATCCCGCCTTTATTGCTTTATCTCAAGGTGGAGAACATACACACTCTTCCTCCTCCTATTGTCCCTGCAGCAACAACCCTGCAAGGTGAGTTGGGCTGAGGGAAAGGGACAGGCCCAAAGTCACGCAGCTCTTTTGTGCTAAGGTGAAATTACAACTCACCATCTTCAGGTGATTGGCCCAAAGTCACCCAGCCAGGTTTCATATCTAACGTAGTTCTAGAACTCACCATCCCCTGGTGATTGATCCAAAGTCATTTAGCCGACTTCCATACCTAAGACGGTACTAGAATTCACCATCTCCTGGTGATAGGCTCAAAGTCACCCAGCCGGGTTTCATGCCAAACACAGTACTAGAACTCACCATCTTGTGCTGGCATGCCTAAGGCAGCCTGTTTTCAGGCTTAAGGTGGAACTAGAATTCCCAGTCTCCTGATTTTTAGGCCAGCAGCACCCTACATTATCTTAAAATTTAGAATCAGAAAACATCCCACCCAACCAAATGAATAAGAAACCAGATTTAAGTAAGAAAGAGCCCAAAGAATATCTTAGTATCACTTGAAAAGTACAAGGCATATAAAATTTCAAACAACTTGCCTGAAATTAGACAAAGAAAGGACAGGCTACCTCCTCAAGAAGCATTCTGCGAACGGGGCGTTGCTAGAGAAGACACAACCCCACCTTGCCACAACCAAACCTCTTAATAATGAATTCTATAGGAAAGTTGATTGACAGAGCCAAAGACGATTCTCAGGAGCTCTGATTCACAGTCAGGAAGCAAAATGTTAAACCCTCTTTGTTGTCAACCATTCTCCATCTGCTTTAATCAGCTATAGTTCAGGAGGACTAATGAAGCAGATTCTCATTTTTAAAAATTCATTTATAAAATTTATATAGCTGTCCATCACACAAAAAGTGAGGTTTTCCTGAAGATTCTTAGTATATTTTTGTAACACAAGGTACCTTCCTTCTTACCCTGTTGCCCCGAAAATAAGACATCCCCTGATAATAACCCAATCGGGCTTTTGAGCACATGCACTAAAATAAGCCTCCCCCCGAAAATAAGCCCTCCCCAAAAATATTTAAACGCAGAGCTGGAAATCAGGTAAGACGGCAAGAGGAGCCCCATCTTGCTCCACACGCCCCCAAAATAATAAGACCTCCCTGAAAATAAGTCCAAGTGCTTATTTCGGGGTTCAAAAAAAAAATATAAGACAGGGTCTTATTTTTGGGGAAACACGGTAACAGAATGTATTACATCTGGGTTACTTGAAACAATATATGGCTTGGCTAAGGCACCCCATTCACTGTAGAAAGCAATAATGTTCGGAAGAGTTAGCGGTAAAAGGAAACCAGGCCTCCAAAGAACATGGCGGCCTGGATACCTTCAAAGATGACATCAGCCAGAACATGGAAAACTCAAAAAAGAAGCAAGATCGGAAGAGACCTGGTCCGTAGAATCGCCAAGAATCAGATATGACTGAATGGAAATCATCATCATGAAGACACCCCATAAACCTATGCAGCAAATCTACTGTTCTTGTACCGCAGGAGGTTAAAATCTTTGCAGAACGCATAGAGAATATTCTGTCCGGAAAAGGGCAGAATGCTGTAACAAATCCTAACGGTGGCTTCTGTGCCGATGCCACTGTTGGGCTGAAAGGGGACCAGGAAGGCTCATGTTCGTGTCCTCACATGACCATCGGCCTCAGTAACTGTCAGCCGCGATCAATCTCACAGGATGGTTGCTAGGAGAGCAAAATGGATGAGGGAGTATTATGTGTATCACCTTGACCTGCTGGGATGCAAGATGACATTTGTATTATATGTATTTTATTTGGCTGTTCACCGCCCTGAGTCCTTTGGGAGTAGGGCGGTATTCAAATTTAATAAATAAATAAAATAAAATAAATGAATACACAAGCCACCAGCTGAATTTAGCAAGGTGAGGAGAACATTCAAGACCAGGCCACTGGAAGACCTGGCAGAAGACAAAGTAAAGGGAGATGAATACCCATCATATTTCTGGGACAAATTGGTTTAATCGGAGAAAACCTCCTCTTCCTCCTCCAGCACTACTACAGGGTTATCCCATTTTTATTATGTACATGCTGTAGAGGTTTTAATATGGCACCTTAAATGGTACAAACGGTGGGATCCTTGTCGTGAGTAACTTAAAATGCAGCAAAATAGAGAAATGACAGAGGAGGGAGAAATAAGTGCTATTTTCCAAAGCACCCGAAGGCCAGACAAGGAATAACGGATGGAAACTGATCCAGGAGAGCTTCAACCTGGAAATAAGGAGGAATTTTCTGACCATGAGATCAATCAACCAATGGAACAGAAGTTGCCTTTGGAAGTTGTGAGAGCTTCATGACTGGAGGCTTTCAAGAAGAGTCATCCTGCCATCCAATGGGAAATGGCGTAGGGTCTCCTGCTTGGGCAGGGGGTTGGACTAGATGACCTACAAGATCCCTTCCAACTCTGTTATTCTAAATAGGACAGTTATTCTAAATAGGACAGTTAAAACAGGGAAACTCAATTTATTTATGGTGCATCTATGCTGAGATGTGTTATACAGGTAGTCCTTGACTTAAGAATGGTGAAAATTACATCAGATTCCACCCCCACCCCCCCGGTACTTACAACCTAATTCCAAAGATCCAACAACCATCCTGGTCATGTGAACTGCATTCTGGGCACCTGGCAATCGACCCACATATTTATGGCCGTTTGTAGCGCCCTGCAGTCACATGACTGCAAGTTACAACGCTTTTGTCAAAAAGCATCCTTCAGTTTTCGGCGAAAATGCCCCATAGTGAACACTAGGTTCACTTAACGACCACAGCATTCACTTAATGACTCCTGAAAAAAAAAGGTAATAAAATCGGGTCGGTGACATGGATGACCTGCTTTACAATCGTCACAATTTATTGATTTTTTACCTTTTTGAACTGCCGGTCTCCCTCAGAGAGCGACTCTTGAGTGACGTATAATAAAATGTACTTATATGGACTCACGACCATAATGGGCGGGCTCCATTACGGTCGTAAGTTGAGGACTGCCTCTATGTGCCAGATGGGCCGAGCGGTTAAGGGGCATCAGGCTAGAAAATGAGGACTAGTCTAGCTTTAGCCATGAAACCAACTGGCTGACTTTGGGCCAGTCCCTCACTCCCGGCCCAATCCACCTCACAGAGTTGTTGTGGGAAAAACAGGAGGAGGAAGATGAATGTATCTGCCACCTTGAGTTATTTGAAAAAACAATAACGGAGAGGTATAAATAAATAATGATGGATGAGAAGCGAAACATCTTCAAAGAAAAAACCAGGAAGTCCGGTCGCCTCTTGAAAAAAAGCAGTCTCACCTTTGGGGCAGCCATGACCCGGAGGACTGAGAATCTCCATAGACATATAAACAAATAAATAAATTTGCCATCAGGCCTCCCTTTATATAGCGTTATCTAAGGGCAGCTTTTAATCCCCAATATTTATCATAAGAGGCCAGTTCTTCCCACTCCTTTTTTCGTGGAAAATGCTCTGCAATCATTTACTTTTTTCCAAGCCGCACAATATGGACGTAATTGTCAAGAGGCAAAATCCGAACCCAAGAGAGTCAACGGTTCAGACGGTTAGGATTTGAGCACCTGCTTCCAGGAGAGGAACTAAAGAGGTACCTAAGTCTTGAGACATGGGAAGAGTCATTTCTGGGCATCTTAAAGAAGCTGGCGAGGCTGCCTGCAGTTGGGTACTCGTTGTCGTAATGTACAATGTTTAGGTGGCTTTGCTTTTGAAAGGGGGACTCTGCCAGTTTTAGAATTAAGTCAACAGATGGCAGCACCGACTTTGTACTACAAACAAGGATGGCGGGGAGACGACATTTTCCCCGGTGACAGATTCCATGCTCAGAGATATCGGCCTTGCCAAGAAACTGCTCGTTCTCTATCCTATGAGACAGACAATTAACATATTTCTCAGAGATTACTCCCCAGGTAGTCCTTTGGCTTATGACCACAATTGAACCCAAAATTTCTGTTGCTAATACGGTTGAGTTTTGCCCCGTTTTATGCCCCTGCTTGTGAAGTGAATTGCTGTGTCAAACTGGAAGCTGACCTGACCGAAGCCATTTTGTCACTTTAGTGTTGCCACACTGGAGCTGTGGGCTAGGGAGGGAGGGGGGGAATAGAGATAGCTGGGGTTTTGTAGCCAAAACAAAATACTTTCTCTTGGGAACCAAGGACATTCTCACACCTAGTCAGAGAGAGAGAGGAGGAGTGATGTTACCCAGCAACCAGACGGCACCTCAATTGGACCATGTGACTGATTGTTTGGTGAAAGGGAAAAACTTTTACTTTTAATTAGATGAAAACTGACTCTGAAGTTTCCCATGGTTTTCACCAGCTCTATGCCAATATGATATATCCAATAAAGCTATTCTTTGAGGAATCCACTTGCCTCGGAATTTTGTTTGCTATGGGTGCATCACTTGGAACCCTGATACGATGCTGTTGTTAGTGAATCTGGCTTCCTTGTGGACTTTGCTTGTCAAAAAAGCGATCCCATGACCTGTGCAACCATCATAAATAGGAACCAGTTGCCAAGGGTCTGAATTTCAATCATGGCACCATAGTGGGTTGCTGCAACAGTCGTGTGAAAAACATTTTTTTCATGTGCTATTGCAACTTTGAACAGTCACTAAACAAGTGGTTGTAAGTTGAGGACTACCGGTACAGCTGATTGATTCACTTAACAGCTGTGGCAAGGAAAGTCGTAAAATGGGCCAAACTCACTTAACAAATGTCTCACTTAACAACCAAAATTTTGGGCTCAGTTGTGGTCGTAAATGGAGGACTACCTATACTTCATGTGCCTTTTCCTGTTATGATATTCAGTCTGCCTGGCACCCAGATTATTGTGCAATGGCAGAAAGCTATTATCTTACAAGCTGGGAGAACAGAGAAACGTAGAGGCTGTACCACTACAGATTCTTTTTAAGGTGCTGGCCTAGGCGACTGTGAGTTATAGTCCTTATATGAAAAACCAGTTGGGTGACTTTGAGCCAGGCCCTCTCTCTCTTTCTTAGCCCAACTCATCTCACAGGGTGGTTGATGTGGGAAATACAGAAGATATATTTGCTGCCTTGAGTTATTTATAAATAATAATAAAGGTGGGATCAAAATCAAATCAAATAAAAATCAAATAAAGGAGCCTGAGTGGCACAGCAGACTAATGCTACTGTTAAAGGTAGTATTTAGCTTCCAGCTGCCTGCAATTACTGCGAGTTCAATTCTCACCAGGCTCAAGGTTGACTCAGCCTTCCATCCTTTCTAAAGGTAGGTAAAATGAGGACCCGGTTTGTGGGGGCAATAAGCTGACTTTGTATAAAATATACAAAAGTATGAGGCTATTGCTTATCGCCTTGTAAGCCGCCCTGAGTCCCCGGAGAAGGACCGCATATAAATAAAAAATAAAAATAAAAATACATAAATAAACATTTTAAGCCAATAAATACCATCATGGCTGGAATCTCAATGGATTTCCACCGGCTACTAATATTTCCCAAAGAAGGAAACAATTAAGCAGCCATCAGCATTCTCAAATAAACTAACTATCTCAGTAATATCCAATGATTTGATCTCTTATCGGGATTAAGCATGGGAAGGCTAAGCAAACTATGGTATCTCAGCCCATAATCTGCTTGCTTTTATGTTACATCTGGAGTGGATTTCTGGCTTGTCCTCCTGATAAGCCATTCACTATCTGAAGCAATCTGGTAGCAAAGATCAGGAAGATTAGCCAATAATCCCAATAAATCAAGAATTCTCCTCATACTGTGGAAGAAAGTGGCTTGTTATTGGTAATGGAGACCTAAGCAGAAAAGAAACATTGGGACTACAGGTAGTCCTCTACTTACAACAGTTCATTTAGGGACTTTTCAAAGTTACGTCACTGAAAAAAGTGACTTATGACCATTTTTCACACTTACGACCACCACAGCATTCCCGTGGTCACATGATCAAAATTCAGATGCTTGGCAACCGAGTCACGTTTTTAGGATGGTTGCAGTGTCCAGGAGTCATGTGATCACCTATTGCGACCTTCTGACAAAGTCAACGGGGAAGCCAGTTTCACTTAACAACTGTGCTACTATTTCACTAACTGCATTGATTCACTTAACAACAGCGGCAAGAAAAAGTGGTAAAATGGGGCAAAATTCACTGAACAAATGTTTCGCCTAGCAACGGAAATTCTGGTCTTAGTTGTGAAGTGGATTGGCTTCCCGTAATCAAAGCTCGGTAAGGTCCATGAAAACCTTTGATGCTGAATAAGGCACCTATCCCATTCTGCACGGGGAATATGCCCTCACCATATGCTCCATGCAAATGCTGATCTCCCCGTCACTGTAGAAGGCGCCGTAGAAACCGACGATGTATGGAGAATTGCACTCGTGAAGCACTTGGAGCTCCCGGATAATCTGGTTTCGTATGGCAGGCTTGATCTCCAAATGAATCAGCTGTGGAGGAAACAAGAGAGAGAGAGAGAGAGACACATATCAAAGGATGAAGATAGTGCAGAACAGCTCCAAAAACAATTGTGCCAGGCATAATTGTAGGGAGGACTGGTAAAGGACTATAATTCACAGTCGCCTAGTTCCTAGGCCAGCACTGGTACAGCCTCTACATGTCTCAGCCTCCCAGATATATATGGACTAGATTACTTTAATCAGACAAAAGCCTAACTAAGCTGGGATTCAGTCCTAGTTTAACAACAAATAACCCAGTTGGGAATTCTGGTATCCTTGGGGAAACTTTTCCAAACCTTACCATTCCGACTTGAAAGAATTTTATGCTTTTATAGTATTACGGTCTACTGCTTAAACATGAAACTATTTTACTTATGCTAAATTGTTTCATTTTTTAAAAAAAATATTCTTCCAGGCCATGGAAGGTACATTAGCCGATAAACAGCAGACACAGGTTCTACCCTCATTACTCATAGGGGAAAGGTAGTTAAGAGGGGAATGGCTGGCTGTGACTCAGTCAAGCCCGTACATCTTTCCTGGAGGGGAAAAAAAAATCACTGCTGTTTTTAAATGCTTTGCTAACAGAAATTAAAAGTTGTAATGTAATGCTGTTAATAGAATGGCATGTTCTGCTTTCTTTTAAAAGGCCAAATCTGAAGATGTGCCACAGAGTGTTTGTTATTTGAAATTTCACATTGGGTAAAGGTAAAAGATATCTCTGCAGGTTTTACTCCGCTAGTCTCCTTTTCTAAGCCACTGAGCCAGTGCTGTCTGAAAATATTTGTGGTCCTGGAGCCAGCATGACATCACAGCGCAGAGCATGCAGCAAAACACGGAGCACTGTTGCCTTCCCACTGAAGTGGTACCTATTTATCTACTTGCACTTACATGCTTTCAAACTGCTAGGTGGGCAAGAGCTGAGGCAAGTGATGGGAGCTCATTCCGTCACACGGTGGTAGAACTCGAACCGCCAGAGCACAGAGCTTCTCTGGCATCTTTTAAGCCACTGAGCCACCGTGCCTCTTCCCATTGGGAAGAGACCTAAATTTGCTTGCTAGACGCAGTTTATTATGAAATAGCCCCATGCAAATAAACCGGTATTAGTGGACTCAATTGCTACTGACAAAATTCTATGTTGGTTGTCATTAGTCACTACAAACCTTTCTTAAATTAATCAACAGCCTTGATTATTAGACTATTAATACATTTTGAAAGAGAACTAAACTGCTTATGACTCATTAGGTCATCCTTTTATCAATTTAACTAACCATGGTGGCCAGTGATGGGTTGCCCCTGGTTTGGACCGGTTCACAAGAACTGGTAGTAAAACCGGTGGGAGGCTCCGCTCACCGACCCGGACGTCATCAGGAAGTTTCTGCGCATACGCAGAAGTGCGCACGTGGTCCCGTTGCGAACCGGTAGTAAAGTAGAACCCACCCGATGGTGGCGCAGTGGTTAGATTGCAGTATGGCAGGCTACTTCTGCTGCCTGCCGGCTGCCTGAAATTTGGCAATTCGTATCTCACCAGGCTCAAGATTGGCTCACCCTTCTATCCTTCTGAGGTTGGTAAAACGAGGACCCAGATTGCTGGGGGCAATATGCTGACTCTATAAACCTCTTAGAGAGGGCTGTAAAGCACTATGAAGCGGTATATAAGTCTAAATGCTATTGCTAACTACAGAGATCAACAGAATGACTCGGGGCAAGCAAAAAAGCAGTGGGAACAAGAACCACCTCCGACTTCCTGCCGGCTTCCACATTGACTTCACTTAGGAGAAGTGGCAGGAAGCACTGAAAATCACGATTACGTGAATGCAGCTGACCAAAGTGGCACTGCAGGGACAACCAGTTTGTGAGTACAACTGGTTTGGAGATCCTTGAAATCTCAATTCCACAGAAGTAACAAGCCCCACATTTTTAGTACAAATTCTTTAAGTTAGTACATTTGAGATACGTTGATTCAAAAATTGTTGCCATATCATGTTTTGGATAATTGAAGGTTACAAACAGACAAAAGCATTTTAATGGTGTATAGATGACAGCCAGACAAAATACGGATAGACTGCAAGATTTGGCATTCTCTATTTGCACAAGAAAAAGAAAAAGCTGCTTCTGATTTTACCACAGATCAGATTTATTCAAATCTCTACTGGGATTCCATAACACTAATATTCATTCAATGTTTCTTTTTGCATTTTTCCCAACTTGCTTAAAGAATTTTTAAAAAAATCTTCCATTTTATTAACATTACAGAATTTAAAAGACCAGACTAAAATAAGCCGTCAGAATTTGACTGTTTCCGGCAAGTCATTTTTGCAACTGAGAAGCACATTTTGCAATTTAAATAGAATTTAATGTTCTGGTGACCATCTGGACAATTTCCATTAATTATAAGTAATATATTTACTTATAACTTACAATTAATTATATGTCTTTCTTTTTGTTTTTATAGTGTTTTATTTTTTAATCCATTCACTGTACTCGAACTGTTGTCCATACATCGAGGCAGATCACCCAACAGTGAAATAAATCAATAGCCCCCCTTTAAAATCGTAGAAACAGGAATATGTATAAATATAAAAGACACAAGTTTAGAAATATGATTTTGCAATACACAATTCATTCACATAAGAGACCAAGTTGTATTGTGTTATGATTGCAGTGTCAACCCTGAGATGTGTTTCTGGCCTTTTAAAAGCTATTGGCAGACACCCTTGCTCAATAGCTGAGAGTTATGGGACTGCAATTATAGCTCTACATTTGCTAATGATTCTGCATCCAAGAAGGCATGCAGTATAACCTACTTAGCAGTGCAAAAAAAGAAAAAAGAAAAGCAGCAGCAGAAGAGAAGTGGGAAGGAAGCAGTCACCATAGGAACGCTCACACGGCTCAGGAATGGAGCACCGAAACCAAATTTATGGAAGACGGTTCACAGAAGAGTTGAAGCCTTATGTTGCGCAAATGTTCTTTCCGTACCAGATGTACAATTTTGCAAAGGAGAGCAAACCAATCAGCCACCCAACCTGCTAGCATATCTTCCATAGGAAAAAGGTACAAGATATCCATTCTTTGTTATTGTTGTTCAATCACTATGTCGTGTCTGACTTTTATGACCACATGGGGCACAGCACACCAGGTCCCCTCTGCTCTACATTGTCTCCCAGACTCTGCCCAAATATCACATTCATTGGGTCAATGACACTATCTAACCATCTCACCCTCTGCTGTCCCCTTCTCCTTTTGCCTTTGGTCTTTCCCAACATCGGGGTTTTCTCCAAGGAGTTCTCTCTTTTTTTTTTTTTTGATTTGATTTATATGCCGCCCTTCTCCGGAGACTCAGGCGGCTTACAATGCGTTAAACAATAGCCTTCATACTTTTGTATATTTATACAAAGTCAGCTTATTGCCCCCATAAACTGGGTCCTCAATTTTCCTATCTTAGAAAGGATGGAAGGCTGGGTCGACCTTGAACCTGGTGAGATTTGAACTTACAGTAATTGCAGACAGCTGGTATTAATCACAATGCTTTTAGTCTGCTGAGCCACCAGGCCCCTCTCTTCTCATTGGGCGGCCAAAGTATTTGAGTCCCAAAGGTGCTTTTTCAAGAGGCAAATTTTTTTTTGTTTGTTTTTTTGAAGACGTTTCGCTTCTCCTCCAAGAAGTTTCTTCAGCTTCTTGGATGAGAAGATGAAGAAGTTTCTTGGATGAGAAGCGAAATGTCTTCAAAGAAAAAACAAAAATTGCCTCTTGAAAAAGCATCTTTGGGACAATCATGACCTGGATAACTCCATAGACAAAAGTATTTGATCTTCAGCTTCAGGATCTGTCCTTCCAAAGAACAGTCAGTGTTGATTTCCTTTAGGATTGACTGATTTGATCTCCTTGCAGTCCAAGGGGCTATCAAAGGGTCTTCTCCAGCACCACAATTTGAAAGCTTTGGTTTAATTCTTTGATGCTCAACTTTCCTTATGCTCCAACTCTCACAGCCATACATTTCTACTGGGAAGACCATAGCTTTGACTATAATACCCATCCTACCAATCATCAAACTTTCTCTTCCATTAAAGCAGAAGATAGAAGCACCAATTTTTTTTTTAAAAAAAGAGGCTGCTAGGTCTCTATTAGTGCTCCTTCCTGTCTTTTTCTCTTTGATTTTCATTCTCACTCACATTAGGTCACATAAGCCAAATCAGAAAACAAAGGCCAAAATTACAGATGAATTCCAACTTCTCTTATCGCAGTGCTTCAGAGACAGGAGAAGTCCATCTAAGTGTTTTCCATCACCTTAGAGGAGAAACACCTATTATTTTTTTTACAATTATGGGTGGGACATGGACTGAAAATCACTACAGGAAGTCCTCCACTCACAACCACAACTGGGACCAGAATTTCAGGCGGCTGCTAAGGTGAATCACACCTGATTTGACAACTTTTTTGCCACAATTGTTAAATGAATCACGGCGATTGTTAAATGAGTCATGTGGTCATTAAGCTAATCTGGCCTCCCACAATGTGATCACATGATCCAAGATGTTGCAACTGTTGTAAATACATGCCAGTTGCCAAGCACCCAAATTTTGATCAGGTGACTATGAGGATGCTGCGATGGTCGTAAGCGTGAGAACTGATTTTAAGTCATCTTTTTCAGTGCCGTTGTAATTTCGCATGGTCACTAAATGAATGCTTGTAAGTCGAGGAATACCTGTTAGTTAGAAGCCACAGGAACTTCACATTTGCAGTTTAAATAGGCATCAATACAGTATCAAGAATACAATCTTGCACCAAAAAAAGATTATTTAAATAAATTTACATGGCTGCCCATCTCACATTAGTGACTCTAGGCAGCGTACAAATATTAAAACCAGCAATTAAATATAAGAACATGTGACACCTTAATCATAGGACCACATCACCAGAAGGGCTCGCCTAGCCTCCTGGCCCAAATTCCCGTGGAAACAGTCAGCTCTTCAGAGTTTTACGAAAGGCTAACAGGGTCAGATCCTGATAACAACAGAGAAGTCATAGTAGATGACAAGTTTATTTATTTTATTTATTTATTTTATTCAATTTGTATACCGCCCTTCTCCTAGTGGACTCAGGGCGGTGCACAGCCAGAACTAAAACACATACCAATACAAAATTTAAAATTTTTAAAAGAATTACATGACTTTGGCCCAAAATTTAAAACATTCAAACTAAGACCCATTGCCAATTTAAAAAGCTAAAAAAAGGGGGGGTTTCACGCCAGCCCTGCTTGACGGAAAAGAAAAGTTTTTAGGGCACGGCGAAAGACCCGGAGATCCGATATCCTTCGTATCTCCAGGGGCAAATTGTTCCGAGGGCAGGAGCTGCCACAGAGAAGGCCCTCCCCCTGGGGGTCGCCAGCCGACATTGCCTGGCTGATGGCACCCTGAGGAGTCCCTCTCTGTGGGAGCGTACTGGTCGGTGGGAGGCTATCGGCGGCAGAAGGCGGTCCCGCAAATACCCAGGTCCTATGCCATGGAGCGCTTTAAAGGTGGTGACCAACACCTTGAAGCGCACCCGGAAGACCACTGGAAGCCAATGCAGCTCACGCAGGAGGTGTCACATGGGAGCGCCCTCTCGCTCCCATAATCCCCTGCGCGGCCGCATTCTGCACCAGTTGGAGCCTCCGGATGCTCCTCAAGGGGAGCCCCATGTAGAGAGCATTGCAGTAGTCCAGGTGGGAAGTGACGAGTGCCTGAGTGACTGTGCGTAAGGAATCCCGATCCAGAAAGGGACGCAACTGGCGAAGCCAACCTTGGCTGATTGTGAAAAGCTAAACGGGATAGTTCAGAGTAGCAGGCTGGATTTGAAATGGGGAAAAAAGACACTCTAAAGTTGCCAAGAAAGCCACAACAACATGCTTTTGTCATCAAATGAAGTCGTCTCTAGTAAAGGGTGAAGCAAATCCTTAAATAAAATTGTGTAGATACCACAAGAAATCTAGGCAACTAGATTTATTGCCTAGCCCTAGGCAATCCAGAAAATTGGATTTAAAACAATGACCTTACATTCGTAGTAGTGAGGCTCTAAGCTGTTGCAATATTTTAGTATAGGCAGTCCTCGACTTACAGTTCATTTAGTGACCGTTCAAAGTTACAACGGCACTGAAAAAAGTGACTTAGGTCCATTTTTCACACCTATGACCTTTGTAGCATCCCCATGATCACGTGATCAAAATACAGATGTTTGGCAACTGACTTGTACTAATGACTGTTGCTGTGTCCCAAGGTCATGGGATCCCCTTTTGCGATCTTTTGACAAACAAAATCGATTGGGAAGCTAGATTCATTTAATAACCAGGTTACTAAGTTATCAACTGTGGTGATTCACTTAACAACCGCGGCAAGAAAGGTCGTAAAAAGGGGAAAAACTGACTTAAAGGTCTCACTTAACAACAGAAATTTTGGGTCAATTGTAAACATTAAGTTGAGGACTACCTGTATTCATGCTCTGCTGCATTAATCAGGAGTCACATTCCAGATTACAGGTAGCCCTCAATTTACAATCATTTGTTTAGTGACTGTTCAAAGTTACAACGGCACTGGAAAAAACAACTTATGACTGTTTTTCACACTTACAACCATTGCATCATCAATGGTATCACTCTAGAAATTTTGCACAGAACTCCTCCTTCTGACTACTTGCTTAAAGGTTGTTTCCCTTTTTCCTTCGGCAAGATTGGGGTCAAGCCCCTTTGGATGGTTATTGGGTGCTTGGCTTTTTTCAGTTTTGGATTTCCAGTCATCTGTCTTTGGGTGGGGTTTAATTTTTAGATTATATGGCTGCCCTAAATAAAAATTGTCAAAGAGGCTAAAAGTAGTTCTTGACCTATGACCGTTCAGCAACTGTTCAAAACTAAAAAGCCATTGAATGAATAGAGTCCTTGGGGTTCTAACTGCCCCAGCATTCCTGTAGTCACATGCCTGAGATCCGTGGCAACTGGTTTGCACTAACCACTGGTCACAGCACCCTAGGGTCACATGATCACCATTTGCAACCTTCCCTGCTGGCTTCCCCAAAAGAGTAAATGGGGAAGCCAGTAGGAAATGTTGCACGTTGCTGGGGTAGGTCTCCTTCCACCCACGTACACTCAGCCCCAGCCCCTCTGTGCTCACACTGTGCCGGTCAAAGCGCACACTCTCACCAAGTCTCCCTTACACGCCTGCCTGGAATTTGCAACTTCCTGCCAGCTTTCCCACTAACTTTGGTTATAGAATATAGAATAACAGAATTGGAAGAGACCTTAGGTCTTCTAGTCCAACACCGAGTGCAAAACGGGAATGCATGTGCCAAAAACCGGAAGAGCAGCCGTACAGTGTGCATGCGCACACCAGAAACATCATCTTCCCGTTTCTGGTGTGCACATGTGCACAGCCACCTGGTCTTCCGGTTTCTGGCGCGCATGTGTGCACGAAGACCAGTTGAAAATGGAAGATCATCTTCCCGGCATGCGTATACACAACGGGTGGCTGCTCTTCCAGTTTCCGTCGCTCCCACATGTGTGAAGACAAGCTGGCCAGCGCGCCTGAACCCGGAAGAGCAATGGGCAACGGCTCTGCATGCCACTTTTGGCACGCATACCATAGGCTCGCCATCACGGCTCTATACGATATCAGACAAATGGTTATCCAATCTCTTCCAGTGTTGGAGCATGTACAACTTCTAGAGACAAGCTGTTCCACTGATTGTTCTGTCAAGAAATTCCTCCTTAGTTCTAAGTTGCTTCTCTCCTTGATTACTTTCCACCCGTTGCTTCTTGTCCTGCCCTCAGGTGCTTTGGAGAATAGTTGACCCCCCATCTTCTTTGGGGCAGCCCCTGAGATATTGGAAGACTGCTATCATGTCACCCCTAGTCCTTCTTTCCATTAAACTAGACATACCCAATCCCAGCAACCGTTCTTTAAATGGTTGTGAGCTGGCAGGAAGTTGCCTCTTCTAACAACTGTGAGATTTAGTTAATGACAGCAACCGGAACAGCTTAACGACCACATGCTTAGCAATGGAAATTCCAGCCCCAACTGCCATATACACAGAGGACTACCTGCATGTCTCTGAAAGCTCAGTTCAAAAGTTGCAGTTGGCATTCTTATTACTTGATAAGTTTATTGCTTTGATGGTGTCCCTTCTTGAAGTCATTGGCTGAATTCAGGCCCACGTATGGAAAATGAGTTGCCCCTCTTCTCCCCCTTACCCGGTCTCACCTTCCGTGCCATAATTAGCCCTGAGGGTTTATGTTGTACTTTGGTGACCACCCCACCATTGCCAGCTCCCAGTTCCGAAATCCTCTCGAAATCGTCGTCTTTCAGTTCTCCCACTTTGGCCTTCTGGGTGAGAAAAGCTTCCAGCCGTTTCTTCTGCTGCTCATCCAGCTCCAGTTCTTCCAGTTTTTTCTGGAGGTCAACAAGGTGTGCTCTAAGGGGAAAGAGGGCGAGAGACATCAGATCTACGTAATACACCACTGTATGCAACGGAGTGAGGCAGCGTGGCCATTACTACTATTTGCTGGTGAACTTAGAAGGCTGTTAGGATGACTTGTAGGAAAATCACCTGGCTCCCAGTGTTTCCCAAACTTATATACAGGTAGTCCTCAACTTACGACCAAAATACAGCCCAAAATTCCTGTTGTTAAGTGAGGAATGTGTTAAGTGAGTTTTGCCCCGTGTTACGATTTTTCTTATCGCATTTGTTAAGTGAATCATGTGCATTTGTTAAACTAGTACCAGAATTTGGTTTCCCCATTGACTTTGCTTGTCAGAAGGTCGCAAAAGGGGATCACATGACCCTGGGATGCTGCGACCGTCATAAATATGAGTCAATTGTCAAGCATCTGAATGTAAATCACGGGACCACGGGGATGCTGCAGTGGTCATTAGTATGAAAAATGGCCATAAGTCACTTTTTTCAGTGCCATTGTATCTTCAAACAGTCACTAAGCGAACTGTTGTAAATTGAGGACTACCTGTACAGATAGTCCTTGACTTACAACCATCAAATGACCGTTTTTTCACACTTATGACTGCTGCAGCACCCCCATGGTCACATGAACAAAAGTCAGGTGCTTGGCAACTAACTCATATTTATGAGTGTCCAGGGGTCACATGATCCCCTTTTGTGACCTTCTGACAAGCAAAGACAATGGGGAAGCCAGATTCACTTTACAACTGTGTTATTAACTTAACAACTGAATGATTCCCTTAACAATGGTGGCAAGAAAGGTGGTAAAATGGGGCAAAACTCACTTAACAACTGTCTTGCTTAACTATGGAAATGTTGAGCTCAATTGTGGTTTTAAGTCGAGGTCTACCTTTATTGAAGACTATTCAGTATTTTCTTAGTTCTGTGCCAGGCTAGATTCTAATATTCACTGTTGGCTACGAGGAATGTCTATTTTCTCAATCTAAACAAGAAATTCTCCAAGCCGACTAAACAAAATGTGAATAGGGCTTTCCAAATATATATTCTGCCTGTTTTATTTGTTTATTCTATTTGACTTTTTAATGTACTGTACATTGGGATTATTTTCCTTTATTCTTCTTGATGCTTCCGTTATTCTAAATTGCCTCAATCTTGCCTATTGCATCCCACTGATAGCAGCTTCTTCCAAATCCTCTTTCGTTCAAGACAATTTCGTGCCCTTTTTCACTCACACAACAATTTACCCTGTTTCCCCCAAAATAAGACATCCCCTGATAATAAGCCCAATCAGGCTTTTGAGTGCATGGCGATAAGGCCAGGCGCTTATTTCAGGGTTAAAAAAAAAATAAGACAAGGTCTTATTTTCGGGGAAACACAGTACTAAACAAGCTCCTCACTTTTTTCTCTCCCCGCTGCATGCCATCCCCATCCCCATGCCATTCCACCTCTACACTTTGCTTCCATTTCGCAACATGCGATTTGCGGATGGAATTGTGAATTACAACACCCTACACTGTGGCATCTACAAGATTACGAATGGCAGTTTAAATTCACTGAGCTTCTAACTCAGGTTAAGCAGTATTGAGGGAAGGATTAACATTATTATTCATTTTTTAAACTGTTGTAATCTGCACAATGTGTTTTTGAATTACGCGGACTTTAAAATCTGTAAAAAAAGGGAGTGTCACACTTCATAGGGATATAACTAAAAACCTCCAGTTTCTGGACACTTAACCCTTTATTCAGGGACTCACTCACTCAACAGAAGGCTCACAGACAAAGCTTGACCAAATCAATTTCTTTGATGCAGACAAGAAAGAAGTCTTATATACACAGAACGTTTGAGTACTATAATACAAGTATCAAAAATCTCTATAGGCCTATGTTCCAGAGTTTTTTTAAAAAAAATTTCCTCTCTCACGTTTCCATATCAATGGTTATTTGAGGTATCTACTATTGACCCCAGAAGACACCTAAACTATATTAACATGAAGGTTTTCTTCAACATGGGAAGCACTGGGTTAAGCTTTATTCCTGAAACCAAAATGTGTTAATATTAAACTTCTCCAAGTCTCAGGCTATAAATAATTAGGAGTTTCTTCTTTGCAATGCCCACTTTGTGGATTTTTTATTATCTCAGCTCAGTGCAAGTTTTACATTTACCGTATCTGCAATTCTATGCGTATTTATTCAAAATAAATGGATCAGAATTCAGAGATGGTATTTTTAAGTAGGAATCCATTGACTTGCCACCTTAAAAAAAATTTTTTTTTTTTATTTTAGAAGACAGGGGACAATCCATTTGGATAAAGGGAAACTATCCCTTAGGAAAAACAGAAAAACTGAAACAAGCTTTTTTTTTTTAAAGAAAAAAGAAAAATGGAAAGATGAGAAGACAGTAAATTCTGTATCCTGGTGTTTCCCAGATCCCAGCTCTTAAATTCCAGAAATTCCTCTCTTCCCATTTAAAATATGTCCTGTTTGAAGTATCTAAGTCCGTAAGTACTTTTATAAAAGACTGGAAACCTTTTACAGATGTTTTGCTGAAAATGGACACAAATAAACTGGTGATTTTGGGGTTTGCTAATTAAAAGGGGTTAAATAAGTATAGGAATAAGAAATAGCTCTAAAGGATGATAAAAATTTGCAATTATTGTAATGAAGATTGGAAGTGGCTTTAAATTTTCTTTTTCTCTCCTGTTTCTTTCTCTTCTATATTCTCTACTTTTTTTATAATTTGTTCTTTGTTATCTTTTACTTAGGTAAAATCTTTAAACAAAAATGATAAAAGTATCTAAAGTGGGCAGTTTTCCTTGTGCATTGTTCCTGCTGCTTTTCCTTTTTTCCCCTACAGTTCTGATTCCTCTTCCACACACAATTAATTCTCCTTAAATTTTATTCACACACCTTTATCAAAGTCTTTGAACACTACTCTTCCTTTGATCTGAATCCCAGTGCTTATAGCAGTTATTCTGCTATAATAGTCTCCATTACAAATATGTGCATGTAATTTCCTGATACATTTACACGGCTCTTGAAAGGACTATATACGGTCAGCTGCCCCTCCATCAAGCTGCTGTTTTCCTACAAATCTGCAGCATTTCCACCAATGTACCTCAATTTCTTTAAGTATCACTGCTCCTTATAAAATAAGTTCCCCCCTAAGCATTTCAAAATCGCCAACTCATCATTCTTTCCTCCAAATATACTCAACACTCTACTTTTTTCGCTATATCGATCTGAACAATTTAATTATGAAGCACATATAATCTTTCCCATCATCAGCAGTTTACATATTCAGCCCCCTGCCCTTCTTCCCATACTGTACCCATTTTTATCTGTGTGCTTTTAACAGTTAAAGAAGCTGAACCTGTCAGCTGGAAAGCAGACAGCCTGGGTTCGAGACCCAAGTACCACGTGACGGGGTGAGCTCCCATTCCTTGCCTCATCTTCTGCCCACCTAGCAGTTTGAAAGCATGCAAATGCAAGTAGAACAATAGGTACTGCTTTGGTGGGAAGATGCATTCAGTGCATCTCAGCGTATAGCCATGCTGGCCACATGACCACGGAAAATGTGTTCAGCCAACATTGGTTCCCTCAGCCAAGAAACAGAGATGAGCACCATGACTTAAGAGTCGGAACACGGCTGGACTGGGAAACTTTACCGTTTTGCTTATACTTTTCCAGCCCACTTTAAATTAAATACCTTCCTATAGCCCCGTGATGGCGAACCGCACTGGCCAGCTGATTTTTGGGCCTTCTGGGCCCACCAGAAATAGGGAAACTGGCTGTTTCCTGCTTCCGGAGGGCCAGGGGGGGGGGCGTTTTTCTCACCTGGCTCCAGATCCTCTCTATGCATCTGGGGAAGGCAAAAAGAGACTCCTAGAGAGGCTCTGGAGGCTGGTGACAGCAAAAAGCATCACTTCCTGTCCAACTGAAAGGTGAGAAATGGGCCATTTCAGACCTCTGGAGGGCCTCCAAGGGGTTGGGGAAGGCTGTTTTTGCCCTCCCCAGATGCATAGAGAGGATTTGGAGCCAGGTGAGAAAGAAAAACGGGCCTACCAGGCCATCGCGTGCCAGGAGCAGGGGGGAGGGGGGGTCGCACGTATAGAATTATGGGTGTGGGCATGCACACGCGCGAACCGCCCCCGCTCCCCCTCCTGGCACGTGATGGCAAAAAGGTTAGCCATCACTGCTATAGCCAAATCAGAGCATTGGTTTCCCGTGAAAATCAATCAGCTCATTTTTTTAAACAATCCCCAATCTATTAAATTTCCATCCCATTTGCAGGTGATGGATCTCTGGCATATATTGTAAGTGTGAGGGACTGAAGTCCCAAGTTCAAATCTCTATTCAGGAAGGTATCTTACCACTCATAAAGGTCACAAATCATAAGTCTCACACCTTATTACAGGTAGTCCTTGACTTACAACAGTTCATTTAGTGACCGTTTGAAGTTACAGCAGAACTGAAAAAGGTGACTGATAGTTTTTTACACTTATGACCGCTTCAGCATTGCCACAGTCATGTGATCAAAATCCAGCCGCTCATATTTATGATAGTTGCAGTGTCCTGTGTCATTTGATTTTGCAATTCTCTGATAAGCAAAATCAATGGGGAAGCCGGATTCATTTAACAACTGTGTTACTAACAACTGCAGTGATTCACTTAACAACTGTGGCAAGAATGGTTGTAAAATGGGGCAAAACTCACTTCACAAACATCTTGCTTAACAATAGAAATTTTGGGCTCAGTTGTGGTCCTAAGCCAAGGACTATCTGTATGTTACATGTTTCTTAGGTTGTTGAGATGTGACACTGAATTTGGACAACACTATGAACAACAAAGAACATTTTAATAGTATGCTATGCAAATCCAGTGAGGATGTCTTTCTATGCTTCAGTGTGTCAGTGAGTAACTCATGGCTAAATTAATGAGGGATAAGCAGGTTATGCAAATACACCATAATTATACTTGAGTGTAAGGGTGAGTTATGTGAGAGACACACAAATACACATACATTAGGTTTTAAGCTCTCTGAACAGGGATTTCTATATAGTAAAATACTAAAATTAATGTATACACAGACATACATATTCCAAATTTTTAGCTTAGATGGCGTAAGATTTTTGTGAAAGTGTCTTGTGTACCGTCACAAACTAACTGCCATGAGGGATAACCAATTCCCAAAATGGCTGCAGCTAGCTATAGACTGTGGTTAAAAACAGTACAAGAATCTGAATAGATGGTGGTCCTAGTTACACATTTCCATATTCCCAACTGTTCAAAGTTGTTACAGGAATAGCATTAGAGTGAAAACCCGGGGGGGGGAGGGGGGAGAGAAAGAGAATGCCATTACAGAAATAGTACCCTGAACTCCTTGGAAAAGACAGGATAAAACTATGTAATAAAAATAATTGCTATTCAGTTTTTTTATTATTGGCTTTAAACTATTGCTCATCTTTCCACACAACTTCTCTACTCTATACCCCCAATGCTTCCTAATTTCCTCTCCCTGCTACATTATGTGTATTTCATTTTTTAGACATTTTATGGCACACTCATTTTCCAGACTAATACTGATTCTCTCTCTCCAACATTCATTTCTAAATTATCAATAGTACAGAAGCAGATTAATGAATTATTTTAATTATGTGAGCCACTACCATACTAATATAGATCGTAAGAAAAACTTTTGCTGTATCAGAGAAGAGACCCTCTCAGTGCCGTATCCTATGTGGTTCAAGTCTGGAAGCTAAAAATACAGGGAGGAGTCAGTTCTCTTCCACTGTCACTCCTCAGCAGATGGTAATTATTCAAGCCCGTGAATCTTGATATTATTCCACTACAAAATCAACAGATCCTACCAATAATTTGGATTTCCAGTTTCATGTAGTCCATGGGTGTCCAACCTCGGCAAGTTTAAAATTTATGGACCCCTCAGCCAGCATAGGGAATTCTGGGAATTAAAGCCCACAGGTCTTAAAATTATCAAAGTTGGATGTCCCTGATCTAATCATTTTTAAAAATAATCAAAATTGGTGATCATTATAAATGTGATTAAAGCATAATTTAACTACATATATACATATATGTGTGTGCATACATATACATACACACCCCTTCTATTTTTTTATTTTAAATAACATTCTACATAAAATTTCATGTAGTTTCAATGAACACCCTCTCCTTCCATCAGTAAGAGGGCAAAATGCTTATTTTTGTCAACACTTTGTAGAAATGTAGAAATCTACACCTATTAATGTAAATATGAAATGCTATAACCTTTAAACGCTGTAATTTTAAAAGCATCACTTAGAAAAATTAATCAGTGGAACAACTTGCCTCCAGAAGTTGTGAATGCTCCAACACTCAAGTTTTAAGAAGAGTTTGGACAACCACTTTTTTGAAATGGAATAGGGGTTCCTTCCTGAGCAAGGGGTTGGACTAGAAGACCTCCAAGGTCCCTTCCAACTCTGTTATTCTGTATTGTATTCTGTATTCATCCATTCCTTTTGCTAATTGCCCACATTTCTATATAGGCTTCATCCTTTACATGGCTAACATCTCTCATTACAATTATTCCTTTCCAGGTCATTGACAGTTGTTCCTCACCGCAATAACTAACAACACTTCAAAATTTATGAAAATACAACATTTCAACACAAATCATTCTACAAGTGAAGTCTTGAATGTTACTGCGGTCAACCCAACCTTCACTTCTATTCTTACAGACCTCTTCGGTTCCCCTCATCATGGACCTTTTCAAGGCTAAAACCTTAAGTACACTTTCTTGGGAGTGTGGTCCATTGGCTTAGAAAGTCAGCTTCTAAGAAAATTTGCAAAGTATTATGCTTTAAACACCCAACATTCACTTTCTTCTGTCTCCCCAGTCATTACTTTGCCAGTTCATTCTTCCTCTTTTACTGTATCAGTACTTCAATTATAATAAATCATTTCCTCAGTTCTTGTTTTGTAATATTATAAAATGCATTTTAAATATTGCTTGAGTGCCTCATTTTATCTTAGCAAGAATAGTCTGGAAGAACATTTCACTCATTAAGGAGCTTGAAGAATAGCATGCCATATAAAATATGCTGGAAAAAAAATGAAAACATCTTTTAAAACTATGTAAATTGTTCCAAACAGCCTTTCGGCCATAAAAGAATGAACTATTGCTTCTCAGGCATAACATTCAATTGGAATAGTGAAACCAGGATTCATTTGGACAGAATTTTCCCAAAATTATTTTAAGGGCAGCCTTTAAATTCTTCCTACCAGTGCTCCAACCTGATCAACCGAATGAGGTCCTAGAGTCTGGTTCTCTCTTACGTTAACATCTCTATTATCTGTCAAACATGATAGGAAGCATTCCATTCTCCAACATTTGTTCATCAGGAATTACAACTTCACCCACAACTTTGGTTGATCACACTTTCGACGGAGAAAGGGAAGGTGGAGATGCTGTGTTCTTTCAAGAGATGTATCGAGCAATCTTCCTCCTCCCTTAATTACCGAATATTCAGCCTGCCAGTATGAGGTGATAAAATGACCTGTTTTCATTGGTTTTTAAATGAACTGTTATTTGATTTTTTTTTGATATTTTCACCAGGTCTAGGAGGATATTGCATCTCTTCTCTCTGTCCAGGTTCTTCACAGAATATAGAATAATAGGACTGGAAGGGACCTTGGAGGTCTTCTAGTCCAACCTCCTGCCTATGGCAAGAGATCCGATGCCTATAGGCGATCCTATACTATTCTAGACCCAGAGGGGTCCTTGGTTGTTTCCTTGCAGATGCTTCATGACCCAAACTAGGTAATATCATCAGTGCTAGAAGGTTGGTGAAATGAAAGAGAAGGAAGGGGACTCTGGAGTCTTTGGTGCTCTCTAAGCTTGGTGGTTTTCTAGCAGACGTTTTATGATCCAAACTGGATAACATCATCAATGCTAGAAGGGAGTGGAGTTTGTGGAGTGGAGGAGGAGGAGGACTGTGGGGTCCTTGGTACTTTCTAAGCTTGGTGGCTTTCTTGCAAGTGTTTCATGACTGAACTAAGTAACACTATCAGTTTAGCTTAGTTTAGTTAGTTTAGTTTATTATATTTGTATACCACCCTTCTCCTGAGGGACTCAGGGCGGTGAACAGCCATGGTAAAAACAATGTACAACAAAAATTAAAAGCTTATTAAAATAATTCAATCATTCGGCCAAATTTAAAACATCCAACTAAGATCATTTTAAAACCCCTATCAAAACCCAATTTAAAAAACCTTTATCCTGTCAGTCCAGTTTGCTGGAATAATAGGGTCTTCAGAGCGTGAGGTCGGGGATCCTTCGTATGTCCGGGGGCAGTTCATTCCATAGGGCCGGGGTCCCCACAGAGAAGGCTCTCCCCCTGGGGGTCGCCAGCCTACACTGTTTGGCTGACGGCACCCTGAGGAGGCCCTCTCTGTGGGAGCGTATTGGTCGGTGGGAGGCAATCGGTGGCAGAATGCGGTCCTGTAGTGCCAGAAGAGAGAGGGGATTGGGGAGTGGAAAAGGAGAAGGGGAAGGGCGGCGGCAAGGTCCTTGGTATTCTCTGAGCTTGGTGGCTTTCTTGCAGACGTCTCACGACCCAAACTATATAATATCAACAGTGCCAGAAGACAGTGGGGATTTTGGAGGAGGAGAGGAGGGCGGCCGTGGGGGTCTTTGGAACTCTCTGGTGGTTTTCTTGCAAGCGTTTCATGACCCAAACTAGGTAACACAATTAGTGCTAGAATGGAGTGGGGTTTGTGGAGCAAGACGGCTGTGAGGTCCCTGGGGGCTCTCTGAGCCCCGGTTGGCTTTCTTGCAGACGTCTCAGGACCCAGACTAGGTAACACCATCAGTGCCAGTCCATTTATTTATCCCACTTCGGCTCCTGAAACGTCTGCAAGCAAACCACCATCCTCAGAGACTCCCACCCCCACCCCAGGACCCCTCATTTCCACCCTACAAATCTTCTCCTTTATTGGCATTTTCCCACCTCAGGACAGAAGAACCTGCCTGGCCTGTATCCTAACGCCCCCCCCCACCCCCAATCCTTCCTCCACCTTTTCCTGGACCGAATGAAGTTTCTTTCCTCCCACCATCACCACCAACAGCCCGGTTCCTCCCAGCTGCTTTCCCATCCACCCCCGGCCTCGGGTTCTGCCTTTGGGGCTTCACTTTGAAGGAAGACAAACACCCACCCACCCCCCAAATCCAGCCAAACAAAAGCTCCCCGTGGTTCGTGGCTCGGGATGCTTCTCCAAGGACCGACGGGCAGCCACCATCCCCTCACACACTTTACCTCAGCCCCGAAATCACCTTTCCGTGAGGAAAATCTTCCTCTTTTTTTCCTCCCCCCCCTCAGAAATACCTCGCCCTCCCCCCCCCCCGGCTTCCCCTCAGACCCATCCCCGCCGACCCCTCGTTCAGCCCCACTCACTCGGAGCCGTCGCCCTCGCAGCCGGTGGGGCTGGGTCCCTCAGCGATGGTCGGGGTGATGTTGAGGGCCGGCGGCACCAGTTTCCTTTTAGCCGGCATGGCAGCGGCGGAGGCCGGCGTTCCGTTGCGCCTTTAGCGAGGGACCCGCCTCAGAAGCAGCACCACTACCAGCAGAAGCAGCAGCAGCAGCGGCGACGGCGTCGTCGTCATCGCCCGGCTTGGCTGCCCTAAGCGAGGCCGAGGCTGCGCGCGAGGCCTAAAAAAAAAAAAAAAAAAAAACCCAAAACCCTGAGGGGAACGCGAAGAAGGCGAGAGGAAGGAGGGGGGCGTGGCCGAAGCGCGAGCGAGCGCTGAGGCGCGCGAGGGAGAAGGGGAGGAGGAAAAAAGAAGTCTCCTCCCAACCAACTTGCCGCCCCCGCGATTGGCTGAGGCTCTCGCCGCCGCCTCGCGATTGGTCGGCTCGCCCGGGAGGATGGAATAGTGGGAGGGGGTGAGGCAGGCGCGTTCGCTCGCGCGCGCCAACCAGCCCTTCTCCCGATTGGCCGGCCGCTGGAAAAGGGGGTTGCGCGAGCCCGGCCAGAGGAAGCGAGAGCGCGCGCCACCCCGCCTGCCCAGCTGAGGAAAGCTTCACCTCGCGATTGGTCGAAATGGCTGTATTAAAATAAGTGAGAGAGATCGACGTCGAGTTGAGAGACGCATGCGGAGAAAGAGTTGGGAGGGGTGGAGGAGAAAAGAGGCAAGTCTCGCGAGAATAAATCTCGCGGTGTTTTTTTTCCCCCCCTTCACCTCACCCCTCCCCTCCACCTGACAGCAAAGCTTGACCCCCCCAAACCGCCGCAGCAAAGGTTGGCGCATGCGCACGGCGAACGGGGGCTCGAGCTGGGGGGAAAGAGGCGGGAAAACTTTTTTCTTTTTTGGCGCGAGGGCAGAAGCTCGTCAGTTGAAGGCGAACTTGAGGTGAGGTAACGGCTTCGGTTGCTGGCCTCCCGTGCTGTGGACAAATGTCAAACAAGAGACTCCCTGAGAGCTTTTTTATTTTTTTAAAACTCTTTTCCCTCTTGAGTCCTCAAAACCAGGGGTTAACATTAAACCCGCTCTTGGTCTTGGCTTTCAGAGAAATGCTTCATGAAGAAATCTAGAAGTTGAGTCATGGCAACTGGTTTTCTTTTTCGGTTCGAGACGTTTGGCTGCTTACCTAAAAGTAGCTTCTTAATCATGAGGAAATGTTCCCAGGGAAGATGCTCCTGGTTGGGTTTCCTATAGAAAAAGAAGCGTGCGGAGGTTGCATAGTCTCTCCCCTTTCTTACTCAACCTGTATGCTGAAATGGTCATGAGGAAGCTAGATCTTGAAGAATCAAAAATGGGCGGAAAGGTGGGTGGAAGAAACGTCAACAATCTTCGATGTGCTGATGATTTAACTCGCCTCTCAGAAATCAAAGGCAGCCTGGAATATCTGCTCAAGAAAATCAAAGAAGAAAGTGAGAATTTTCGTTTCTATCTGAACATCAAAAAGACCGTGGTCATGGCCATTGCAAGGAAGGGGAACATCAAAATAGAAATTGACGGTGAAGAGAGAATGTTTGGAAAAATGTACTTTCTTAGCATCAATATAAGCTCAAAATGGTGAATGCAGGGTCATGTGATTGCCATTTTGGGATCTCAAGTGGCGTCCAAAAAGCTTAGTCGGGGTTAACCCAATTCACTTAATAATTGCAGCGACTCGTTTAACAATCATGGCAAAAAAGGTCATAAAATCTGGCATGACTTATTTAACAACTATCTTGCTTAGAAACAAATTCTGGTCCCAATTGTGATTAACTCGAAGAGTATGCTGATGATTGATGTAAACCTCCAGTTCTATCCAGTCAGATGATGCTGTTGAGGAACTGACCAGGTGTCTAGAAATGGTGCAGCTCTAGAGGAGGAGGAATTGGCTCCAACTCAACTGTTGCAAGACAGAATGGCTTTGGGTTCTTGCCCCCCCCCCCTTTTCTGGGTATAGTGATGTGTCATCTTTAATCCTCCCTGGGTCTTGGAAGGGAAAGGAGAAAGGAGATGCTATATGCCTAAAGCCAAGCAGACTTTAGAAAAGACCATAGAATAATACAGTTATCCAGGGAAACAAACACCGGGAACAAATCAATCGAGTTCTCAGATGCTCAGGCTCAAATTATTGAAACCTAGCTCGCTTGAAAGTCAATAATAGCAGGAAAGATGAAAAGGAAAACAAAGGAGGAAACCAGCCAGAAGGTTGATGGATTTGATTATAGCAGTAATGAGTGCACCATTGGAGAAGATCTGAAGGCCCACTTGGGGACAGTTCATGGAAAAGGTTTGTCTAGGTCGGGTGTCAAACTGGTGGCCCGCCGGCCATATTCATCACACACAGTCCATGCCCACCCCAGCTCCACAAAGGCAAAAAATGTCATGATATGTCACATGATATCAACGTGATGCAGTGAGTTTGACACCCGTGGTCATTAAAAATTGGCATCAACTTGATGGCACATAATCAGTACAACAAAATTAAATATTTGTAAATGCTGTGCTACTTCTTTGTCACCCAGGCTGAAGCATCCCTGAGCAGTCTGCCACAAGAGGCAGAAAGTAGACCAACCACAAATTGATCAGTCAATACAAGACCTTCTAAACAACAATAGCAGGAAATTGGCAGCATCTTCAATAAAAGTTTTTCTGTTAAAAACTGGGGGAAGCAGAAATCATGTTTGTTGAATGCTGAAATTAAAACAGCTGGAAATGGCCCCTCAGGCTTCTACTGTGTCTTAGAACTAGAGTATGAAATATCATCTTCCAAACCAAGACAACAAGGGATCCCATTTTTGTCTCACCTCTCTCTTATATTTGTCATTAAGTTTTTCTCAGCACTAACAGAATAGCCACATGTCCATCTAATCATCCTGAAACACAGCCAGGCACGCTGAGGAAAATGGCTGTGTACATGTGCTAGAAGAAGATTCACACCCGCAGTATTGTTCTGTTCCTTTCATTCTCACCCACTATTACCCTATCCATCTGCTGAGCCGCTCACATTGTTCTCCCCACATTCCCATGGCAGCCAAACACCTCTTAGTCACTTAAAAATAGAAAGAACAGATCTCTTCCAATAAAAGACAAATCAGGGTTTGGCAACAGGTTGAGGCGTTGATGTGACACACACACATACAGAAGCGTTGCATTACACGTGCCTGGCTGAGAAAGAAACACATTACATAACTATCTAGATTCTGGTGCATATGAACTCACCCTGATTTTCTATTTCTTACTTATTGTACATCCATATAAATGGATCTATTCATATATTGTTTATAGTTCTCTATAAACAAAAGTGAGGATGTGCACAAGTACACCTTAGCTTAAAGTTATATTCACATTTGAGAAGCAATATCTGAGATTTATGCACTTAGGATATATGTATGAATATTAACATTCAGCTACAAATTGTCTATTGTGCAAACTATAAGTTGCAACTGGTATCTTGAAATCTAAACAGCATGTGAATGCCTATTCTCAATAGAACAAATTCTTGCTTTTATTCATCCAACTGCTATTTGTTTATGTACTTTTTATACAAAAGCAGACATACTATATTTGTTTTGGAGTTAACTAAGCATGACTAGCATGGAGCAGTGAAGAACAAAAAACTGGACAATGCTTTACATTTTTATGCTGTGATGCATTTCTTTATGTTTCTGTTTTGTTTTCCTGGTATCATAGAATGAAAGACAGATTATGACCACAGTTGAGCCCAAACTTTTTGTTGCTAAGACAATTTGTTAAGTGAGCTTTGACCCATTTTACTACCTTTCTTTCCTCAGTTATTAAGTGAATCGCTGCAATGGTTAAGTTAGTAACACGATTGTTAAGTGAATCTTGTTTCCCCATTTACTTTGCTTGTTAGAAGAACGTCAAAGGAGATCGTGTGACCCTGGGTCACTGCAACCATCATAAATATGAGTCAGTTGCCAAGCATCTGAATTTTGATTAGCTGACCATAGGGAATGGTCATAAGTGTGAAAAACCGTAATACATCACTTTTTTCAGGGCTGTGGTAACTTTGAACGGTCAATACAGGAACTGTTATAAGTCAAGGATTACCTGTATTTAAATAGCAAGAAATTACTTATGAGTTATTTTATTAAGCCAATTTGCGATATAAACCAAAGGGGTAACCCAGTACCTTTTCTCACAATTTCTTAATGCATGTTTTGAAACACACATTCAAAAGGACTATAGTTATGTTTTGCCACGTGACCAGAACTTGAACACTTTCAATGGTCAAAAAGGTTGCACATGACCCGCTGTTGGTTCAAATCCAGGAGCAATCTAACAAGAGCCTTGGCTTTGCTCTTTTTGCTACCCTACCAAAATAGATATGTAGGTTAAAGGTTTGTTATTGTACATCTTTACACTGCAAACATCCCTCTAAATGAATATATAAACAAAGTAATCTGCTTTATGGTGCTTTAGAGCAGTGCTTCTTAAGATGTGCTCCTAAGATCTGGGGGGGAGGGGTATCCCCAAGACCATCTCAGGGCTCCTTAAAATCAAAATTGTTTAGTAACCTATGTTGAAAAATAATACAATATTAATATTTCATCAAATAATCATGAGAAGCAGTAGCAGCAGTAAATGTGTCAATCTTAATTTTTGATATGGTAAATTGATAAATATAATCCATATAAAGAAAAGTTAATTTGGAGTCCTCTATAATTTTTAAAAATAGGAGGAGGTCCTGAAAGAAAAAACACTTTTTGATCATTGCTTTAGAAATATTAGGACTACTAACGGCGGCAACTCTGCAATGGTTCAGATGATAAATCCTGAAGAAAACCAGATGAGCAAAAAGTAATTGTATAAAGTAATGATTGTTTTAGGTGTTATTTTGGTGCTTTAGAAATAAGCAATGTTGGTTGCTTTTTTGCATTTTAAAAATCTGTCTTGAGCTGCTTTTTCTGAAAAGCAGGAAGTTTGGAGTTGTGTAGCCAAAGACACAAAAGCAAGGAGCGTTTTCCCTAGCTGCTGCTTCTCACATCAAAGTGAAGTCAAGCAGTTGCTGATTTCTCTCTCTAAAGTAACCTTGGAGAACAGATGAGTAAAACACTTGTGATCAGGGTGAGGCTGAATAGGGCAAAGATTGGGGTCCAAGGGGCACCTTGACAAGTGTGCTGGCGCCGGCATCATATAGTTATGTAATTATCTTTAGGAGTAAAGCCAATGGACTGGTTATCCAAAGATAAGATTGATTTCTTTTTATCAATACATTTGCTTTCTCCTTCCTCTGACAGGGACTATTCAAGTACAGCTACTCAGCCAAGAACTAGGCAAGATCTTTGGTCAGAACTCTTTCAGGCTCTGCCTTCAAAATCTGAAAAAAAAATGATATTTTAAAGTAGGTTTATTATACAGCAGTGATCCCTCGGGGCACAGTTGGTCACCTGATGGGAGGCAGTGGGGCATATCTTATCACATCTGTCCTCAGATCTGTGGATTTTCAGACTTTGTTTTCAAGGAAATTCTGAAATTTCTTAGAAGCTTATCAGCTTGAAAATAGTGATATGCTACTATTAAAAATTTTGTGTATATGAAAGACACCTCTCAATGCTGAAGTACTGTATAGTTTAGACTTTAGAGAAATATAGATATATAGGAATTGTAGATTTGAAGGATTACCTTGATTTTATACTAGACTCTAAAGACCATCCAACTTGGGCCCATTAATTTTGAAGGTTAGAATTGAATAGAGTTTGATATTTTGTCCATAGAAAAATCCTTTCCTGATTAACAAAAGAGAATTGTTTTGTTGTTTTTGCTATTAACTGTTGACATCCTTGTTGATTTATTTAGCGAATCAAAAGTAGATCCAAATCTCTCATCTACTGAACCCTATCAGAATGATAGGCTTTTTGAACAACCAATCATTGTTGGATGGACTTAATAATAGCATAATTTTTGAAAACCTGTATCCATTCCAGAAGTATATTTGTAAGTCTTAAATGGAGAATTAGTGCCTGAGAAATATATACCGGTAATGAATAGGATTACCCATTTTGGAAAATTCAGTGTTCTTGGAAACAGGCTCTGAGACAAATGCTCAAGAGTGGGTTGCTCCTGGTTCGGACCGGTTCTATAGAACCAGTAATAAAACCAGCAGGAGGCTCTGCCCACTGACCCCGACGTCATCAGGAAGCTTCTGTGCATGTGCAGAAGCAAGCGTGTGCGTGCGCGGCTCTATCACGAACCGGTAGTAAAGGTAAGTAGAACCCACACTTGAGTCATTGCCCTGGCATCAAACATGATGCAAACCTGCTCCAGCAGCCTCTTCTTTTCTGCCATGTCCTGCTTTCTACTATGATGTTGGCTTTGTCCTGTCATCAGCCTACTGAGACAGAATTAAGCTTAGCCTTTCCCACTTGTTCCTACCCTATCTAATCTCAAGATACATAAAACTAGTTAGTATATCACATGAAGTTAGGTAAGGGAGTTCCTGGCCATAACAGTCACCTGCTTTGTAAAAGATCACCAGAATTACCTGCCAATTTGTCCGGAGAAGTGCCACTCCATCCAGAACCTAAAGACAAATTCCACGGTACTAGAAGAAAAAGGAACTCACAACCATTTGGTCTTGTCATGACTGAGTTTAAGCCTGTTCCTCCCCATCCCCAGTTTCCAAGCACTGGGTTAAGATCTTGAAAGCATTGCTTACACAACCAGGGATTGAGATGTGTAACTGGATATAATCAGCCTATTGAGAATACTTGACACAGTTGAGGGAATGACCTTCCCCAATGATTTCGTGTAGATGTTAAAAGGACAGATAAAAGCATTGAGCAATATGGTAATCCGCAATTGCAGGCCATAGGCTTGACCTCTCGATCTCATGAACAGCAGCTGAAATAGTCTGGATAGAGGAGAAGGGAACAACTGCAACATGATGTCTCCTATATCTGACCCCCACCCCCAATCCAGAAGGATATCATAATTGTGGTGCCAAAAGTTGCTGAGAGATGAAAAAGAACCAGGACAGTTGCATCATTCTATCTCTGTCAATAGTAATCAACAAGTAAAATCAATGCCATCACTATTATGCCTTTGCCTGGAACAGGTCCAGGTAATCCACTTTTGCCAGGGCCCTTGAAGCTGAAATCTGATCACCTTCTCAAACTTTCCCCAGAAAATTAAGTTGGAGAATGGGCAAACATTGTCCAGAACTGTTGGATCCAGCAGTGGCCTTGTTCAAGATAGAAATGCCTCATCCCTCAAGGAAGCAGTCATCATCTCATGGACAAACCACATTTGTGACCCAGGAACTCTTGGCTACCAGGATGGGCATTAATCTAGCAGACAAGGGGTTAGATAAACACCCCCCAAGGATCCTGGCCACTTCCTAGGAGTTATATTTCTCACATAACTCATACTGTCTCAGTCAATTTACAAGGATTCGGCCAGGCAGAACTAACTTGAAGCAGATCCAAGCGACTTTATTTGACACCTGTCTAGAACAGAGTTCCCCAACATTTCAGGCTTTGCAGACCGGCTGGTGATGAGAGGGGATGGCTCCATACAAGTGGTTGGCAAGCGTGTGTGCAGCTCCATTTGCACAAGCGGTGTGCATGTGTGCTCTCCCACTGCTCATGCAAGTGAGAATGCGGGTGCATGCACGTGCACTCACTGGCTGTTTCCGTGGCCCAGTTGCAAACAGCTCACAGATTGGGGATTTCTGGTCTAGAATATTTTATTTTTTCCATTGTCCCTGAAGACATTATGGTGAGCCCTCCCTCCCCAGCAAAGAATTGGGCCCCTGACTGGATGTGAGGAGAAAAATAAGCTTTTGCTGCTCTTATTACCACAGTATTTTACACATTTAGTTGGATTAACACTTTTTTTTTTTCAACAGTGGTGCCCTCTTCCCTCTTCATAAGTGCAGTCACCTTTACGGTTTTCCTTGTTCAGTTTTTTCCCTTGGCTGCATCTCCAGTTTTTTAAACTGCGTTAGTGATACAATCCTCCACTTTTCTCAAAATTGTCAGTTCTTGCCTACACACATATATATACAGGAGACTAACAGATGCGTTGATCAGGAGAGCATCTCATGCAACTAGCTTCTGTTCAGAAAAAGTCAGGCCGCTACTCTGGATTATCAGACCAAGATATGGAACATTTTTGATGAGCTTGGAAAAGACAAAGAAGTATTAAAGGCCAAAATGATGGCAAATGATAGACAAGCTGAAGATAGATAAGTACTGTAGAAAAACAAAAGAAGAATCTGCTACCCTTGTATTTACTATTACTATTCCTGCTCCTACTAATAGTAGTAACAGTTTCTTTTCTCATGCTTAGTATTACTGTCTGGTAATTTAGGAGAAGCAAAAGTTGATTTATTTGTAAAACAATTTGTACACAAGTTTCAACCTTGGCTGTGATCCCTAAGAAGGTGGATTCAAGTTTAGGGCAATTTGTTCCTCAATTCTTCCCCTGGCTTTCTGAGCTATTATTTTGCAATGGTGACTTCTAGGATTGTCCCGAAGGTGTTTTTTTCAAGAGGCAACTGGGCTTTCTTTGGGTTTTTTTTTTTCTCTTAAAGACATTTTGCTTCTCATCCAAGAAGCATCTTCAGGTCTGATTGAACGCTAGAGAATGGAAGGATTTACATTCCTTGTCATCTGGTTGTTATTCCTTGCTGTCGTCTGGTTGACTTCTATGCTTGGCATTAGCTTTCTTCTAAAAAACAAGGGTAGTTCTTGCATGCTTCCTACCTCTTTATTTGTGGTTTAGCCAATTCATCCTGCTGAGATTTTAAAGAACAAAACATGGGCCTTTTATAGACAGATATAGAATGACATTTTGGAAATCTAAAACTATCAAAGAGACCATCCTCTGTTTGCAACATGTTTGACCCAGTTAACCAATAACCTGGTCAGATCTCTTGATCTGCTGTGGAAGCACATAATCATGCTAATGGGAATGAGGGAACACTACTTATTTTCTCCAGAAACTAACAAATATGTCCCAGATTTGCCTTCATTCATGGACTTCACCATCATTTCTCTTCTCCGACCTGGCTGCAGGAGGCAGAAGACAAAGAAGTAAAGAAATGGCAAAAAATTCACATGGAGCTGGATTTAAGACAATTCACCGTGGCCAATTCACTCTGTCGGCTCATTCTGGACCACTCACTGTGGCAACTTGCTACAGAAGAACTCGCTGTGGGACAATTTAACACGGGATAACTTGAGAAAGGGACAAGTGAATTGTAACAGGCCTTATCTTGCTTTAGGTTTGAACCTTCTCAAATTAGAAATCCTTGAGGGTGGGGTGAGCTCAGGGGTGAAATTCAGCAGGTTCTGACAGGTTCTGGGGAACCGGTAGCGGAAATTTTGAGTAGTTCGGAGAACCGGCAAATACCATCTCTGGCTGACCCCAGAGTGGGGTGGGAAAGGAGATTTTGCAATATCTTTTCCCCAGGAGTGGGGAGGGAATGGAGATTTTGCAGTATCCTTCCCCTGCCACGCACACCAAGCCACACCATGCCCAAGCCACGCCCACAGAACCAATAGTAAAAAAATTTGGATTTCACCACTGGGTGAGCTACAATTGTATTTATCCCTTTCTTGAGTTATCCTGCATTGAATTGCCCCGCAGTGAGTTGGCTGTGGTGAGACAGTCATGGTGAGATGGCTGCAGCGAGTTGGCCAGGATCGGTGAACCATAGTGAGTTGGCCGTAACAACTTGTCCCGCTCTGCATGGAACTGATTGCATATTGAGCTAGAATCCCCACAGACCATCACCCTGTAGTGGAGACACAGTTCTCGACTCACATCATCAACACAACAAGGAGAGTGAAGAACAGACACACAAACACAATGTCTGAACAGAGTTGGATTCCTCACAACGTACATCATACATGCAAAGATAATGCCAGCGGAGAAAGGATTTCTAACGAGACCACATCGGGAGAACTCAATGCACTGCCTGGAATAAGGAAACTTCATATAGCTCACTTTCTTCCTCCACTGAACTATTTTGAGTTGGTCCCATCTTAAGAAGCACTAGTTTCTTCATCAGACAATTCTGATAGTATTTGATGTTCTCTTTTTTTCTTCCATTCAATCCTGTCCCATTCTCAAAGACTTCCTGGATAGGTCTCTGCCATTTTCTTGACAAGGTTTTTCAGAGATGTCTCGCCATTGCTTCCTTCCTAGGGCTGAGAGAGAGCGACTGGCACAAGGTCACCTAGCTAGCTTTGTGCCTGAGGCGATACTAGAACTCACGGACACCTGGTTTCTAGCCTGATGATTTAACCACTACACCAAACTTTTATTTATATGGTAATATGCAAAACCAGAGCATCATTGAACCAGCCCTGGCATCGTACAGCAGGTGCGAGAGCATCGAAAGTGGTGTCTCAATGCTGCAATAGAAGATTACCCCAAGGAATCTTACGGCTGCTTTGAGGCATGAAGGATTGGGTCCATTCATCATTTAATTTATTTATTACATTTCTGTGCCAACCACCTCACTGATAACAGTGGCTCTATATCATACAGGTGCATTAAACAGAGAAGACGAGAGTTGAGCATAAACCAGTTTTGTGTTTTTCCAGTAAGTTCTCAAAGCCTATATAAACTGCTGAGATCGATAGGCCAACTGTGATTAAAATCCAATTAATGGGCTCACTATTGTTGTTTCCTTGAGCAAAGAGGGAGAGAAAATTATTTTTGAAAAGTAGGTAATAGGTCACTGTGACACAGCCCAGCCAAAGACTTTGGACCTCTCAGCCCAGCGCCCACTCAAATTAGAAACGAAAGGCAGGATGGACTAAAGTTATTTAGATAATGGTTACCCAATTTGTCCCAGTTATGATTGCCTGACTTCTTTTATGTCTCTGCCCGCTGAGCTGACAGTCTTTCTCCCATTGGAGAGCTGGACGAAAGGGAGGGATTTAATGAGCCTGACGCTATTTTTGTATCGTTGGAGTTTAAACTTTGCCACCCAGTAGGAAAAAAAAAGATTTTGGCTGGACAGACGGAGAACGGAGAAGAAAATAACCGTATTCAACTTCGCAGCAAGGAAAACCTTTGGGATTGGAAACAATTAGCTAAACCGAATCAACACTGGAGAACACTCTCAGGAGTAGGTAAGGTGGTACAACCTCATTTTTTTCCCTCCAAATTAACTCAACGGGTTTCATCTTTGGAAACAAGTGCAGGACAAATAAGAGGACGGAGGTCAGGGCTGTGTGCGGAGAAGAGAAACATGCCCAAAGCAGTGGTACATGGAGATAAGTCTGTTAATCAGAAGGCGATAGACAAGCAAACGAACTGTAGTTTTCAGAAGACCAGCCTCAGATTAGAAGAACCCCCAAACTACTCAAATTTCTTCAGCTTTTTTTTAAATTACATTTTTCAAAGCTGGATATGTCCTCTAAATTACTGGGTATAGTTGTGTTGTATTTGGGTGCAAACTGGAAGAATAAATGTACAGAGACTAAGCTTTAATTGCAAGATATCTATTGTGCCGAGAATACATTAATTGTTATTTATTAACAGAAGTTAACAGAATAACAGAGTTGGAAGGGAGCTTGGAGGTCTTGGAGTGTTGGAGCATCCACAAATTGTGAAGTTCCACTGACTAATTGTTCTAACAGTTAAGAAATGTCTCCTAAGTTGCTTCTCTCTTTGATTAGTTTCCATTCTTCACTTCTTGTCCTGCCTTCTGGTGCTTTGGAGAATAGTTTGACTCCCTCTTCTTTGTGGCAGCCCCTCAAGTATTGGAAGACTGCTATCATGTCACCCCTAGTCCTTCTTTTCACTAGATTAGACTATTAATTGAAAGTAAATATAATTTGGTTTTCTGCACATGGTTTTCCTCAAATCTTTGTGCGTGTTTCTGGAGGTAGAGAGATAAATACATCGCTGTCAATATACAGATTCATTTCTTTACACAGAAATAAAACAGATGTGTCTGATTACAAAGACGATTAGAGGACCCAAAGATGATTAGGGGACTGGAGGCTAAAACATATAAAGAATGATTGCTGGGATTGGGTATGTCTAGTTTAATGAAAAGAAGAACCAGAGGTGACTTGATAGCAGTATTCCCATATCTCAGGGGTTGCCACAAAGAAGAGAGAGTCAAACTATTCCCCAAAGCACCAGAAGGCAGAACAAGAAGCAACGGACGGAAGCTATTCAACCTGGAATTAAGGAGAAACTTCCTAACAGTGAGGACAATTAACCAATGGAACAACTTGCCTCCAGAAGTTGTGAATGCTCCAACACTGGAAGTTTTAAAGAAGAAATTGGACAACCATTGACTGAAATGGTATAGGGTTTCCTGCCTGAGAAGGGGGTTGGACTAAAAGACCTCCAAGATCCCTTCCAGCTCTGTCATTCTAATCTATTCCATTCCATTCCATTCCAATTTTCTATTCTAATCTCAGCATCTTAATCAATGGCATACTCTGTGCACAGAGTGTGTTTCTTGACAAATCTGTCTCAGTTGTGGTTATACCTCCCATTTTTTTAAAGAAACAATATCAAGTAGTACAGGTTGCCCTCAACTTACAACCATAATGGAGCCCAGAATACGTTGAGCCACACACGAGACCAGACCCGATGTTAGGACATTTTTTCAGTGGTCATTAAGCGGACACCATGATTGATAAGTAAATGTTGCAGTTGTTAAGCCAACGCCATGGTCATTAAACAAATTATTCTATGCCTATGGCCATGTTTGTACACCACCCAAATCCCAGTGACTCTTCGCCGTGGATCCCAAATTAACGAAAACATCTGGATTGAGTAATAATCAACGGTAGACCAATTGAGACAATGATAGCAGTAGTATAATAATACTGATGAAGCGATCATCAAAGGAATAATAATAATAATAAACCATCACAAAAATACAGTAACCCCTACATTCTGTATGGCTGTGGAGTGTAGGACCAGAGCTGATATTCAGCCAGTTCAGACCGGTTCGCCCGAACCAGTAGCGGAAAGTAAGTGAGTACCACCCCTATGTAGGATCAGAAGAAGAGACTAAAACTACCAGGAGAGAAATCAAGGCTAAGCATCAGGAGGGTTGACTATGACTATAGGAGCTGTCAATCACTGGAATCGACTGACACCTGAGCAAGTAGCAAGTTCTCCCTCACTGGAAGTCTTCAGACAAAGGCCGGATAGCTCTGAGCAAGGGGCTGAATTAGATAACCTCTAGGATCCCTTCCAGCTCTACGGTTCCAGGTGCTCTCCAGAACAGCTCCATTTTAGCTTACTTCTGGAATGGGTCTATGACAATTCGCCACAGCCAACTCGCTGCAGCTAATATGCTGCGGGACGATTCGCTGCAGAATAAGAGTTACATTAATATCAAAGAAATGGTGGAATAGAATCATTAAAGAAAGAATGTGAATGGCAAAAATTACAATATTATTTTATTTATTTTGAATCATTAAATTGAATTGTCAAATTGTCTCGCGGCGAGTTGGCCATGGCGAGTTGGCTGTTGCGAGTTAGTCACAATGAGTTGGCTGTGGTAAATTGTCCCCTTCCGTTCTGGAATAGCGTAATGGTAGTATGTCCGTGGAGATTCTCCATCATCCAGGTCACGGTTGTCCCAAAAGTGTTTCTTCCAAAGGGCAACTGGACTTTCTTGATTATTTTTTTCTTTGAAAACGTTTCGCTTCTCACACAAAAAGCTTCTTCAGCTTAGGTTCCGTTCAACCGAAGAAGCTTCTCGGATGAGAAGTGAAACATTTTCAAAGGAAAAACAAAAACAAAATCTGATTTCCTTCTGGAAAAAGCACCGTTGGGAGTGTAATGGAAGGCTCGAACCTAAATAAAGACAATTCCATGAGTCTGTAGCTGTTTCAGAAAAGCTTCAAGTCCCTTTAGAGTACAAGTAATCCTTGACTTGCAACCGTTCATTTAGTGACCATTCAAAGTTACAATGGCCCCGAAAAAAGCGATTTCTGATTGTTTTTCACACGAGCATTGCAGCATCCCCATTGTCATGTGATAGAAACTCACATGTTTCACAACTGACTCATATTTATGATGGTCGCAGTGTCCCGGGAGTCATGTGTGATCCCCTTTTACGACAAGCAAAGTCAATGGGAAAGCCCGATTCCCTTAACAACCGTGCTACTAACTTAACAACTGTGGCAAGAAAGGTGGTAAAATGGGGGCAAAATTCACTTAACAGATGTTTTGCTTAGCAACAGAAATTTGGGGGTCAATTGTGGTTGTAAGTCGAGGACTACTCGTACTTTATGAACACAGGGTAGAGCCAAAAGCTTCTCTTGGGACAGGTAAACTGGCAGACCTTTCTGGTAGGACATCCTTCCTTGAAGATAAACTAAGTTTCTAGTCCCCATGGTCATAAATGAAGAGGCAAAACAGGAATCAGTCTTTGAACAAGTGATTTATCTGTTTGTTTTGTTGGGCTTTATTTACATGAATTGCTGGAGAATTAGAGGTGGTTTTTTTTAACTAGTATCAATTTATTTTCTTGGTTTTCTTTGTCCTTGTTTATTTTATTACTTGTTATTTTACTTTCATTTTGTCTAAGCTTCGTTTTTATTTCTTCTTTCTAAAATTCTTTTTCTTCTTCTTTCATTTCTTCTTTTCTTCTTTTCTTTCTTCTTTATGAAACTTGGTTGTGAACTGCCTAGAGCTGCCCCATGGCAAGATAGGCAGCAAATAAGTTTAATAATAAGAATAATTTCGGGCAAGACATTCCCCACCCCCCAAAGATGCAAGGAGTTTATCTGCCTGCAAAAATAAAAGTAAAAATCGGCCACCAAGTTTTAGCTCTCTAATATTAATACCGTCCTTATAATACTCTATTCAATAATACCGAAGTCTCTGAAAGATTTCCAGAAGATTTTGTGTTTTTCCTGGGATCTTTCATCAAACGAAATGGATAAAGAGACATTTGTCTCAAAGGTCCAAGCTCCGGACTTAAACCAACATCAGGATGCCACTCAATCTGGGTTCCAAAGGGTTTATTAAGCTGGATTCTTGGCACCCAGTGAGTTCCGTCAGCAAGTAATAAGGAATGAAGTTAGCACTGGGAGCCTCCAATTGAAGAAGCCTGAAGAACTGAAGGAGCTTCTTGGATGAGAAGCAAAACATCTTCAAAGAAAAAACAGAAAGTCCATTTGTCGTTTGAAATAGCACCTTTGGGATGTCCAGAAGAGTCTGTATTTTTTGCTGAGACCTTTCATCAAACGAAACAGATAAATCCCAAAGGTGCTTTTTTTTCAAGGGGCAACTGGACTTTGTTTTTTCTTTGAAGACATTTTGTTTCTCATCCATGAAGCTTCTTCAGTTGTGACGGGATGGAGGGGAATGGAAGGATTTATACTCCTTGCAGACAGCTGCTCATTTGCATCCTTTTAGTGAGTCGTTGAGGCTACCTGGAGGTTTATCTGTTTCCTCAGGGTCACCTGAGTGGTGCAAATGGGTATGGAGCCTTCTTGGAACTGCTTTAAGGACCGTGTTGTAGATTGGAGACAGATGGTGCTGTATCCCTCCCTCTCTCTTGAGAGAGGGCTGTTAAATTTGGACATAGATGGCCTCTTTGAGACCCTCTTTCCAACCAGCGGTCCTCTCTGTCCAAAATGTGCGTGCTTTATAGGCTACAAATCATCTGTTCTGTGACCATAACTTCAGTTGTAACGGATTCGTCATAGTGTGTACTACCTGTAATTTAACAGTAATCTGGCTGGAGTCATGCACCACAGCAACTATACTATAAACCTGGTGAAATAAGTCACAGTTACTCCTTTTCCATAACCTGCTAGGCCAAACCCGTAAACCTTATCATGGCATAAGGTGACATCTGAGTTGATGCATTGATTTGGTTGGTTGGTTTGGTTTCCATTCACAAGTTCAACTAACTCCATGGTTTAACTACCCTGTTTGTTGGGTCCACCCAACTGTGCCTAGCAGCTGCTCCCAACCCTCTAACTCAGGGGTGTCAAACTCAAGGCCTGGGGGCCAGATCCGGCCCATGGAGTACTTAGATCTGGCCTGCAGGGGTGCTCTGTGAAGGACCGGCCTGCGGTGCCTCTGCCAGCGAAAATGGAGCTTGGGGGCGGCCACGGATAGCCCTCCGGAGCTCCATTTTGGCGGGCAAAGGGGTGCAGGAGGCTGTGGCAGCCGAAAACGGAGCTCGGGAGCCCGTTTTCGCTGGCAGAGCGCTCAGGCCACCCCAACATGAGTGACATTGAGCTGGCCATTCCCACCCCGGCCATGCCTATCCCAGCGAGGTCATAAACACAACCCTGATGTGGCCCCCAATGAAATCGAGTTTGACACCCCTGCTCTAACTCGTCTTCTCTCTCTTGTAGTCATGGCCTGCCCCAATCTTGACGGCATGGAGTTGCTGGATCTCCTCTTTGACGGGCAGGATGGAGTCCTTCGCAATGTCGAGCTGGGATCCTCAGAGGCCCCTTGGATGGCACAGGAAGGCAGGGTGAGCAGATGGCACCGGGATGAGAAAGGGTGGGGGGGAAGGCAGCAGCTGAGCAAGACGTAGGAGAATAGGGTTAACTGCTCCGTTCTGGCTAATAGTATTGAAAATATTCTATGCTCGGAGCAAAACTTAGTAGCCTGGCCCTTGAAGATTAATATCACAAACAAGAGGAACTTAAACAATAGTGGTAGAATGGAATGGAATGGAATAAGAATAGAGAGGAGAGGAGAGGAGAGGAGAATATTGGAATGTAATATTGGTGGTGCTATAATAAACAGAATTTCTAAGAAAAACAACCAAGCTCAGAGAGCACCCTTCAGACGGATACCAGCTTAATTCTGGCCTTAAATTTTACTAGGCATTGTCCTTATTAGGTATTGCCCTCTTTGCAATTAAGACAGAAAACTGAGAATATCCTATTTCAGGACTTACATTGCCTGGTTAAAACATTCAGAATGATATGAATGGTTTATGTAAGATTTCAAGAGGAAATTAGTTTTGGGTTTGCTCTGTTGAAGCTTTGTTTGCTTGTAGGAAGGTTCCTTTCTGAGGTTGCTTTTTCACGGAGAACCTCTCCATTCTGTTTGTAGGATTTGCTGAACCCTCAAGAGAACGATGACTTCATCAACTCCATCTTAGGAGCGGCAAACACCGTCCTAGATTCTCCAAGTTGGTCTCCAGCTGCCAGTGACAGCGGCATATCTGAGGATCCAAATTCTGATCAGCTGGACAGCCCTCCACATTACGTCCCAACCGGAAGCCCAGAGGCCTACTCTGATGGAAGTTCAGCTGGTGACCTGGCCTACGTCCCGTGTCAGGACTCCTGTCAAGCCTTACCTGTCCTAAAAGGACCAGCCACCGAGCTGAGAGAGATGGATGTCTCCATAGACTTCAGTGAGTGCCTTGTTTTTCCTTCCTTGAATGTAAAACCAGGTTGAACTACCATCTCTGGGGCACTTGAGAGAAGTGTCTATGGAGATTCTCAGACATCCAGGCCATGGATGTCTGAGAATATATAAATAATAGATACAAACTCAAGGTAAACCGTTCCAAACTCGATTGTAGAAAATATGACTTCAATAACAGAGTGGTCAATACCTGGAATGCTCTACCTGACTCTGTGGTTTCTTCCCCAAAACCCCAAAACTTTAACCTCAAACTGTCTACTGTTGACCTCATCCCATTCCTAAGTGGTCTGTAAGGGGCGTGCATAAGAGCACCAGTGTGCCTACCGTCCCTGTCCTAATATTCTTTTTTACTTACTCTTTTTATTTATTCAAATTATGCTTATACTTTTACCTGTTATCTTATATATGCTTGACAAATAAACTTATGATTATGAAATGATTATGGTTGTCCCAAAGGTGCCTTTTCAAGAGGCAGCTGGAGTTTCTGGTTTTTCTTTGAAGACGTTTTGTTTCTCATCCAAGAAGCTTCTTCAGCTTTGACTGGATGGAGGGGAACAGAAGGATTTATACTCCTGGCAGACAGCTGGTCATTTGCATCCTTTTAGAGAGTCATTGAGGCCACTTGGAGTTTTATCTGTGTCCTCAGGATCACCTGAGTGATGCAAATGGGCGTGGAGCATTCTTGGAACTGCTGAAAGGACTATGTTGTAGACTGGAGACAGATAATGCCGTATCCCTCCCCCTCTGTCGAGGGTTCTCCAAGTGGCCTCAACGACTCTCTAAAAGGGTGCAAATGACCAGCTTTCTTCCGCAAGGAGTATAAATCCTTCTATTCCCCCACCATCCAGTCAGAGCTGAAGAAGCTTCTTCGAAGAGAAGCGAAATGTCTTCAAAGAAAAACCAGAAAGTCCAGTTGCCGCTTGAAAAAAAACACCTTTGGGAAGGGCTCTCACACCGTGTCCACACATGGAGAACCTTAAGCATCTGGTCATTAGTGTGAACAATAGCTTTCATCAGCCCCACTCAATCATTTGTCCAGAATGGTATAGGATCTCCCGTTGGTGAAAGGGGTTGGACTAGAAGACCTCCGAGATCCCTTCCAACTCTGTTATTGTGGTAAACAGAGAAGGAAATGAGAATCACAGCACAGAATACACAGGGTAGTATGATATTATTACATATGATACATGTAGACAGATTATGGGTAGTTACCCCCAAAGAACCAAGATGTATAAATTGGCTTCCACATACAGGTAGTCCTTGACGTATGACCACAACAGAGCCCCAGATTTATGTTGCTAAGTGAGGCAGTTGTTAAGTGAATTTTTGCCCCGTTTTACGACTTTTGCTAACATTTGTTAAGTGAATCTGTGCGGTTGTTACATTAGTAACACAGTTGTTACATGAATTTGGCGTCCCCACAGGCTTATCAAACAACAACAAAAACCACAACCACAAGAATTCAGATTAGCAAGTAACCAGAAAGGCCTGACTGACCTCCGAGGAGTGGCTCTCGGGCAGATAAGATAATAATGTACTGGAAGAACAAATCTTATCTGCTCCAAAGCAATTTCCATGTACACTGAAAAGCTGGATTTTTTTTTTCCTTCCCTAATCACCAGGTTCCCTCCTTAATTTCTTTGCAGATATGTGGGCTGCTGGTTTTTATCCAGAGGAGAGGCAAGTAACAGATGCCACCCATCAAAACCCACCCTCCTGCACGCTCACAATTAAGGATCTCCTCCTTTCAAACAACTCTGAAATGGCAAGTATTTCAGTCGTAATAACCGTGATGGGAATATCTAGAAACCCAGTTCATTTTTTTACAGTTACTTCCAGAGGTGGGCGTCACATACAGTGACAACTGGTTCACCCAGCACTGGAAATATGAGCATGCGGGGGTGCACGCTCATTTTGCTCGCACACATGCCGTCCACGCATGTGTGCAGTGTCACAAAACACAGGAATTCGCTTGCACGTGCCATCCAGACATGTGTCCGGTGTCAAACAATACAGCGATATAGGACAGGATTGCGCCTGGGCGGGGGCGGACCCACCTGCAGGTCGCAACTACCAGTTCACCCAAACCGGCAGCAGCTGGCAGCAGCTGGTTATTTCTAAGTACACTTGTACATGCTTTCTACTGAATCAACCTGACTCAGGAAAAAGTAAACAGAAGAGCCACAAACATGATTAGGGGACTGGAGGCTAAAACATATGAAGAATGGTGGTTCCTGGCTCAATAGCAGTAACTGTGAGAGGGATTTTGTAGTGGACAATCACTGAGCCAGCTGTGTGCGGCAGCTGCCAAAAAGGCCAACGCAGTTCTAGGCTGCATTAACAGAGGGATAGAATCAAGATCACGTGAAGTCTTAATATCACTTTATAATGCCTTGGGAAGGCCAGACTTGGAATAGAGCATCCAGGTTTGGTCATCACAATACAAAAAAGATATTGAGTGATGGCTAATCTTTTTGCTGTCACGTGCCAAAAGTGGGGGGAGCGTGGGGGGGGGTCGCGCCCGCGTATGCCCACGCCCATAATTCAATGCCCCCTGTGCATGCGCCCATTACCTCCCGTGCACCCTCCGCTTTTGGCATGCGATGGCATGGTGGGCCCAGTAGGCCGGTTTTTCGCCTTCCTCAGGCTCCAGAGCCTTTCTAGGAACCTGGGGAGGACGAAAACAGCTTTCCCCACCTACCCGGAGGCCCTCCAGAGGCCGGAAACAGCCCCTTTCCTGACTTCTGGAAAATCAGTTGGCTGGTGCGCGCATGCTCACTAGAGCTGACTAGGGCAATGCTCGTGTGCCCACAGATATGGTTCCACATGCCACATGGGGCACGCCTGCCATAGTTTCGCCATCACAGCTCTAGTAGATCAAGTAAGTATTAAAAAAACTAAATCACAGAAATGTATGCCTCCCTATTTTTATAAGTTTATAAAACCATGTCTGAGGAGGTGCGGTTCCGTGTCACACACCCCCTGGGCCTACCCCACACCCCCACCCGGCCTTTCAAGGTTAAACTCAATCCTGATGTGGCCCTCAATGAAATTGAGTTTGACACCCCTGTTCTAGAAAGAGTGCCGGGAAGAGCAACAAAGAGGATTAGGGGACTGGAGGCTAAAACATATAAAGAACGACTGCAGGAACTGGGTACGTCTAGTTTAATGAAAAGAAGGACTAGGGGTGACATGATAGCAGTGTTTTAATATTTAAGGGGTTGCCATAAAGATGAAGGGGTCATACTAGCTTTCAAAGAGCCTCGGTGGTGCAGCAGTTTAAAGTGCTGTTAAGTAGCACCAGCTGCCTGCAATTACTGCGAGTTCAAATCTCACCAGGCTCAAGGTTGACTCAGCCTTCTATCCTTCCGAGGTAGGTAAAATGAGGACCCAGATTGTGGGGACAATAAGATGACTTTGTATAAAAAAAGAACACCGCTTGGGGGGGGGGCAAAAGCCCTACTAAGCAGGTATATACAAAAGTATGAAGGCTATTGCTTAACGCATTGTAAGCCGCCCTGAGTCTCCGGAGAAGGGCAGCATATAAATCGAACCAATAAATAAATAAATAAATAAATAAAGCACTGAAAAACAAGATGACAAAGAACAAATGGAAACTAATCAAGGAGAGAAGCAACTTAGAACTAAGGAGAAATTTCCTGACCATGAGAACAATTAATCAGTGGAACAACTTGCCTCCAGAAATTGTGAATGCTCCAACACTGGACACTTTTTCAGAAGAGATTGGACAACCATTTGTCTGAAAGGGAATAGGGTCTCCTGCTTGACCAGGGGGTTGGACTAGAAGACCTCCAAAGTCCCTTCCAACTCTATTATTCCATGTTCTATGAAGGGGATATCTAGAAACCCTTTTTTTTTTTAAATGGCTATTTCATTCTCCCCTTGTGACATTCTAGCACCAGCAGGCTATCACCTCCTCAGTGATGAGACAAGTCCCAGGGACCTGCCAGGAGCTGGTGCTGACCGAGGATGAGAAAAAATTGCTGGCTAAGGAAGGTGTGATGCTTCCGACCCAGCTGCCTCTCACCAAGGTAAGCAACATTTCGGCCAGGGCAGGGGTGAAAGGCTACCGGTTCGGACTGGTTCAGACGAACTGGTAACGATGGCGGCGGGTGGTTCGGAGAACCGGTAGTAATGGCAGCGCAAAGCTCCGCCCATCCACCCGGTTGTCGTTACTTCCTGATTTTAACCAGGAAGTAACCTGTTTTTTTACCCTTGGGCCAGGGGTCTCCAACCTTGGCAACTTTACGCCTTGTGGACTTCAACTCCCAGAATTCCTCAGCCAGCGCATGCTGGCTGAGGAATTCTGGGAGTTGAAGTCCACAAGGCGTAAAGTTGCCAAGGTTGGAGACCCCTGATTTAAGCTGTGCTTTTTCTCAGATATAATCTTGGAAAGCAGAGATTGGTAATCAAGTGGTCCTCGTCTTACGACCACGATTGAGGCCCAAATTTTGCATCGCTGAGCAAGACCATTCTCCAACGAGTTTTGTCCCATTTTACGATGTTTTTGCCACTGCAGTTAAGCGGATCGTGTGGCCGTTAAGGGAATTATGCCATCTTGGCTTCCCCTATTGACTTTGCTTGTTGGAAGCCAGCTGAGTAGGTTACAGATGGTGATCCTATATGACCTCTGAATAGTGCAACTGTCATAAGTATGTGCCAAGTGCCCAAATTTAGATCGTGGACCATGGGGATTGCTGCAATGGTCGTAAGTGTGGAAGCTGGTCATAAGTCACTTTTTTCAGTGCCGTTATAACTTTGGGAAAGCAGGGATTGCTAATTAGTACAGTCCTTGACTTATGACATTGAACAACTATGAGGTTTGACCCATTTTACAACCTTGCTTGCCACGGTTGTTAAGTGAATCACTGCAGTTGATCAGTTAGTACCATGGTTGTTAAGTCAATCTGGCTTCCCCCATGGACGTTGCTTGTCAGAAGGTCGCAAAAGGGGATCACGTGATCTTTGGAACCCTGCGACGGTCATAAGTACGAGTCAGTTGCCAAGCGTCTGAATTTTGATCATAATGATGCATGGGGATGCTACAAAAGTCGTAAGTGTGAAAAAAGTGGTCGTCGGTCATTTTTTTCAATGCTGTTGTAGCTTTGAACGGTCACTAAATGAACTGTATAGTAAGTCGAGGACTATATACAATGAGAAATTAATTGACGTACTTTTTAAAAAGAAAGGACTTTGGTCATTGCACGTCGTGTTCACAAAGAGCCTCGGTGGCGCAGCAGACTAAAGTGCTGTTAAGTAGCACCAGCTGCCTGCAATTACTGCAAGTTCGAATCTCACCAGGCTCAAGGTTGACTCAGCCTTCCATCCTTCCGAGGTAGGTAAAATGAGGGCCCGGTTTGTGGGGGGCAATAAGCTGACTTTGTATAAAAAGAACACCGCTTAGGGGGGGCTGAAAGCCGTACTAAGCAGGTATATACAAAAGTATGAAGGCTCTTGCTTAACGCATTGTAAGCCGCCCTGAGTGTCCGGAGAAGGGAGGCATATAAATTGAACTAATAAATAAATAAATAAATAAAGGGACCAAAACCTCTTCAAATTCGATGTGTAAAAAACGGATACGGTTAAAAAGAAAACGAATAGATAAGATGGATCTCTTTGCATCGGCAGTATGAGGAACGGGTTCTGAAGAAGATCCGTCGAAAGATCCGGAACAAACAGTCAGCTCAGGAAAGTCGCAAGAAACGGAAGGAATACATCGATGGTTTAGAAAGCCGGTATGTGATTTTTCCCTTCCTCGTTTTGAGTTGGATCTGATCATCAACAAACTAGACTAGAACATGGACGAAGGTTCGTTTGTTCTGAACACACAGATTTTGTAAAACCACATTGGTGGGATTTTTAGGCACCATCATAATCCATCCTCTTGTGAGTGGTGCGGTGGCCTAGAGGTGGCGCTCTCGCCTCACAATCAGGAGGCTTGTGAGTTCAATCCTAGGTAGAGGCAGACATTTCTCTCTCTGAGAATATATCTGCTGAACAAAACTCCGCATTGGTGACAGGAAGGGCATCCGGCCAGGAAACACTTAGCTCCATTCAGTTGCCCAGACTCCACCTTGCAAGACTCCTGATCCGTCTTCTTGATTGTAGTCTTCCAGTATTTGAGAGGCTGCCCCAAAGTTGACCCCCTCGGTCAACTTATTTTCCAAAGCACCTGAGGGCAGGACAAGAAACAACAGATGGAAACTAATCAAGGAGAGAAGCAACCTGGAATTAAGGAGAAGCTGTTGTGACCTAGGCTCACTTAGTCATTACAAGACACAATTAGTCCCAAACAAACTATTTTATTATAACAGCTGAGAATTACTTCATTCCCAGCTTAATCCAAATTAATTCCAAAACAAGTTCTTCAGAAAATGTCCTTCGGGCTTATCACAAACCTTTATCTTCTTTGGCACCCTGCCAAAGGCATTTCTTGGCAAAGCCCCACGAAGTTCAGAAACAAGAGATGCCAACTGGAAACAGATTTAGCAATGTTGCTTTCTTACAAAGAGCCCAAGAGCCTTTGCAGCTCTGCACAAGCGTGCACTAGGAACAGGCTCCTCTTGTTCCTCTGCCTCTCCACTGTCCGACTCTGGAGGCTCTGGTGTCCGCCCATCACTCCCAGATGGCCCTGGCCCCATCTCTGCCTCCGATGCAGAGCCCTCGTCCGGGCCTTCCCCAGACTCCAGGACAGGCCCATGGTCCTCCCCAGCCTCCTCACTGTCCGATTCTGCTGCCAGCTCCGCAGGCTGCTGGTGGACCACAACAGAAGCTTCCTAACAATGAGAACAATTAATCAGTGGAACAGCTTGCCACTAGAAGTTATAGACGCTTCATCACTGGAGGTTTTAAAGAAGAGACTGGACAGCCCCTTGTTTGGAATAATATGGGGTCTCCTCCTAAACCTCCAAGGCTCTATTCTGATTGATTGATTGATTGATTGATCGATCAATCAATTTCTCCTTTCCACTAATTATTGTATGTCAGGCTGGAAAACTTAGAAAGATGACTAAAACCATCTGGGAATAAACCAGTTCCTGCCTGTTTCACCTCTGTTGGCCTTTTGCTTTTCAGGATGTCGGCTTGCACAGCTCAAAATCAGGAGCTCCAGCGGAAAGTGGTTCACCTGGAGAAGCAGAACTTGTAAGTTGTCCACCGCAATGGGTGTTTTGGCAATGTAGCAATTTGGTGTGTTTCCCAATAAGCCCGAATACTTATGACCACGATTGGGAGCAGAATTTCCTTTGCTAAGCGAGGCACTTTGTTCCTGTGAGTTGTATCCAATTTTATGACCTTTTTTTTTTTTTTGCCACCGACGTTAAATGAATCTGGGTCCTCCCACTGCCTTGGCTGGTCAGAAGATGGTTGAGACGGTCCCCAATGGCAGTCACATGACCCCCGGGTCTCTGTAACCATCGTAAATACATGCCGGTTGCCAAGCATTCGAATTTTGATCATGTGGCCTTGGGGATGCTGCAACGGTCGTAAGGGCGAGGACCGGTTGTGAGTTGCTCTTTTCAGTGCCATTGTAACTTCAAACAGTTGCTAAACGAAAGTTGTAAGTTGAAGGCTGCATGAATGCAGAGCACACGTACATTAAAATACCAGTTCAATTACATTATTTTGATTTTGCTCTGAAGTTAGCCTTTAAATCAGGGGTGAAATCCAGCAGTTTCTGACAGATTCTGGCGAACTGGTAGCGGAAATTTTGAATAGTTTGGAGAACCAGCAAATGCCACCTCTGGCTGGCCCCAGAGTGGGGTGGGAATGGAGATTTTGCAATATCCTTCCCCCAGGAGTGGGGAGGGAATGGGGATTTTGCAGTATCCTTCCCCCAGGAGTGGGGAGGGAATGGGGATTTTGCAATATCCTTCCCCCAGGAGTGGGGTGGAAATGGAGACTTTGCAATATCCTTCCCCCAGGAATGGGGAGGGAATGGGGATTTTGCAGTATCCTTTCTCCCAGGAGTGGGGAGGGAATGGGGATTTTGCAGTATCCTTCCCCCAGGAGTGGGGAGGGAATGGGGATTTTGCAATATCCTTCCCCCGGAGTGGGGAGGGAATGGGGATTTTGCAATATCCTTCCCCCAGGAGTGGGGTGGAAATGGAGACTTTGCAATATCCTTCCCCCAGGAGTGGGGTGGGAATGGGGATTTTGCAGTATCCTTCCCCTGGAGTGGGGTGGGAATGAGGATTTTGTAATATCCTTCCCCCAGGAGTGGGGAAGGAATGGGGATTTTGCAATATCCTTCCCCCAGGAATGGGGAGGGAATGGGGATTTTGCAGTATCCTTTCCCCCAGGAGTGGGGAGGGAATGGGAATTTTGCAGTATCCTTCCCCCAGGAGTGGGGAGGGAATGGGGATTTTGCAATATCCTTCCCCCAGGAGTGGGGTGGGAATGGGGATTTTGCAGTATCCTTCCCCCAGGAGTGGGGAGGGAATGGAGATTTTGCAGTATCCCTCTCCTACCACGCCCACCAAGCCACGCCCACAGAACCGGTAGTAAAAAAAATTGAATTTCACCACTGCTTTAAATGGAACGAGGGAATCAAAGATCCAGAATGGGACAACTTGCCACGGCCAACTCACCGTGGCCATCTGGGCCACGACCAACTTCCCACCGGACAACTTGCTGAGAGACAATTCGGCAATTTTATTTCATTATCTTAAATGATTTTTTAAAATGGTTTTGATTTTTGGCCTTCGTGTTTCGTTTTGTCCCCCCTTTTTTTTTTGTATCCTTTAATGATTCTGTGCCAATATTTTTCTGATATGAGGTAATTTTTGTCCTGGGGAAGTTTTACTACCACTTTATAAAACCCTTAGTAAGGCCACACCTGGAATACTGCAGCCAATTTTGGTCACCATACTACAAAAAAGATGTTGAGACTTTGGAAGAAGTTCAGAGAAGAGCAACTAAGAGGATCAAAGGCCTGGATACTAAACCATTTATTATTTGTTTATTAGTTTGTCAAATATGTACAAGATAGCAGGCATGAATATGAACATGGACATGAATGAAGGAAATGAATACAAATACATAGAAACCATAGGAAGAACAGCTGCAGGATTTGGGTTTGGCTAGTCTAGAGAAAAGAAGAATTAGGAGTGACACGATAGCAGTATTCCAGTATTTGAGGGGCTGCCCCAAAGAAGAGAGGGGTCAACTTATTCTCCAAAGAACCGGAAGGCAGGACAAGAAGCAATGGATGGAAACCAATCAAGGAGAGAAGCAACCTGGAATTCAGGAGAAACTTCCTAACAGTGAGGACAATTAACCAGTGGAACTACTTGCCACCAGATGTTGTGGGAGCTTCATCGCTGGAGGCTTTGAAGAAGAGTCTAGAGACAGTTACTTGTCTGAAATGGTATAAGTTCTCCTGCTTGAATAGGGGGCTGGACTAGAAGACCTCCAAGGCCCCTTCCAGCTCATTCATTCTATAGACTTCAAAGTTGGCCGTGGCCAATTGTCCCGTGGTGAGCCTTCTTCTGGCGAGTTGTCCTAGACCCATAAAGAGGAGCTGTTCCACAACAGCCTTGTTTCTTTCCTGGCCATTACCCCTCCCCACAATGCCCCCCCACCCGCCCAGTATGCCCAAATGGCATTCACTGAATCAATAGAAGAAATTCTGCCCTTGTTAAATTTTCTGAATTCACCTTCTGCCCCTCAAAAACCTGCCCCTAAACTGGAGCCTTCTTCTTCTCCTCCTCCTCCTCCTCCTAGGTCTCTTCTGCAGCAGCTAAAGAAACTGCAGTCCATCGTGATGCAATCCAGCGGCAAGGCTGCACAAACCAGCACCTGCGTGGCGGTAGGTTAGAGCTTGTGTACCTGCATCCGTGTGCAGTTAAAGAGGAGTCCTCGGCTTATGACTGCAATTGAGCCCCTAAATTTCTGTTCACTAAGTGGGACAGGGGTCACGTGAGTTTCGCCCCACCCAAGAGTCCTTGGCTTGTGACCACAATTGAGCGCCAGAGGTGGGTTTCAGCAGGTTCTGACCAGTTCTGGAGAACCGGTAGCGGAAATTTTGAGTAGTTCGGAGAACCGGTAGTAAAAATTCTGACTGACCCCGCCCCCATCTATTCTCTGCCTCCCGAGTCCCAGCTGATTGGGAGGAAATGGGGATTTTGCAGTAACCTTCCCCTGCCACGTCCACCAAGCCATGTCCACAGAATCGGTAGTAGAAATTTTTGAAACCCACCACTGTTGAGTGCCCAATTTCTGTTCGCTAAGGAAGACAAGGGTCACGTGAGTTTCACCCCCATTTGACAAGCTTTCTTGCCACCGTCATTAAGGGAATCACTGCAGTCCTTAAATTAGTCACAAGGTTGTAAAGTGAATCTGGCATCTCCATGGATTTTGCCCGTTGAAAGGTCACAAAAGGGGATCACGTGACCCCGGGACACTGCGACTGTCATAAATGTGAGTCAGTTGTCAAGCATCCAAATTGTCAATCACGTGACCATAGGGATGCTGTAAATGGTCCCTTTTTTTTCAGTGCCACTTAACTTTGAACAGTCACTAAAGGAACTGTTGTAAAGTTGAGGACTACCTGTAATAACAGAATAACAGAGTTGGAAGGGACCTTGGAGGTCTTCTAGTCCAACCCTCTGCTCAAGAAAGATATCAGCGTCTTTTTTAATGTCCTCCTCAGGTCTTGCTTCTCTCCTTCGCCCTGTTCATCTTTCCGTCCATCGGCCCTTTCACCAGCAACAAAGCCGAGACCTCAGGTGACTTCGTACCTGTGAGAGGTGAGCAAGGGGGGCTATTAGGTGGGGGGGGCACCTGGGCAGAGGGAAGGCACTGAAATCACTCTCTCTCAGCCTCAGATAGTTGGCATCAGAGCCGAAAAGTTGATGATTAATCCCCTCAAAGAGCCCAACGTCTGTAGAGATTCTCAGTCATTCAGGTCATGGTTATCCCAAAGGTGCTTTCTTCTTTTTTCTTTTTTGAAGAAGTTTCGCTTCTCAGAAATTGAAATTGTAGAATCTGCACAGTTGTCAGCATGATACAGCAAAGTGGTAGCTAACGTGCAGAATACAGAGTTGGAAGGGACCTTGGAGGTCATCTAGTCCAATCCTCCGCCCAAGCAGGAGACCCTACACCATTTCTGACAGATGGCAGTCCAGTCTCTTCTTGAAAGCCTCCAGTGATGAAGCTCCCACAACTTCCGAAGGCAACTTCTGTCCCATCGGTTGATTGTTCTCACTGTCAGAAAATTTCTCCTTATTTCTAGGTTGAATCTCTCCTTGGTCAGTTTCCATCCATTCTTCCTTGTCTTGCCTTGGAAAATAGTTTGACCCCCTCCTCTCTGTGGCAGCCCCTCAAATACTGGAAGACTGCTATCCTGTCTCCCCTGGTCCTTCTCGTTCACTAGACTAGCCCAGTTCCTGCAACAGTTCATCGTATGTTTTAGCTTCCAGTCCCCTCATCCTCTTGTTTGCAGCTTAGTAGGAAAGGCAGAAGATACCTTAAGAATCAGTCCTTTGCAATTCCCCCAATCCTTTGTGCGTGTCACTCATGCTCCATGTCCCTTTCCCTCCCAGTTTTTTCTAGGTCCCTCAACAACGATGCATCATCTAGAATTGTCAATGCCCTGGGCAAGGAGGCCGAGCAGAGTGCCAAGGAGAGCGTCTGGAAGGAGCCAGCTCACCGGGCACACGATGCTCCCAGCACCTTGATCAAAGACCTCTTGAAGCTTCAGAAGCAGGCAGAGACCCTGCCGGACAACCACACTGAGGTCTTCGCAGAAGATAGAGCTGCCCCTTCGGAAGGACTCGGGCCTGAGGTTCCGTATCCGGTCCAGAATTTGACCTCGGTGGCATGGACTGAATCGGAGCAATTTGGAAATGGGGCCTTGGAACAGACGGACGAGCTGTGACCTTCCGTCTGGCTGCTTCCTCTCCCTCGCTGGGCCCGTGTGGACTAAACCAGGAAGGGGAATGGGGAAGCTGTGTGTATGTGTGTGTGCAGCAGGGTTACGTCTCTCCTACTCAGGAGGACGGAAACGATGTGGAAGAGAGTCACAGTGTGAGAGAGCAAGGGGGCTGAATCCTCTCAGGATATTTGAGGACCCCCCGAAAAAGTCAAGCCGAGCCCCGGTTCCCCTCTTCCATTTTTAAACCCAGGGGGGCAGGGAGGGGGGGGGAATTCTCCAGGATGGTGTGGGAGTCTCAAACAGAACTGTAGTTGTGACACCTTCAGGGTCATTGCAAAGTGTGTCGCGCCCGACATCCCTTGTAGAACTAAGGGCTTTCAGTGTTTTTATTACAGGGAAGATTTGGAGTTTGAAATCTGAATTTTTTTTGTTCCTCCTGGCTTCTTGAGATTTCTGTTCATCTAGTTTGCAGTGAGGATGAGTGAAAGAAAATGTTCTTTTCTTTCTTTCTTTTTTTTTTTGCAAGGTGGGGAAAAAGCTGAAATGTATATATGGTTACCCCTAATAGCTTTGCACCATCCGAAGTACAGGTAGTCCTTGAGTTATGACCGCAATGGACTCCCCCAAATTTCTGTGGCTGAGTGAAACATTTAAGTGAGTTTGCTCCGTTTTACGATTTTCTTGCCACCTTTGTAAGTGGACCACTGCACTTGCTCAGTTAGTAACATGGATGGTTAAGTGAATTTGGCTTCCCCCATTGACTTGGCTCATCAGGTCGCAAAAAGTGGATCATGTGACCCCCGGGACACTGCAACCGTCATAAATACGAGTCAGATGTCAAAGATCAGAACATAAATCTCAGGATGTTGCGACAGTCGTAAGTGTGAAGAAATGACTTTTTCCACTGCCGTTGCGACTTTTGTCACTAAATGAACTGTTGTAAGTCGTGGACTACCTGTGGTAATCTTTTTGGCGAAGGGTTAAGAGTCCAGAAAAGGGAGCAAAGGTTCATCTCAATCAGCCTCTGCTATCTTTATTTGGGGAAAAAAAAATCTTAATCAGGAATGTAAAATATAATCTGCCTCTATAAGAATGTTCAGATGGCTTCGGCTGTGTCTTGCACGTTCGATTATGTAAGGAAGCGGCCGGCCTTCAGGGAAGCTCAAAGCAGCTTCGGGAGGCATCTGTTCAGATTATTTTCTTCGCGTTCCCTGAACTGCCGCTTTCGGCCCCCACGGTTTGGCTGCTTTCCCTTCTGAGGTGTCAAAGCGTGGCGCGGAGTTTTTTTCCCCCCAACATGTGACAGCTTCTGAGGATGAAATCCAAGTACCGAAGCCAGCTCAGAAGTTTCGCTGTCTCAGATGTCCTCCTAGTTCTAACTTCCTGATTTATTTTCTTTTCTGGGAGAGCAGCATTGGATCTATTGGAGTAGTGTGAATGGCCTTGAGGGGTGGGGGAAGGAGGGAAAGAGATGCTGCCTAGGGAGCGGTTGGATAAGAGAGGCTACGGCCTGCAGCTGAATAGCAGGTAGAGGAACGAGGCTCAGAAGGGACCCTCCCTAAGTTCCTAGGCTGTAAAAGTGGGGAGGAGCTGCATAGGGAACAGTCAGATAAGAAACGACTTAGTATGCAGCTGCATAACGGGTGGAGAAAAAGACTGAGAAGGGACCCTCCCGAAGTTCCCAGGCTGTAAAAGAGAGGAGGGGGAAGAAATGCTGCCTGGGGAACAGTCAGATAAGAGAGGGCTTAGCCTACAGCTGTATAACGGGTGGAGAAAAAGACTGAGAAGGGACCCTAAGTTCCCAGGCTGTATAAGAGAGGAGGGGGAAGAAATGCTGCCTGGGGAACAGTCAGATAAGAGAGAACTTAGCCTGCAGCTGCATAGCAGGTGGAGGAAAAGACTCAGAAGGGACCCTCCCAGTGGTGGGTTTATAATATTCTTACCACCGGTTTGCCCCGCCTGCGCGCCATCCACGCATATGCCTGGCCTTCCACGCATGTGCTTTGCTTGCGCACACGCCTTCACTTGGCCTCAAAAACGTGGCTAAATAGGACAGCATTACGTCCGGGCGGGTGGGCAGGCCCACCCACAGTCACCATTACCAGTTCGCCTGAACCGGTACGAATTGGCTGAATACCACCTCTGGACCCTCCCTAAGTTCTCAGGCTGTAAAAGCAAGGAGGGGAAAGAAATGCTGCCTGGGGAACAGTCAGATAAGAGAGGGCTTAGCCAGTAGCTCCTTAACAGGTGGAGAAAAAGATTCAGAAGGGACCCTCCCTAAGTTCTCAGGCTGTAAAAGAGAGGGCAGGTGTTTGTACTGTCAGATTTTACTATTGTAGCTTTACTGTAAAGTAGAAATAGCTAATCTGGTCATATTTCCTCTCTGGTCTGCCTGGTGACAGCCCCAGTCTAATACGATCCTATGGATTTTTTGAGCACATCCTGCGGTCAGCCCAGGGTACCTATTGAGCACGGCTGAGCTAACTTTGAAAGATTGGGGGGCGGTTTGGGATCAGAAATTGCGACGTGGATCCCTTCGCACACCTGAAATACCAGCAGCCGGAAAACGGAGAGCTGAGATAACGTGGTCGCCCATTTTCGTGTACAATAAATGATTTGAGATAAAGCAAATGATTCATCAGCTGGTGGATTGGATTTATTGATATTTTCCCCCATAAAGACTGCACTTGAAAAGAAGAGGGGGTAGAAAAGAAGTGGGCCAAGCAAGAGGGAGGGAGAGACCCAGAGCGGGAAATGGGGCACAAATTAAGACTTAATACAGGTAGTCCTCATTTAGTGACTATTTGACATTACCAATGGAACAGCTTACCTTCGGAAGTTGTGGGAGCTTCATCGCTGGAGGCTTTCAAGAAGAGCCTGGACTGCCATCTGTCAGAAATGGTGTAGGGTCTCCTGCTTGGGCGGGGGTTGGACTAGATGATCTACCAGGTCCCTTCCAACTCTGTAATCTGTTACATTGTCAAAATGACCCAAAGGTGCCTTTTCAAGAGGCAACTGGACTTTTCTTTTGAAGACGTTTCGCTTCTCGTCCAAGAAGCTTCTTCAATTCTGAGAGGATAGTGGGGAATGGAAGGATTTATACTCCTTGCAGAGAGCTGGTCATTTGCATCCTTTTAGAGAGTCCTTGAGGTCATTTGGAAGTCTGGCTGTCCTCGGGGTCACCTGAGGGGTGCAAGTGGGTGTGGAGCCTTCTTGGAACAGCTGAAAGGGCTGTGTTGTAGACTGGAGATAAAGGATGTCGTATCCCTCCCTCTCTGTTGAGGGTTCTCCAAGTGTCCTCAATGGCTCTCTAAAAAGGATGCAAATGCCCAGCTGTCTGCAAGAAGTATCAATCCTTCCATTTCCCCACCATTCAGTCAGAGCTGAAGAAGCTCCTTGGATGAGAAGCGAAACATCTTCAAAGAAAAACCAGAAAGTCCAGTTGCCTCTTGAAAAAAAGCACCTTTGGGACAACCGTGGCCTGGATGACGGAGAATCTCCACAGACCCTTAATAAACGAGCATTTTATTGAGTATCGCCTCTTGAGTGAGTAAAATATTCTAGGAATGGGCACTTTCGGTAAAGGGACTTGACAATTTTAGCAGGCAAGAAATTACAGATTTATAAATACCTTTGTCACAATTGCCCAATATCTGTAGCGTCCTGGGGAAAATTATTTTGGGAGGCAGGAGGAAGAGCAGGGTGTGAAGGAAGAGTCAGATAAGAGATCGCTGAGCCTACGGAAAAAAACGGAAATGTGGCAAATATCTCCAAAGGAACCCGGTCTAAGTTTCTGGGACTGAAAAGGAGTGTAGGGAGGAGATATGTACTTCCAGACTTGCAAAAATTGGTTAATGTAACCTCAGAGTAAAAATAAAATTAGTACCCCTGGGGCAGTGGTGGGATTCAGCCGGTTCGGGCAAACTGGTAGTTAAATTGCTGGCCCACTCCTCCCCACGCACCCCATTTTGGCTCCCAGGTAAGTGCAGGGAGGCCTCCTAGGATCAAAATGGGGCATCGGTGGGCAGGGCCCACCCCCCCCATGGCCCATTTTCACTCCCAAGACCAAAACGGGGCGTGAGGAGCAGCACGTCCCCCCCCCGTGGCTGAGTGCTGCCTATTACACCCCCTGGCTACACCCACCAAGCCATGCCCACAAAATCAGTAAAAAAAAATTTGAATCCCACCACTGCCCTGGGGGAACTTCTTATCTGGGCCACCTTGAACGGGTGACACATTTTGGACAGAAACGCACGTTTTGCAACTTCCAATTCCAAAACGTTTCCGAAGTTTGCAGGAAAGCCAGAGATCCATAAAAGGTCTCTTCTACCCCCAACACTCATTTTCTTCCTTCCTCTTAGCAGGCATGTTTCCAAGAGTTTTGCTGCCACTTCATTGCAAATATCGCTGGCAAAAATCCGTGCCTCGTGCGGCACACGGTTCCGCAATCGATCCTGAAAAAAAGATCGCACTTTTATCGATTTAATTTCGTGGCCTAACTGGAATCTGTTGTCTGGAAATAACTGAGCCCTTCTGTGAACTAAGGATGCCACATGCGGAGACACATTTGTCGTCGTGTACACTTGCTTGGTTTATTTCATGTACTGCTACTCCTCGACTTAATGACCGTGATCGAACCCAATGCTTCTGTGAGACGTACGTTGAGTTTTGCCCCATTTTAGCATCTTGCTTGCCACGTTTAAGGGAATCGCTGCAGTTCCTAATGTAGTATCATAGTCGTTAAGTGAATTTGGCTTCCCCGTTGACTTTGCTTGGCAGACGGCCGCACAAAGGGATCACGTGACTTCCACCCACCCACCCCAGGAGACACTTCGGCCGTCATAAATATGAGCCGGTTGCCAAGTGGTTGAATTTTAAATCGGGTGACCAGGGGAAGGCTGCAGCGGTTGTGAGAGAAATGGTCATAAGTCACATTTTTCAGTGTCATTGTAACTCCCAACGGTCACTAAACGAATGGTTGTAAGTGTCTAGACGGCGATTCTCCGTCATCCAGGCCATGGTTGTCCCAACAGTGCTTTTTTTCAAGAGGCAACTGGACTTTCTGGTTTTTCCTTGAAGATGTTTCGCTTCTCCTACAAGAAGCTTCTTCAGCTCTGACTGGAAGGAGGGGAACAGAAGGATTGATACTCCTTGCAGAGAGCTGGTCATTTGCATCCTTTTTAGAGAGTCGTTGAGGCCACTTGGAGATTTATCTGTGTCCTCAGGGTCACCTGAGTGGTGCAAATGGGCGTGGAGCCTTCTACAACACAGTCTGTCAGCCTCCGCTTTTGCTGTTATAGGAACCAGGAGGGGGGAGAACTAGGGAGTTGGGGGGGGAAGCATGCTGGAGGAGGGGTGTGGCTTCGGAAGAAACGAAACTGATTCCTTGGAGTGGCTATCGGGTAACCGTCGTGGCATTCCTGATTGATGACGCTGGCAGACGTGCTTCCACCTGACCCTGGGAGACCTTTGGATTGGATGATTTACGATGGACAGTGGGAGGGGATGCTTTCTACATGCACTTTTCGCGCCTGTTGCTTTAATTTCAGCTTAGCCGTGGTTGCGTTCACTTCATTTCTAGTAAAAGTACCTGTCTCTATAAATCATGGAGTCTGGGTCTTTCTTTCCTGGATTTTGAAGGAAGCACACCTGACATTGTCCTTTCAGCAGTTCCAAGAAGGCTCTATACCCATTTGCACCACTCAGATGACCCTGAGGACACAGACAAACCTCCAAGTGGCCCAGTGGTGGGTTCCTCCCGGTTCGGCCCGGTTTGCGCGAGCCGGTGACGGTATTACGTCACCGAACTGGTTCTCTTTCTTCGGGAGCTGGGCCCTCCCGCCTGCCCCTGCGTTATTTTGACCTTATATTTCTGTTGTTTTCGCCCAGCTGAGAGGTGCGGCAGAGCGGATTGACGCACCTCAGCTGGGCAGATTCGCAACGCGCTTGCGCGAAACGCTCGTTTGGTGTGCCTGCGAGCGAACCGAGCATGCGCGCGGCGATCACGCGGAAAGCGCGCGCACACCAAGAGAACCGGTAGTAAAGCCGGTTAGGACCCACCCCTGAAGTGGCCTCAACGACTCTCTGAAAGGATGCAAATGACCAGCTGTCTGCAAGGAGTATCAATCCTTCCGTTCCCTGCCGTTCAGTCAGAGCTGAAGAAGCTCCTTGGATGAGAAGCGAAACGTCTTCAAAGAAAAACCAGAAAGTCCACTTGCCTCTTGAAAAAAAAAACACCTTTGGGACAAGAATGGCTGTAAGTCAAGGACTTCCTGTATAATAGCAGCCTACTTTGTGTGTGTGTGTGTGTGTGTGTGTGTGTGTGTGTGTGTGTGTGTGCTGAAAACTGCTGTTCTTTCAGAGCTGCAAATTTCCACCAGTAACAACCTGGTTGCTGCCTTATTCACAAAGATCGCACAATTTGTTTCCTCTGCATGCGACAACTTTGGAGACCCACTTTAGATGGTTTTAATGGGACAAGATCTGCCCTTTCCAAAGACCACCGACCGTGGCCGGCGGCTGTCGGTCAACCACGAATCGCTGGCCTCTCTTCCCGCCGTTCCCAGCCTCACTTAACCAAGCAGTTAGGTTATTCTGGACCGTTTTATTTTTATTTTTATTTTATTTTTTAATGTTAAAAAAAAAAAAAAAAGCTGCCATCTGATTCCTTGGCAACGTGAGGCGCTGATCACGCTGTGTGAAACCTGTTCCGGGCCAGGAAGTGAGACATAATTCCCACAGATCCCTTGCCTATTTGGTCCGTGTTCAAAAAAAATAACACGGCAGGTCACGGGGAAGCCCGGCAAGAGCTGGGATCCAAACAGCCATGAAGAAAAGAAGAGCACAGATTTGCAAATGGAGAGGGAGAAGGAAGGTTTCCTCCTTCAGTGTGGCAATATCTTCCTTCATCTTTCGAAACTGCTCGGAGTTGGAAACTGACTAGGAGCTGGAAACAGGCACTCGAGGCCAGGTGAAGGATTTGGTAAAAATTATCTTGCTCGTGCCGGAAGGCAGATTGTGCTGCATTTTGGATCAGGCAGGCAGAGGAGATATAGTATATAAAAATAACAGCCAGCCCTGCTCCCTTCTAGCACTGATGATGTTACCTAGTTGGGTAATGAAACGTCTTTAAGAAAACCACCACGCTCAGAGAACACCAAGGTCCCCACAGAGAAGGGTGGTGCCCCCTGCCTACAAATAGTCCTCGACTTACAATGACAGTTGGGACCAGAATTTTGGTTGCTTAGCAAGGCACTTGTTATCCCACAATTTTGCAAACTTTTCCCCGACTGTCATTAAACAAATCACTGCAGTCGTTAAAAGAGATTCGTGGGGTTGTTAAATGAATTTAGCTTCTCCCATTGAATTTTCGCTTGTCGGAAGCCGGATTGGGAAGGTCAACAAAAGGCGACCACACAACTGTGAGAGATTGCAAGCACAGTACATACATGCCAGTTGCCCAGTAAGTACTTGAGTTGTTATTGTGTACTATGGGGATACCGCAACAATCATAAGTGTGATGACTCCGGCTGTACATCACTTTTGTCAGTGCTGTCATTCACTTCAAACGGTTGCTAAGTGAATAAGTCAAGGACTACCTGCACCTGGTTTCTCGGTGGAACCAGAGTTCTACGTTCAGAAAAATCCAGGGATATCCTAGAGGTCATTTAGACCAACCTTGATGTTTGTAAAGAATCATTTCCCATCTTCGGTTTTGTCACCGTTAGCCCAAACCAGTAATTAAAGTCCTTGAATTATGACCCAAACTAAGTCCAAGATTTCCGTGCTAAACCAGGCCGTCGTTAAGTGAGTCATGGCCCATTTTACGACTTTGGCCACGGTTGCTAAGTGAATCACTGCAGTCGTTCAATGAATTATGGGGTCGTTCAGAGAATCTGGCTTCCCGCATTGATTGCTTGCCAGACGCTGGAGGGAAAAGTCTCAAATGGCGATCACGTGACTCCAGGATGCTACGACGTCGTAACTGCATGCTGGTTGCCAAGCAACCAAATTTTGATCACCGAACTGTGGGGATGCTGCAACAGTTTTAAATGTGAGAACTGGCCATAAGTCTCTTTTTCAGCCAGTGCCGTTTTAACTTCGGTCACTAAACAAACGGTTGCAAGTTGAGGACTACAGGTAGTCGAGGACTTATGGCCACAACTGAGCCCTGGATTTCTGCTGTCAAGTGAGACATTTGTTGAATGAGTTTTGCCCCATTTTACGACCTTCCTTGTCACAGTTAAGGGAATCCCTGCAGTTAAGAAAATGGTTGTTAAGTGAATTTGGCTTCCCCATGGACTTTGCTGGTCCGAAGGTCGCAAAAGGGGATCATGTGACCCAGGGACGCAGCGACTGTTGTAAATATGAACCAGTGGCCAAGCATCTGAATTTTGATCATGTGACCAGGGGGAAGCTGCAATGGTCGTAACCAGAGGTGGGTTTCAGATATTGTTACCACCAGTTCGCCGCGTGTGCTCGCCTCGCACGCACCTTCAGCAATTTCCGCTACCAGTTCGCCTGAAATGGTACGAACCGGCTGAATACCACCTATGTTCGTAACTGAAAAACGATCACAAGTCCCATTTTTCATTGCTGTCACTAAATGAACTGTTGTAAGTGGAGGATTACCTGTACCTGTAGTAACCGAGCTCCCAGGAAATTCCTCCCTCCGTGGTCCGTGTGGTTTCAAAGCCAGGCCTGCTCCTCTAAGAAAACCCCCCAGTTTGCAGAATGAGAATCGTTATACTCTCTCCTTGGGAGGGATTTTCCCAGGAGGTGAAAAAAGGAAGAATTTCCTGAAATATTTGGAATGCCTTTAATTTTTTTTTTTTAAGTATTATTATCAAAACGAGATAACGTGTTCTTGTACTGATAGATATCGATTAATCATTAAAAGAACAGCAAAAAAAGAAAAAAGAAAAAATTTGGAAGGTTGATTGGAAAGTTCTTTAAAGTCAAGCTTGCAGCCGTAACTGCCTTCCATCGCATATGTTTAGACCTCAGCTTACAACCGTAATTCAGCCCAAGATTGATGCGCTTCAGTTCAGACCTTTGTTAAAGTGAGTTTGGCCCCGTTTTACCACCTTTTTTGCTGCAATCGTTACGCGAATCCCTGCAGTTGTTAGCGATGTGGTTGTTATGTGAATCTGGCTTCCCCGTTCACTTGGCTGGTCGCAAAAGGAGATCACATGACCCCGGGACACAGTGACGGTCATAACTATGAACCAGTTGCCAAGGATCTGAATGTTGATCCCCTGTTCATGGGGAAGCTACAAAGGTCGTAACTTTGAAAAACTGTCACAAGTCACATTTTTCATTAAGCCTGAACTGTCACTAAACAAACTGTTGTAAATTGAGGACTACCTGTATGAACCAGCTGCCAAGCAGCTGAATGCTGATCATGTGACCGCGGGGTTGCTGCAATGGCCGTAAGTGTGAAAAACGATCATAAGTCCTTTTTTTGTGGGGGGGAGGGTGTTGTTACTTTGGTCACTAAAAGAAGGAGACTGTTTTGCTGTGTATATTTTGTTCCGATACAGAAGAAACGTTACACGCTTGTTCTCCGCACCCCAATTTCCGTTTTATTACTTAGTGAGCACTCGCACATACACATTCCTATGACTGAAAAATTGCACTGGAAATGAGGAGGGGGGCTTCTGAGAGTGAGAAAAATCCTATGCATGACTTCATTCCCCCCCCCAAAAAAAGAAAGCAGCCGTGGCATCCGAGGGTTTTGGGCGATACCTGGAATGCTCGGGGCCCTTCCCCTCAATTTGTATTCCTGGGATGGGCTGACCTGAGAAGTGAGGAAGTGGGGGGACATGGGCTGGAAGGAAGGGCCTGAGCTTCCGCTTATGGGGCACGGCTTTTTATATATATATATAAAATACTTTTTTTAGTCAGGGTTTTTTCCCATGTAGATCAAGTTGTTTACTTGGCCATGGTGGGGTGGTATCTCAAATCACCCCACCATGGCCAAGTAAACAACTTGATCTACATAGGAAAAAACCCTGACTAAAAAAAGTATTATACATTTGAACCTATGAATTAAAAAGTGTGTGTGTGTGTGTGTGTGTGTGTGTGTGTGTGTGTATGTATGTATGTATGTATGTATGTATGTATATATATATATATATACATATATATATATATATATACATATACATATACATACATACATACACACATACGTACACACACACACACACATACATACATACATACATATATATATTTTCTGAGGTTTTTGCGGGTGTTTGTATGTAGGTCTTTGGTTATTCGGGTTTTCTCCCGTGTAAAATTGGAGGTGTCTTGGTAACGTTTCAACGAAGTCTCATTTGTCATCTTCAGGCTGGTGTTTTCGGCTTCATGCTTCTAGGAGCAATGTTATTGCTCCTAGAAGCATGAAGCATTGCTCCTAGAAGCACGAAGCCGAAAACACCAGCCTGAAGATGACGAATGAGACTTCGTTGAAACGTTACCAAGACACCTCCAATTTTACGCAGGAGAAAACTCGAATAACCAAAGACCTACATATATGTATGTATGTATGTATGTATGTATGTATGTATGTATGTAAAGCTGTGCCCCATAAGCAGATATATATATATCCCTGACACTATACATATGTATCAGTGGTGAAATCTGAACTGGTTTACTACCGGTTTACTACAGTGTGCACCACGCACCAAATGTGAGGTGTGTGCACGCACAGTGCACGCCAAAAGGAGGCATGGGGTAAGTAGAACAGCGCCCAGGGGGCGCTCGATCTTTTTTTCAACTTTTAAAAGCATTTTTTTACAAACTATTCGGCTGAATAGGTTGTAAAAAAAATGCTTTTAAAAGTAAAAAAAAAAAAAAAGGCTCTGACGATCAGGCAGCTCAGCTGGGATCGTCAGAGTCTTTTTAAAACTTTTTAAAAGCATTTTTTTAAAAAGAAGCAGCAAGTGGGCGACTGGACGATTGGGTGGGCATCGGCGGGCGGGGGGGCAGGAATTTTTGCTACCGGGTCTCTGAACCACCGCTGCCATTGCTACCAAATTGGCCTATCTGGTCCGAACCGGGAGCATTTCACCCAATATATATATAATGTCAGGGAGACAAAGAGTGACAACAGATACGCGACTTAAGGGACGCTATTTCCTATTCTAAGTGGTTCGATAAAGGTAGTTCTTTAAAACGCTATTTTCTCCTTCTCACGCTCCCTCCGCGGCGGTTTATCAAGAAACAGAGGAGAGCTCAGTGTTGGCAAACCAAGAGAAGGGTTTGGAGAGTAGCAGCAAAACCAGTGGACCCGTAGCGAGAATACCAGGGGGAAGGAATGGGAGTGGACTAAGGAGAAGAGGAAGGAAGGAAGGAAGGGAACAAAAGGAGAAAAGGATGAAAAAGGGGATGAAAGAGGGGTGAGAGAGAAAGGAATTCAATGGATGAAAGAGGGAAGGGAAAGAGAGAGGGGAGAGGATTGAGGACGGGGAGGAGGAGAGAGGAGGGGAGAAGGAAGGAGAAAGGGAGAGGGAAAAGGGGAGAGAGAAGAAAGGAGACGAGGGGAGAGAGAAAGGGGAAGGAAAAAGAAGAGAGGGGTAGAAAGAGGGGAGAGAAGAGAGGAGGGGAGAAAGGAGAGAGGGAGGAAGAGTGAGAAGGGAAGGGACCCTGTCCCTCAACAGCACCCATGAGGCATAAAAAGAGGGCACAAGCCTTGTTTCCTGGCCTGCCCGCACAGAAAGAAGGATAACTGACTAGCCGTTACCTTCTTCCAGAAATGGAAAATCTGGGCTCATCCAGAAAAGCTTCAAAATTTCAGGGAAAGAAGAAAATTACATACATACAGAACCCGGAGGAAGACAATTCTCAAAAAAGTCAGGTAGAAACGCCAAGGCCGAGCTGGTTTTCTGAGAGATACCAGGCAACGCCCACGCAGAGAAGCCCCGCCAGGATGGCATCCGTCAAGTTGGCAACGGCTCCAGCTTCGGCCGCTTAACTGGGACTGAGCCGCCATCCAGCAGGCGGGATTCCTGTTTCAGGACCGCCGTGTGTCCCAGGCCCTCCCGCGCGCCATTCCGGCAGGGAGACGGCTCTTCCTTGCTCAAGAATGGCAAGTCCGTGCCTGTCTTGGTGAGCGGTTTGGCCTCTTGCTGCTCCGTACTCTCCACCACCAGTGGCCCCGTCCACTCCGGGATCTCCAGCCCGAGGAGTTTCATGAGCTTCGTTATGACCTCGTCCACATAGCCGTGGATGCGCAGGTCCGCCTGCCTGTCCTGAGGGCCAGAAAAAGAAGGGGCAAAGATGTGACATGGAACACAGAACGAGGACCGGGTCTTGGGAGTGGTTAGTGGCTTGCTTCTGGGTCCAACCCAAGATGTTGGGGAGGGGAGGGGAGAGTAGAGAGAGAAGGGGCGTGGAGAGGAGATGAGAGTGGAGAGAGTAGAGTGGAGAGGAGAGTGGAGAAGAGAGGAAAGTGGAGAGACAGGGGAGTGAAGAGGATAAGAAAGAATGGAGGAGAGAGGAGAGGGGAGTGGAGAGGACAGGGGAGAGGAGTGGATGTGAGAGGAGATGGGAGGGGAGTGGAGTGGAAAGGAGAGGAGATGGGTGTGAAGAGGACAGGAAAGAGGAAGGGAGAGGAGATGGGAGTGGAGAGGGTGGCAGAGGAGAGAAGTGGAGAGGACAGGGGAGAGGAGTGGAGAGGAGAGTGGAGAGGAGATGGGAGTGGAGAGGAGATGGGAGTGGAGAGGAGATGGGAGTGGAGAGAGTAGAGTGGAGAGGAGAGTGGAGAGGAGAGTAGTGTTCTGACCTAGGCTTCCTTAAAAAGCAGGAAGCAGAGTCTTGGTCCCGGCAAAACCCCTTTTATTTACACAACTATGAATTCCCTTCATTCACAGTCAGCAAGGCTTGGCAAACAGTCTTTCAGAGGAATATTTATCAATACACCTTATCTCGCTTGGAAAGCTGCCAGTTAACTAGTTTCCATATGCAGAGTAAGGCAAAACTTGGCACAGAGTCTCTTATAGTCACGAACAAAACTTTCCACTCTTGAAACAACCGACCGACCGAATTGTTTCCTGCAAAAGCCCCCTCCCCGTTCGCTCCTCTTTTGTTTCCTATGGGAGGGGCCAATCACCTCCAAGGTGTGGCTTTACTCACAAGTCGACCCTGCTTTCTGAGTTGTTCTTGTCTTCTGGCAGCTCTACGCATGGCCACACTGGGAACAGGCTCCAGCTGTTCCTCTGCCTCACTGCTGTCTATCTCCCTCTCTGCCTCCAACGCAGAGCCCTCGTCCAAGCTTTCCCCAGCCCTCAGAACTGGCCCAAGTTCCTCCCCAACCTCCTCACTGTCCGACTCTGCTGCCAGTTCCACTGGCCGCCGGTGGGCCATAACAAGTAGAGAAGAGAGGGAAGTGGAGTGGAGATGGGAGTAAAGAGGACAGGGGAATGGAGAGGGGAGTGGAGAAGAGAGGAAAGTGGAGAGACAGGGGAGTGAAGAGGATAAGAAAGAGTGGAGGAGAGAGGAGAGGGGAGTGGAGAGGGTGGCAGAGAAGAGGGGAGCAGAGAAGACAGGGGAGAGGAGTGAGAGTGGAAAGGAGAGGAGATGGGTGTGAAGAGGACAGGAAAGAGGAAGGGAAAGGAGATGGGAGTGGAGAGGGTGGCAGAGGAGAGAAGTGGAGAGGACTGGAGAGGAGAGTGGAGAGGAGATGGGAGGAGAGGAGATGGGAGTGGAGAGGGTGGGAGTGGAGAGGACAGGAAAGAGGAAGGGAAAGGAGATGGGAGTGGAGAGGGTGGCAGGGGAGAGAAGTGGAGAGGACTGGAGAGGAGAGTGGAGAGGAGATGGGAGGAGAGGAGATGGGAGTGGAGAGGGTGGGAGTGGAGAGGACAGGGGAGAGGAGTGGAGAGGAGGTGGGAGTGGAGAGGGTGGGAGTGGAGAGGACGGGAGAGGAGTGGACAGGAGAGTAGATGGGAGTGGAGAGAATATGGGAGGAGAGGAGATGGGAGTGGAGAGGGTGGGAGTGGAGAGGACAGGGGAGAGGAGTGGACAGAAGAGGAGATGGAAGTGGAGAGTGGAGAGGAGATGGGAGTGAAGAGGATGGGAGTGGAGAGGAGATGGGAACGCAGAGAGGAGAAAGAGGAGTGGAGGGAAGAGGAGAGGAGAGAGGAATAGAGAGGACATGGGAGGGCAGAAGGGAGGGGAGAGAGGAGCAAATATGGTTTCCCCCATTTATTTTGTTTGTCAGAAGCTGGCTGGACAGGTCACAAAAGGGGATCGGATGACCTAAGGATGGCGCTACCACTGGAGGTGGCTAATAGGATAAGAAAGCCTCGATCCTGTCCCATCCCTTTCCTTGGCTGGAGTTTTTGCATTGTTTTAAAGTTTTAATAACTTTTTCTATTTCTCTTTTTCCATTCTGTAAACTTCTTAGTTGCCATATCGGGAAGATAAGCAGCATATAAATTCAATCAATAAACAAACTTCAATGAGGCAGAATTACACAATAGAACTAGATAAATGGCAGAAATTGTGGGACAGGGACTACAGATTAACAATGTCAACTCCATATAAAGAAAATCTGTATAAGATGATTTATAGATTGCACCTTGCACCTGCGAGGTTGGCAAAGATGTTTAAAGATAAGTCAGCTAAATGTTGGAACTGCCACCAGACACCTGGGTTTTATTATCATATCTGGTGGACATGTGTAGAAGCAAAAAAATACTGGACAAAAATACATATATGGCTGGAAAAGATGATAAAACAGCACACTGATTTAAAATCAGAAATACTTTTGTTGGGGATTTTACCTGAAACTTATAATAAAGGGAATGCATATTTAATTATCCATGTATTAACTATAGTTAGAATTGTATTTGCACAAAACTGGAAAAGAGATCCCTACTGATGAGAATGTGATTAGGAAAATATTAGAATGTGCAGAAATGAATAGATTAACTTGCAATTAAGGAGAAAGGACAAACTGAATATTATGTAACATGGGCAATTATGTTATCGATGGTTAGAGAATAAAAATGGAAGTTAGAAATAAAAGATCGGTGAAATGTAGAAAATACGTTAAGATAGAGATGTAAACAATATGATTGTTATTATGACTATTAGGATTATTATGTTCAATATTATTATATTCTTATTAGAAGATATATTAAGAGGGAGAAATGAATAGGTAGTAGTATTGAATTATTATGTTCAATACTACTATTGTAAGATTAGAGAATTAATATCAATGTAATGAATACTGTTGTAAATTATGATTGTTATTGCACAGAGATATTTGTACCCAGACGACACACCATTTAATGGAAGATGGAATGTTCATATTAAAAAAACATTTTTTTAAATGAGGCCTGAGGAGAGCCAATGTGGGAGATGACAAGACTGAGCCCAAAGGCGGGGTCAAATGTGTCATTAGTTTGGAGTCTCTCTGCTCCTACAAGAGACCTAATTTTTTTTTTTTTAAATTTAATTTATATGCCGCCTTTCTCTGGAGACTCAGGGCGGCTTACAATGCGTTAAGCCAGTGTTTCTCAACCTTGGAAGCTTGAAGATGGGTGGACTTCAAGTCCCAGAATCCCCCAGCCAGCGCTGCTGGCTGGGGGATTCTGGGAGTTGAAGTCCACCCATCTTCAAGCTACTAAGGTTGAGAAACACTGCGTTAAGCAATAGCCTTCATACTTTTTGTATATTTATACAGAGTCAGCTTATTGCCCCCACAAACTGGGTCCTCATTTTACCTACCTTAGAAAGGATGGAAGGCTGAGTCGACCTTGAGCCTGGTGAGATTCAAACTTACAGTAATTGCAGGCAGCTGGTGTTAATCACAATGCTTTTAGTCTGCTGAGCCACCAGGCCCTTTTTAATTCTAGTACCCCCCTTGAGGTCCATTCTTATCGGTGGCCAATTTGCCTGGACCATGAGTAGATCAGATTATTGTGTATATATAGCAGGAAATAGACTAGTGCGGTGGCCTGGAGGTGGAGCTCTCGCCTCACAATCAGGAGGCTGTGAGTTCGATCCTAGGTAGAGGCAGATATTTCTCTCTCTGGGCACAATGAGAGAAATATATATATTTATATAGATATAGATATATATATCTGCTGAACAAAACTCCGCATTGGCAACAGGAAGGGCATCCGGCCAGTAAAACTCAGCTCCATTCAGTTGCCCAGACTCCACCCCGCAAGGGATTATGGGGTCGTTAAAAGATGACGATGATATAGCAGGAAATAAACTCTGAGTCCTTTTGAACTCTATTCTGGCTCCTGGTTTATTGAATCTGACAGCCGAGTACTGAAGACCTACCTTCCTCCTCCTTCTCCAACTAGCCCAAGAGAAGAGGATCCCGGCTTGTCGGTTATCCGTTGCTCTTTTTCCCAACCAAAAGGACTGCCCTAGAGGAGCTGAAAGCAAAGCGTTGAGGGTCAACGGTCCAGTCGTGGGAAGAGCCTGGCGCATACTCACGTGCTTGGTGGGCTGCAGGTTGACAATCACCAGCTTCCCGCCTTTCTTCTTGGTCAGCAGCGGAAGGTCCCCGCTGGGCTTGATCTGCAGTGAGGTCCCCAGGGTGATGGATAAGGATGCCCTCCTGGCAAGCAGAGGAGAAATCAGCTGTGGAGACCCTTTTCAAAGTGGAGCAGGATTTTTACCACCCCTACCTTAATTGTCCTTCCCGCAAAAATAATAAAGACAGGATACAAATTCAGTATAAGACTGAGTGGCTGTGGCTCCCAGCATCCCGATATAGTCAGTTGACTCCATCACTGACTATCGGGGGCGAGTCTTTGGCACCTGCGGAGAGGGCGCGCAATCTGGGAGTCCTCCAGGATACGCAGCTGTCCTTGGAGGAACATCTGACGGCTGTAACCAGAGGGACCTACTGTCAGGTTCGCCTGATACGCCAGTTGCAGCCCTTTCTTGATCGGGATTCCCTGTGCACAGTCACTCACGCCCTCGTCACCTCGCGCCTGGACTACTGCAACACTCTCTACATGGGGCTCCCCTTGAGGAGCACCCAGAGGCTCCAACTGGTCCAGAATGCGGCCGCGCAGGTAATTACGGGAGCCGCCTGGCGCTCCCACATAACACCACTCCTGTGCGAGCTGCACTGGCTCCCAGTGGTCTTCCGGGTGCGCTTCAAGGTGTTGGTCATTACCTTTAAAGCGGTCCATGGCATAGGACCTAGCTATCTTTGAGACCGCCTGCTGCTACCAACGACCTCCCATCGACCCGTGCGCTCCCACAGAGAGGGCCTCCTTGGGGTGCCATCAGCCAAACAATGTAGGCTGGTGACCCCCAGGGGGAGGGCCTTCTCTGTGGGGGCTCCCACCCTCTGGAATCAATTGCCCCCAGAGATAAGGAGAATCCAAGACCTCGGTGCCTTCCGCTGTGCCCTTAAAACCTTCTTTTTCCAGCAAGCCGGGCTGGCTTAACATATTTTTTAACATATTTTTAATTTTTAATTGGTTTGTTATCTTAAATAGGGGCCAAATTAATATATATCCTTTTAATTGTTTTTTAATGTTTGCATTGTATGTTTTTATCTGGCTATACACCGCCCTGAGTCCCTCGGGAGAAGGTGCGGTATATAAATTTGAAATAAAATAAAATAAATAAAAATAAATGAGTAAATAAATAAGACCTGGTTGTCGTTGTTGTGGCCCGTCTCTTTATTTTTTAAGGCAATATGGGAGGGACACCATTGTGGGCAAGATGGGACTCAAGCCCACTGGCTGGCTCTGCTCTTCCTAGTTTGGGTATGTTGTGGCTCCGTTGCCTGAGCCTGGGCTATCGACAGATGCAGACTCTGAGAGTGAGGGGGAGGAGTTGGCAAGGCCTCCCTCTCCAGGACCCTCCTCTCTGGCAATGCCTCTGGAGGACACCGAAGGCCAAGAGATAGGCCCAGAGCCAAGCACGTCCCCGCAGTCACAGTTGGACAGCGAAGAAGGAGATAAATGCTGGCTGGATCCTCGGCAGTGGCACAGGGAGAAGCGTGCGCAGCAGAGGGGAAGGCGTGCCAGAGATTAGCTGAGTCACTGGACCACACCCCACAGGGTATAAATGTGGGTGTGGTGGCCGGTTCAGTTTGTGACAAGCAAAAACTAGAAATAATCCATGATCTCTGCGTTACTGGACTTCTGCCTGCCTTGTCGGACTGCATTTGGACTAATCCTTGTATTGTTGAAACTCTGCCTGCTTTATCGGAATGCTTGCAGTCTAATCTTTGTTTTGTGTGAGTAAAGTCTGAATTGGCAGCTAGCCACTGGGTTGCTGCCAGCTTTATCTTCAAAGATTTTGTTGTGTGGCTTATTAACTCCGGGCCGTCCGTGGGGGTGCGTGTGTGGGACGGGGACAGAACAGGTAAGGCAGTGAAGTTTTGTGGAGGAGGAGGAGGAGGAGGAGGAGGAGGAGGAGGAGGAGGAGGAGGAGGAGGAGGAGGAGGAGGAGGACAGCTGTTGGGTCCTTGATGTTCTCTGAGCTTGATGGTTTTCTCACAGATGTTTCATGGCCTAACTAGGCAACATCATCAATGCTACAAGGGAGAGGGCTTTACTCTCTGTTTATATGCGAGTGACTATGCATGAGCCCTGCCAATGTTGGTGGGAGTGGTCTTGATGCCTGCTTGGTTAGCTTATTGTTTTTTGTTTGCTTGTTGGTCTCAGTTGGTAGCTCCTTGGAGTATTAATACTTGACAACTTGTATATAAACAGTGAGCAAGTGCGACTCCCTTCTAGCACTGATGACGTTACCTAGCTGGGTCACGAAACATCTGCAAGAAAAACCACCAAGCTCAGAGAGCACCGAGGACCCTTCATTTCAACTCTGAGCCCTCCTCCGCCTCCTCTCCACAAAACTCACTGCCTTTTAGGACTGATGATGTTACCTAGCTGGGTTGCGAAACGTCTGCAAGGAAACCACCCAGCTCAGACCCCCCAGTTCAATCCTGAGCTACAAATATTGTCTTCTATCAGTGACATTTCAACTGGTTTATGAGCCTCATTTGTGTTCACCTTGGGTTCCTCAACCGCAGCTTCCGCCAACCGCTGTATAGATTCAGAAAGACCCAACCCAACAGAAATTCAGAACCAGTGGTATTTGGAGAACCAGAAGTGTTGCGGCGAGACGGCTGGAAAAATAGTGGGCTCCGACAAGCTCTGTGAAAATCCAGCCGGACAAACCACTATCGGGGGGGGGGGGGAGGGGTGTCTTCGGACCGGAACCATCCTGCAGGGACGGTGAAGAAGGAGAGGTGCCTCAGACAACCAAGAGGAATAGACAAGTTCCTCGAAAGGTCGGAGGCTGCTCTTTGAACCAGTGGTGGGCGTGGCAGCCATTGAAAAATGACCGCTCTGAAGCGGGGGTAACTGGACTACGTTTTTTGTGCAGGAGTGGTGTCTGAATGGACTGCTGGTACTGGGTGAGTGATTGGCCAACTCACAGGTAAAAAAGAAAATTTTTTAACAACTTTGAAAGGTGTCCCGGAGCGGAAATGAGCAGCTAATTGGCACTTGGGAAAGTTAATAGAGGGAGAAGAATAAAGAGGATTTATTTATTTATTATTATTTATTAGTTTGATTTATATGCTGCCCTTCTCCAGAGACTCAGGGCGGCTTACAATGCTTTTAAGCAATAGCCTTCATACTTTTATATATACCTGCTTAATAGGGCTTTTGGCCCCCCCAAGCGGTGTTCTATTTTATATGAAGTCAGTTTAAGGAGGAGGTTAAAATACCAAAGCCCAAGAAAGAAAATTTTACAACTGGATTTAAAATTGGATTTGGAGAAATTAAAAATAATAAAAGAAAAAGAAACCCGAGGGAAAGTACTTTCTATGTGGATTAAAAATATTTTTGATAATTTTGACATTTGAAAGGAGAAGAACAAAAAAGATGGTAAAATACTAAAGCCCAAGAAAGAAAATTTTACAACTGGATTTAAAATTGAATTTGGAGAAACTAAAAACAATAAAAGAAAAAGAAACCGGAGGAAAAGAACTCTTTATGTGGATTTAAAACATTTTTGACAGCTTTGATACTTAGCAGACCTGAGAATATTGTGGATTTGAGAGAGACATCTGCTGGGGGAAAGTGAGTACTGCAATATAGATTGGAAGATAGAAGAAAAAACAATAGCTGTGACCTTGATTTAATCCGAAAACTGTGAGAACTTTTAAGGAGTATCTGTTTTTCTGGACTGCTTCATTTCATCTTTCAACGGTTGTGAAAGTGAACAAAGCTTTAATTTGGAGCAGATTGGAATAAATATTTGAATTGGATACTCTAAGAGACTATATAAACTTTAGAATTTTAATTAAATATAAAGTAAACGTTTTTTAAAAATTTAAATTGACAATATGGAGTCTTGGATGTGTGAGGAATTAATTGAGATGCTTAAAAATATACATGAATCATTAAAGGGTAGTAAAAAGTCAGAAATTTTGTTGGAATACACAGAACAGGAAAAAGAGAGCATAAATGAGGAGCAAGAAAATAATACTGAAAGAATAGGAAATGAAAGTAAAAAACAGATGATTTCACTGGGATTAACAGTGGCAAAAAAAGGAGTGGATGGGGGGAATATTCCCCCAAAAAGATTCAAACAAAGGGAAAAGACGAAAACAGTGAAAAGAGACTAGGAGAAAGCTTGGGGAGATTTACTCGAGTAATATATTTAAAAGTGAGAAAAAGATAAAATAAATACAAAAAGAAAAAAAAGAAAAAGGAGAAGTTAAAAGAATGGGATAAAGGAGGAAATTACCAAGAAGTGGAATTTTGGAAAGACCAAGAGAAAATGGTTGAAGAGGGGAAGAATAGTGGAAAGGAGAAAGGGGAATAAGGTCTATAATAGTAGATTTAAGGAAACCGTATTAATATTATTAATTGTGGATGGTCAATTAAGTTAAAGGGTTTTAATGTAAGAAATGAATATGATGATGTATACTGCTTATAGCAAAACGGAATAACGGATGAAAAATGAAATGGTAATTGGGTTTAATTATGAAGATAAGTTAAATTAAGAGACAAAACTGAAATGTTAAAAAGTGGGATGGGATCTTGAACAATATATGATGTAAATGAAGAAATAAGATAATTAATTGATGTAAGAAATTAGGAATTAAGGGCAGATAGTGATACTGTTTATGTATTATGTATTAAGAAGAGGTTAAGATAAGATAAAGAAACATGGAAAAAAAATATTATGGCCGAAATTGGAAATATGTAAAATGTACTGGAGGGGGGGAGGGAGAAGAGAGATGAAATAACAAGACATGGTGAAAAATGATGAATTTGTGATAATAATAACTTTATTGTCATTGTGTGTGTATACACAGTTTACCCATACAACGAAATTCACAACACCCAAAGACCAGGTCCAACACATAACAATCCACAAACACACTCCCACCCACCACAATTTCCCCTCCCCTAAACCACCCAAACATCCACACAACAGACCAAGATATGCTGTCTATATGTATAAATATAAATAAATATATATAAAGAATTATATAAAAGGGATGAATATGGAAAAAGCGGGAAGATTGGAATAGATTATAAAAATTAATATATACGTATAAGATGTGACCCAGTCATAAAGTATGTATAATGAAAGAAAAATTTTAATAATTTTTTGTTTACAAAAAAAAGAAAGAAAGAAAGAACAGTGCGGAGGAAAACATACCTGCTGGCTTCGGAGGCCAAATTGAGGTCCCGGTCTGGCAGGGAATCTTCCCAGTCTAAAATGGTGTCCATTAATTTGCCTCTTTAAGAAGAAACACAAAAGGCACACCGATCAAACCAACTGTGAATGGGAAATAAAAGCATTTTTTAAAATACATTCCCTCCCTCCCAGAGTTTTGGGGTGTATTTCTATGATCAGGAGGCTCAACCCCCCCCCCTTTCCTCTTCCTCCAGAGAGTTGGAAGAAGTGAATGAAGACCCCAACTCACCCTTCCTAGCCCTGCCTTCCAAACTCCAGCGGCCAGGAATTGGGAGCTGAGCGGGTATTAAGTGCCTTTTTAAAGCAAGCAGCTCACAAAATAGAGAAAGGGAGGATCTGATTTTGGGTGGAATAGAAATGGATCCCATGGGATTTTTTTTTTTGCAGGAAGCTTGACAGACAGCTTGGACTTTTCCTGTTTAGCCAATCGGAGTTTGCATCCGATCTCCGCCTCATTCTACAGATCAGGGGGGGTCTCCAAACTCCGCAACTTTTAACACGCCGGGACTTCAACTCCCAGAATTCCCCAGCCAGAGAGACCCTTAATAGGTAGTCCTCGACTTACAACAGTTCATTTAGTGATCGTTTGAAATGACAACGGCGCTGAAAAAAGTGACTTAGGATTGTTTTTCACACTTACGACCATTGCAGTTACTATGGGCCACCCCACCCCCATAGCCCTGATTTGAATTTCTGGTGCCTACACCACACCCCCATGGTCATGTGATCACATTTTGGCATTGGTGCAAGTTGATGTTCGAGAACCAACTTGCATTTATGGCCATTTGCAATCTCCAGTTGAGAGAATCTTGGATAGGCCAAAGGAAGGGAAGAATATGAAGAACAGTTGCAGGATTTGGGTTTGGCCAGTCGAGAGAAAAGAAGGACTAAGGGGGACATGAATGCAGTCTTCCAATATCTGAGGGGCTGCCACAAAGAAGAGAGGGTCAACCTATTCTCCAAAGCACCTGAAGGCAGGACAAGAAGCCATGGGTGGAAACTAACCAAGGAGAGAAGCAACCTAGAACTAAGGAGAAACTTCCTAACAGTGAGGACAATTCACCAGTGGAACAGCTTGCCACCAGAAGTTGTAGGTGCTTCATTACTGAAGGCTTTTCAGAAGAGACTGGACAGCCACTTATCTGAGATGGTGTAGGGTTTCCTGCTTGAGCAGGGGGTTGGACTAGAAGACCTCCAAGGTCCCTTCCAACTTTCTTCCTGCAGTCGATGGCGCAATGAATGACTGAGAGATGGGTGTAAATTGACAGGGAGACAGTTGAGACAATCCATCTTCTGCCTGCCTGTTTCCTTAGCAACTCTCCTCTCCACGAAGGACCCCAATTAATAATCTTGTCAAGGAGATTTAATGCCAGTTAAAAGCATTTAAGCTGAGAAGCGATTCCCCTTTGCCCTTCCCGGATTCTAGTGGCAGCTGTGGGGTGCAAAGGCCACCCATTAAGAACTTCCCAGTCCATAACTCGCATTTTGCTCCAAAGTACGAGGGGGAAGGGGAGACCCACTGCATCCTCCCCAGCCTTTAACTGACACTTTTTAATCACTTTGAACCAAATTAACCAGTGGAACAGCTTGCCACCAGAAGTTGTGGGGGATCCATCACTGGAGGTTTTTAAGAAGAGACTGGACAGCCACTTGTCTGAAATGGTATAGGATCCCCTGCTTGAGCAGGGAGCTGGACTAGAAGATCTCCAAGGTCCCTTCCAGCTCTATTCTGATTAGAATTAAGAAAGCCCAGAAGGGGGTTCAAGAATTGGAGAACGGCACTGTTGTGCAGGTACTCCTCGACTTATGACCATAACAGAACCTGCGGCTCCCTAAGTGGCTCAGTGGCTAAGACGCTGAGCTTGTCGATCAGAAAAGTCGGAGGTTTGAACCCCTCATATAGGTCTCCTGTGTGAGCAGGAGGGTTGGACTAGATGACCTCTAAGGTCCCTTCCAACTGTTACTGTTACATTACGGTCTTAAATTGTGACAGTCGTAGAGCAAGTTATCACACGATCAACTCGATTTTACGACCTTTTTTCCCAGCAATTTTTAAACAAATGAGCATGGTCTTTAAGTGAATCTGCAGTCGTTAAATAAATGCCAGCATTTCGGCAAAAGGTTGTAAGTTGTAGTCCTGCGATCCCTGTAAATGGCCATAAATGCAGGCCGGTTGCTAAATGCTGAAAATGGGCTCACGTTTTCAGCATTATCTTATCAGAATTTGGGAAATGCGTTGTAATTACCACTGGGGGAAAGTCTGTTGTAACTTTGAGTGGTTGCTAAGTGACCCGTCGTAAGTCAAGGACTATCTGTAATGGTAGAGGCAGGGTTAAAAAAAGAAAGGAAGGCCAGGCATGAGGATGGGAGAGAGAGAGAGAGAGAGAGAGAGAGAGAGAGAGAGAGAGAGAGAGAGAGAGAGAGAGAGAGAGAGAGAGAGAGAGAGAGAAGAACCAAGGGTTAGGCAAAAGCTGGGGAGGAATTCTTCAAAAGAATTTTAAGTTTTTTAAAGCGGAAAGAAATTCACAAATGAGTCTTAATGAGGTGACTGGCTTCAGAATAGGCTGGATATGGAATAACCAAGTACAAGGTTGTCCTTGACTTACGACCGCAATGGAGCCCAAACTTTCCATTGTTAAATGAGACATTTGTTAAGTGAGTTTTGTCCCATTTTATCACCTTTCTTCCTCCGGTTGTTAAGTGAGTCACGGCAGTTGGTAAGTTAAGTAACTCGGTTGTTAAGTGAATCTGGCTTCTCTGTTGATTTTGCTCGTCGGAAGGTCGCAAAAGGGGATCATGTGACTCCCCCACCTGGGACACGGAAACCGTCATAAATATGAACCGTTTGCCAAGCGTCTGAATTTGGATCACGTGGCCATGGGGAGGCTGCAAAGGTCGTAAAAACAGTCATAAGTCCCATTTTTCAGCGCCATTGTAACTTTGAAGGTCACTAAAAGAACCGTCGTAAGTGGAGAGCTACCTGTAATTAAGGTATCCAATGGGCTGCGTTCACACCACATTGCCAATCAATGAAAAGGCAAATGGAAGTGTAGCACGTCATGTGAACGGATGCCGGTTCGGTCTTTGTGTGACTTGATGGAGTGGGGTGTGATCGGGGCTCTCCGAAGGACCCATGGGGAGGGGTCAGGGGAGGCAGCCGTGGGGCACGCACCTGCAGGATCGGAGCCCTCGGTGTTTGGAGACGTCGCAGAGCCGGCCGGTGGGTTTGAGCCCCATGGTGCCCACAATGGTGTCCCTCACGTATTGCCTTAAAAAAATGAAAAGAAGACACGGCTGCGGCAATGATAACCAGACCTTTATTTATTCATTTGTATTTATTTAATTTGTATCCCGTCTTCCTTATTTTTACGAATAACTCAGGCCAGCAAAACTATCTAACACACCTTCCTCCTCTTACTTTCACAACAACCTTGTGAGGTGGGTTGGGCTGAGAGAGAGGGACCGGTCCAAAGTCACCCAGCTGGCTTTCATGCCTAAGGCGGGACTAGAACTCACAGTCTCCTGGTGATCGGCCCAAAGTCACCCAGCTGGCTAAGGCGGGACTAGAACTCACGGTCTCCTGGTTACCCAGCTGGCTTTCATGCTTAAGGTGGGACTAGAACTCCCAGTTTCCTGGTGATTGGCCCAAAGTCACCCAGCTGGTTTTCATGCCCTAAAGCAGGACTAGAACTCTCAGTCTCCCAGTTTCTAACCTTGGTGTCTTATCCAGTAGACCAAATGGGAATATTGCTGCCATCCAATTCTTGGACCGAGGGGTGACTGTGGATTAACAGCTCCCAACCCAGATGAGCATCTTCTACTTCCAGGTGTGGGAACAGCTGCCTCTTGGGCTGAGTCCCTGACTTGTGGGGAATCGGCAACCTGATAGGCTGCTGAGATACTTTCACTGGGGTGGGGAAGATCCAGATCCTGCTCTTGAAATTAGGGGAGGATGTCTTGCTAAGAGAGAGGAGTGGTGAAGTGGCGTAGAAGTGGAGCTCTCGCCTCACAATCAGGGGGCTGTGAGTTCGATCCTAGGTAGAGGCAGATATTTCTCTCTCTGGGCACAATGAGAATATATCTGCTGAACAAAACTCCGCACTGGCGACAGGAAGGGCACCCGGCCAGTAAACACTCAGCTCCATTCTGTTGCCCAGACTCCACCCCACAAGGGATTATGGGGTCATTAAAAGATGATGATGATGATGATGTCTTGCCAAGGGAGACCCAGCCCAGGATGGTGTCCCACTTTAATAATGCTGAGCATCCCTGGTTAAAAAACCCCACCGTGATTAAAAGCCACATTTGTTTTCAGGCATGTAAAAGCAGCAGGAAGGGGGGGGGGAATAAAAGGAACATACTTGCCACATTTCATGCATTCCTCTACGAACATGTTCCCGTGCAGTTCTGCTAGCTTGTCCCTAGAGCGGAGACATGAAGAAAATTTGCTAGACGGGGGAGATCAGATGCACTAAAAGGAGTCTCCAAACTATGCGATTTTAAGACTTGTGGAATTTGCTCTCTGTTTATATACTAGTGGCGTAATGGCGTAATCAAGGAACTACCAAGAACATTCAAGCCAGCAAGCTACTAGTACATAAATGGAGAGCAAGCCCCACTCCCTTCTAACACTGATGATGTTACCTAGTTGGGTCATGAAACGTCTGCAAGGAAACCACCACGCTCAGAGAGCACCAAGGACCACCCCAGCCGCCCTCCTTCACATTCTCCTTTTCTTCCTCTTCCTCCTCCTATCCACAAAACCCCCTCTCCCTTCTAGCACTGATGGTATTCCGTAGTTGGGTCATAAAATGTCTGCAAGAAAAGCACCAAGCTCTGAGAGAACTAAGCACCCCACAGCCAGCCTCCTCCTCCTCCTCCAACACTTCCTCCTCTTCCAGTACTTTTTTCTTCTCCTTCTCCACCACTTTATCCTTCTACCTCCCCAACACTTTCTTCTTTACCACCACCCTTTCTCCTCCTCCTTCTCCAACTCCACCTCTCTTTCTCCTTCTTTGCTCAGGAATTCTGGGAGTTGAAGTCCACAAATCATAAAGGTTCTCCATCCCTGATCTAGGATGATTTCTTGGAGAAGCCCTAACTTGACACCTCATTGGCCGCAATGTTTCAAGCAGGTAAGCGTTACCTGGGGAAGCCGGACCTCACGTGAAGCCCATCTATGTTCTGGCTGACCAGGAAGTGTAGGATGCCCACTCGATGGAGCTCCAACAGAGCCATGTGAGTCTTCGACGGCCTCGCGTTCTCAAAGGTGGTGTCGAATTTGGGCACCAAGCCCCGCTCCTCCATGGTCCACACTCCATTCGGGCCTCTGCACGAAGGGAGAGCAGCACAGTTGGTCCTCCACTTACAACAGTTCGTTTAGTGACTGCTTGAAGTGGCAACCGCATTGGGAAAAAAAAGTAACTTAATGACCATTTTCCACACCATTTGCGACCGTTGCGGTCCCGTGATCAAAATCCGGGGGCTTGGCCATTGACTCATATTTATGACCGTTCCCCGGGGTTACGCGATCCCCCTTTTGCGACCTTCTGACGAGCAAAATCACTGGGGAAAGACAAAATTCGCTTAAAACAACCGTGTGACTCATTTAAGAACTGCAGGGATTCGTTTAACAGCGGTGGCAAAAAAGGTCGTAAAATGGGACAAAGCTCACTTAAGAACTGTCCTGCTTAGATGCCGGAAATCTGGGGCTCAATTGTGGTCATAGTTTCGAGGACTACCTGTCGGTGGTATGACTCAGGGCTACCGGAGGAACCGTTTCACCTGATGGGATTGGACCAACCCGTTGACAGCAGAAGGGACATGCTGAAGACCCCATCAGCCAAGGCAGGGGTCTCCAACCTTGGCCACTTTATGACTTGTGGACTTCAATTCCCAGAATTCCTCAGCCAGCTGGCTGAGGAATTCCGGGAATTGAAGTCCACAAGGAATTTTGGCCGACAGGGATGCAGGAGAAGGCCTTTTTCTGCTGTAGCTTCTGCCTTCTGGAACATCGTGCCCCTTGAGGCAAGATCTGCCCCCCCACCTTTTAAGACCTGGCTCTGCTGGTTGGCCTGGGGCTCGGAGGGGGTCAGGCCATTCTCGAGGTGGTCACTGGGGTTAGACAGAAGACACCCCCCACCTCCCGCCCCATTGTATGCTCCCCTCCTCCATCTTAATTGCCTTTGATTCTAATGTTATGTTGACGGTTTTAACAATACTGTTTTAATTGTGTTGTAAACCGCCCGTCACAGCGAGATGAGATAAGAAAAATAACCAGCTTTGAACAGGGTAAGAGCAGCTGCGGGCAGAATGTTCCTGAAAGCTGATGACTCCCTTATGGGTGAGAGGAAAAAGAGGAGAAACTGTAGGTATACCAAGACAGAAGGATTATATTTCCTTACTGTTCGCGAAAAAGTCATGGAAATAATTTCAAGGATAGGCTATACTCCTTCAACCTAAGATGACTTTGTATAAAAAAGAACACCGCTTGGGGGGGGCCGAAAGCCATACTAAGCAGGTATATACAAAAGTATGAAGGCTATTGCTTAATGCATTATAACCCACCCTGAGTCTCCGGAGAAGGGCGGCATACAAATTGAACCAATAAATAAATAAATAAATAGATAGATAGATAAATAAATAAATAAACCTGGCCTTTAATTCAACCGACTTCCTGGATTAATTGATTAATCAAACATAACCAGGAGAGGCGTCTAATCTTGGTTTATATTCCATTATACAGCTAGTCCTTGACTTATAATCATAATTGGGCCCCAAGTTGCTAAACCACATAGTTGTTAAGTGAATCTTGCCCCATTTTACGACCTTTCTTGCCACTGTTAAGCAAATCACCGCAGTTGTTAAGTGAGTAATACGGAAGTTAAGCGAATCTGGCTTCCCCATGGACTTGGCTGGTCAGAAGGTCGCAAAAAGGGATCACTTTAACCATCATAAATATGAATCAGTTGTCAAGCTGATGAATTTTGTTCACGTGACCATGGGGATATTGCAACGGTCGTAAATGTGAAGACTGGTCATAAATCACTTTTTTCAATGACATTGTAACAGATTAACACAGTTGGAAGGGTCCTTGTAGGTCATCTAGTCCAACCCACCCATCCCCGCCCAAGCGGGAGACCCTACACCATTTCTGACAGATGGCAGTCCAGTCTCTCCTTGAAAGCTGCCAGTGATGAAGCTCCCACCACTTCTGAAGGTAAGCTGTTCCATTTGTAATTTCAAATAGTCACTAAATGAGGACTACCTGTATTAGATGGAATATTCAACTATAAATCTGCAGGCTTTTTCTTGTATCCCCCCCCCCCCAAATGAGATTGAGCATTCAAGGCTTCATAATCCATGCACTGAGCATGGCTTCCAAAACAAAATCACATCCTCATTTAGCTTATTCAAAGCCTGCTGTTCCCGTCCCTGGAATCCAAAAACTTGGTCTGAAAATTGTGAGTTAGGTAAAGCTTGGCCTCTGAGCCAGACCTCTGGCCTCAGCTGTCCATTTCCTCACCTGAAATCCGGGATCCCTGAAGCTGTGCTGATACCCGCCCCCGTGTGAAAGACCACGTTGAAAGAATTCTGGATCAAGTCAGCCAGCTGATGGATTTTCCTCTCTAACTCGTCCGGCGGATCGAAAATCTGAACAAAAGATGGAAGACATGAGATCAGAGCCAGCATCGACGGGATTGCATGGCAGAGGTGAGCAAGGGGTCCCTGAAACACCTCCGAAGGGGTGAACCCCCACACAGGGTACAGGCAGCCAGCAGTGTAAATGCCATGTTAAGGCTGAGAGAGAACCCATTCCTAGGTGCCCCCTGCCCAGATTAAATCTGCCCTTGTTGCTTTCTGCTATATTAATATATTAATTCTATTAATATTGACATACTTAGGGATTCCAGGGTTAATGCCTGCTAAATATTTGAAGCAGGTTGATAAAATGTTGAGTAAGTGATGGTTAAGTTTTTAGGTCTTCTTTGGCTAAATTGAGGTTTTTATATGATGGGGGAGATCTGTTCTTCCGATTGTTTTATCTCAGAGGTGATTAAGGACTTGAGTGTTATATTTTAGTACAGGAAGTCCTGGACTTACAACCACGATTGAGCCCAAAATTTCCATGGCTTGTGGTTAAATGAGTTTTTTTGCCCCATTTTACAGTACACGCTATTTGCCACGGTTGTTAAGCGAATCACTGCAGTGGTTAACTAAATGACGGGGTTGTTAAACATATCTGGCTTCCCCTATTAACTTTGCATATCAGAAGATTGCTGGAAAGGTCACAAATGGTGATCATGGGACCCCAGGACATGGAAACAATCACATGTCAGTTGCCAAATGCCTGGATTTTGTATCACGTGATCCCGGGGATGCGGCAATGGTCATAACTATGAAAAATGGTCATCCATCACTTTTTTCAGTGCAGTTGTAACTTTGAACGGTCACCAAATGAATGGCTGTTACAACCACAATCGTGACTAGGATTAGAATAGATTAGATTAGATTACATAGATAAACAGACAGACAGACATAGATAGATCAAGATAGAGATAGAGGATAGATAGATAGATAGATAGATAGATAGATAGATAGATAGATAGATAGACAGACAGACAGACAGACAGACAGACAGACAGACACGGACAGATCAAGATAGAGATAGATAGATAGATAGATAGATAGACAGACAGACAGACAGACAGACAGACAGACAGACAGACAGACAGACACGGACAGATCAAGATAGAGATAGATAGATAGATAGATAGATAGATAGATAGATAGATAGACAGACAGACAGACAGACAGACAGACAGACACGGACAGATCAAGATAGAGATAGATAGATAGATAGATAGATAGATAGATAGATAGATAGATAGATAGATAGACAGACAGACAGACAGACAGACAGATCAAGATAGAGATAGATAGATAGATGATAGATAGATAGATAGATAGATAGATGATAGATAGATAAATAGATAGATAGATAGATAGATAGATAGATAGATAGATAGATAGGATAAATACAGATGGATGATAAATATATAGACAGATAAAGAGAGATACAGGGAGATGATAGGGACAGATAGATGATAGAATAGATCCGTGATGGCGAACCTATGGCACGGGTGCCACAGGTGGCACGCGGAGCCATACCTGTGGGCACGTGAACGTTGCCCTAGCTCAGCTCCAGCACGCCGGCCAGCTGATTTTTGGGCCTTCCGGGCCCACGGGAAATCAGGAAACGAGCCGTTTCCGGCCTCCGGAGGGCCTCTTGGGGGGGTGGGGGGTGGAGAATGCTGTTTTCACCCTCCCCAGGCTCCAAAAAAGCCTCTGGAGCCTGGGGAGGGCGAAAAACGGGCCTACCGGGCCCACCATTAACCTTTTTGCAGTCACATGCCAAAAGCAGGGGTAGCACGGGGAGGTCGCGTGCACATGCGTGGGGGCGCGGGGGAGGCATTGAATCATGGGTGTGGGCATGTGTGCGCGCAACCCCCCCATGCTCCCCACGCTTTTGGCACGTGATGGCAAAAAGGCTAGCCATCACTGGAATAGATGAAGAGATACAGAGAGACATGTACAGATTAAGATAGAGATAGATATAGATAATAGATACAGAGACAGATAAAGAAATACAGATAGATGATAGATGAAGATACAGATAGACAGACGTAGGTAGTTAGACAGAGAGACAGGCACCCACCCACCCAGAAAGCTCCCAAAACTTTAAAAAACCAAAACCAGAGCTTAATTTTGAGAATAGGCACTACTTATATACAGCTAGTCTTTGACTTGCGACCTCAATCGAGCCCAAATGTATGTTGCTTAAGCGAGACATTTGTTAAGGTGAATTTTGCCCCATTTTACCTCCTTCCTTGTCACCCTCGTTAAGTGAATCACTGCAGCAGTTAAAAGTCAGTTAAAGGGATTTTTAAGTGAACGTGGCTTCCCCACGGAAGGTCGCAAAAGGGGATCAGCACCTGAAACCCCGCCTCCCCTGGGACGCTGCAACCGTCATAAATACGAGTCAGTCGCCAAGCCCCTGAATTTTGATCGCGTGACAACCCCACCCCCACGATGCTGCCACAGTCGTAAGTCTGAAAAAGGGTCCTAACTCCGGTCACTAAACGAACTATTGTAAGTAGAGGACACCTGCCTGTATGGACACCTCCTCCCCCCCCCCACACACACCTCCAATGGGGCCCCATAGGTAAAACCCCTTGAAAGGAAAGATAAAGGAACACACACACACAAAATGATGGATGGGGGATTCTGGGAGTTGTAGTCCATGATGCCAACTTTATTTAATGTTAACTTTATTTCATTTTATCTTATTTATTTATTTATTTAATGCCAACTTTAGAGACACCCCCCCACCCTTTGCCCTGGAAGGGGGAGAATCAGCTCCCTCAATGCCCCCCCCTCGCCTCAGGGGCAGCCCCTGTGCCTCAGTTTCCCCCCTTCTCCTTCCGTGCCTCAGTTTCCCTCCAGGTCTTCTTGCTTCAGGCTCTTAAGTCCCCCCCACCCCATCCCTTCGTGCCTCAGTTCCCCCCCCCCTCCCCGAGGCCTTCGCCCACTTCCATGGCTGAGGGTCCCTCAGCGGGGAAGGGGGGGCGGTGGGGGGGGGCTGGCCCGTTCCCATGGCAACGAGGCCTCCTCTCGCCTTCCTCGCCTTCCCCTCACCTCCGGGAGGCCGCATTTCCCTTTGTCCGGGTAGGGCGACAACCCCGCCGCGTAATTCACCGACATCCCGTCGTTGTCTTCGCCGCCCCGCTACGTCTTCATCGTTTCGTGGGGAATCATTAGGGAGACCCCCCCCTCTCGCCTCAGCAGATAACTTCCGGTGGGGGGACAGAAAAAAAAAGGAGGCCGGAAGGCCTTTTAGTTGCGCAAGCGCATTCCGGGAGTATTAGTTGTGGGTGAGAGAAAGAGAAGTTCGCCATCTTTGTTTTGGGCGGAGAGCGCTGCTTTCTTTGGAAAGGTGATGACGTCGCGGCCGCCATGTTTGGTGCTGGTCTGAGGAGGGAGGCGGCCATGTTTGGGAATGAGAGAGAGAGAGAGAGAGAGAGAGAGAGAGAATGCGTGGTGGTGGATAGGTGAACTAGCCGGCGTCGCCATCTTTGTTTAGGGCAGTTAAGGCGGAAAGGCGGGAAATAGGGAGGGAGAGCTGTATTTAGTTCTCCAGCGGGTTTTTTTGGGGGGGGTTGCTTTTTTTGGGAGGGGGAGGAGAGTTCAAACAACCCCCCAAAAATAGGAACATGGCAATGTTGATCAAGGTAGCAGTTTATAAATAACAGTAACAGAGTTGGAAGGGACCTTGGAGGTCAACTAGTCCAACCTCCTGTTCATGCACCAAGACGAATTTCTATCACACTTGGCCAATAATTATTTTTTTTTTGCTTTAATTTATATGCCGCCCTTCTCCGGAGACTCAGGGCGGCTTACAATGCGTTAAGCAATAGCCTTCATACTTTTGTATATTTATACAAAGTCAGCTTATTGCCCCCACAAACTGGGTTTTCATTTAACCTACCTTAGAAAGGATGGAAGGCTGAGTCAACCTTGAGCCTGGGGAGATTCGAACTTGCACTAATTGCACCACCCAGCTGGTGCTATTTAACAGCACTTTAGTCTGCTGCGCCACCAAGGCTGTATTTGGGAGAGCTGAGAAGAAATGGATCAATTCAATCAATTGAGTCTGTTGGGTGAACCCAGCCGGTTTAAAATGCCAGCTTGCACATGTAATATAACCCTTTTGGCCTGAAATTGTTTCCTGCTCCAGCAGGGGGTTGGATTAGATGACCCTCAAGGTCCCAAGAGAAGAGCAACCAAGATGATTAGGGGCTCGGAGGTTAAAGCATATGACGAACGGGTTGCAAGTATTGGGGATGCGTAGTTTAAGGAAAAGAAGGACCAGGGTGACAGGATAGCATCTTCCAACATTTGAGGGGCTGCCACAGAGAGGAGGGGGTCAAGCTATTGTGGGAAACAGAGCCTATTGTTTTTACAGAAACTGTTAAGAAGACATGCCGGCCTGTGAAGAAAATACATTGTATATATTTCTAATCTCATGAGCTAGGCTGAAGCTTGAGAATTGTATGTAGGAGTTAGGACCAGAGGGGCTCTGGAATGCTAAAAGCCAGCCTTAAACAGAATTTACTGATTTAACAGATTTAACAGAGTTGGAAGGGACCTTGGAGGTCCCATCACCCCCAGCACCATTTCTGACAAATGATATTGTTGGAAGAAATGTCCATCTGGGTTCAGCTCCAAGTGGGGGGAAAAGACACTGGAAACATGGAGACTGCTTGGAAAGATGGTTTAATGGTGGACAGGATCGCATGGTTTGAATTCCTGAGCAGAAAAAAGGGGCGAGATGCAGCGAGTCCCCGGGTTTTATGCTCTCGCTGGCTTTGAACTTCCTGAGCCCCCGAAAGAGTATCCTTATAGGTGTCAGAGTCCCAGGGGGTGGGGGGTCTTAGCTAGCCTTGCTGGCTGATGTAATCTTCCCAGGTGCCATGTGGGGAGTTTCTGTTGCTAGATGGGTCCTATTGTGTTGCAGATGATGGTCCATTGATAAAGGTGTGGGGGGGAGGGGGTTGGGTTTCTGCCTCTGGCCCATTGACAAAGGGCGGGTGGAGGCAGGAAGATGGGAGCTGCTTTGTCTTTAAAACACACAGCTATACATCTCCACCCCAGACCACCCCAATGATGCCCTTGCTGTGATGTCCCGTTGCCTGGAGGCCGTGCGGATCTGGATGGGGAGAAACAAGCTCAGACTCAAACCCTCCAAGACCGAGTGGCTGTGGCTTCTGGCGTCCCGGTATAGTCAGCTAGTACCATCACTGACAATAGGGGATGAGATCTTGCTCCCCACAGAGAGGGCCCGCAACTTGGGTGTCCTCCTGGATTCACGGTTATCTTTAGAAGATCATTTGACGGCCGTGGCCAGGGGTGCCTTTTATCAGGTTCGCCTGATCCGCCAGTTGCGTACCTTTCTGGATCGGGACACATTGCGCACGGTCACTCATGCCCTAGTTACCTCCCGTATGGATTACTGTAATGCTCTCTACATGGGGCTCCCCTTGAAAAGCACCCGGAGGCTCCAACTGGTCCACGCGGGTGATTATGGGCGCAGCTCGTTACGCCCATGTAACACCTCTCCTACGCAAGCTGCACTGGCTCCCGGTGGTCTTCCGGGTGCGATTCAAGGTGTTAGTTATCACCTTTAAAGCGCTCCATGGCGTAGGACCTGGGTACTTTTGTCTTTTGCCACCAATAGCCTCCCACTGACCAGTTCGTTCTCACAGGGAGGGACTACTCAGGGTACCGTCAGTCAAATTATGTCGGCTGGCGACTCCCAGGGGGAGGGCCTTCTCTGTGAGGGCTCCAACCCTTTGGAATGAACTGCCCCTGGAGATACGGAATATCCCTGATCTCCGTGCTTTCCGCCGTGCCCTCAAGACCCTGATGTTCCAACAGGCGGGGCTAAACATACGAACATGTGAATGATTTTTTAAATGTTATCTAATTCTGGGTTTTATTTAATTGACCAAACTAAGTAATAATTTTAATTAGCAATTTTATGATGTTTGTGTGTCTATATTTTTCTTGACTGTACACCGCCTTGAGTCCTACGGGAGAAAGGCGGTATAGAAATATAATAAATAAATAAATAAATAAATAAAACATGTTTCTCCATTTCTCATCCAGGGAAATATGGAGCCTTCTTAGTACAGTGGTCTAAAGCACCCTGTTATTAAGACCAGCTGCCTGCAATTACTGCAGGTTCGAATCTCACCAGGCTCAAGGTTGACTCAGCCTTCCATCCTTTCTAAGGTAGGTAAATTGAGGACCCAGATTGTAGGGGCAATAAGCTGACTTTGTATAAATATACAAAAGGATGAAGGCTATTGCTTAGCACATTGTAAGCCGCCCTGAGTCTCTGGAGAAGGGCGGCATATAAATCAAATTAAAAAAAAAAAATTCTGCCTTTTTAATATTTCCTAAAATATTTCATTCTTCTAGGAGAGGGGTGGGTGCTAACTTTCTACAATATGATAGAGACAACCTCTAGGAACTTAGGAGCATAAAAGGAAATTCATAAATAATAAGGGCGGGGGGGGGTGATAGAATTAAGAGTAATGGGAGATGTAATCAGGGGTGGAGATAATGTATTCCCTTTTGACGCTTCCGATAGATTGTGACAGCATTAATTACTAAGCCAATGAAGAAAAGGTGGGAGGTAAATATTGGTAAAGGCAATAGAGCAAGGGGTCTCCAACCTTGGCAACTTTTAAGACTTGTGGACTTCAAGCTTTGCTGGCTGAGGAATTCTGGGAGTTGATGTCCACAAGTCTTAAAGTGGCCAAGGTTGGAGACCCCTGCTTTAAAGAATAAAGCAAACATATTGATGTTTTAGGGTGTGTCCACTCTGTGTGTGCGTGCGTGCGTGCGTGTATGTGTGTGTGTGTCTCCCATCCTCTTTGCAAAGTGAATAAAATTATCATTGTTTTCTCTTGGAACGTTTTGGCTGGCGATTGTTTCTTGCAAAACTAGACAACGAATCCCACACTATTTTCCAAAGGCCAGACAGGAAGCCACAGGTGGGTTGTAAACAGGACGAGTTTTGCATATGGAATTTCCCCAAGACACTAACTCGAAAGCAGCGAAGAATTTTATTCCCTGTGTTTGCAAACACGGGGTTCCCAAAAGGGGGTACCCAGAATAAAGCATACATTCGATTTTTTATCCCCTTACACAGACTGTTAATACTACATCCTGTCAAAAGCATGTAGTTTATTGCCTCTAAAAGCTCCCACTCCCTTTATTCCAACTACATTTAAACCATAACCTACTTTTTGCTAGCGTAGGCTTGTATTTCCTCTGCTTGCCGTTTCGGCTGACATTTTTAGCTCGGTGGGCTTGTGGTTTTACACAGTCAACATCTTACCTGTGACATGTTTGTTCCACTTAATACATTTATGCTAAGCATTTTAGAAACAATACTAACTCCATTTTGTTTATTTATTGTATCTTTTTATTCTTGATGAATGTATTTTATTCTCTTTACACCGAGACCATATACACCTAAGACAAATTCCTTGTGTGTCCAATCACACTTGGCCAATAAAGAATTCTATTCTAGTCTATTGAACAATTTCCATTTCCCCCTCTTTAATGATTTCTTAATCTTCTTTTTAAATTCTTAGTTCCTAGAGGACTGTCTCTAGAATAACTATCATTACCGCTTGCTACGTTAGCTAAAATGCTTATTTATTTATTTATTTATTTATTGGTTCGATTTATATGCCGCCCTTCTCCGGAGACTCAGGGCAGCTTACAATGCATTAAGCAATAGCCTTCATACTTCTGTATATACCTGCTTAGTAGGGCTTTCGCCCCCCCCCCAGCGGTGTTCTTTTTTATACAAAGTCAGCTTATTGCCCCCACAATCCGGGTCCTCATTTTACCTACCTCGGAAGGATGGAAGGCTGAGTCAACCTTGAGCCTGGTCAGATTTGAATTTGCAGTAATTGCAGGCAGCTGGCAGCTAAGTGCTACTTAACAGCACTTTAGTCCACTGCGCCACCAAGGCTCCTTATCCTTAAAAATATGTCTAGCAAATGTTGGAAATGTAATAAAAAAAACAGGCACATTTTATCATATGTGGTGGACTTGTGCTAAAAAAAAAATTGGGCAAAAATACATAGGTGGTTAGAAAAGAGAATAGGAAAACATGTAGATTTTAAACCTGAACTGTTTGTATTAGGGATGATATATAAATTTGATAAGAAAAGTATTTATTTAGTATTACAACAGCAAGGAGGATTATCTTCGCACAATATTGGAAAAATGAAGAAACATCGCAAAATGAAGATAATTAAGAAGATATTAGAGTGTGCAGAAATGAATAGACTTACATTAAAAATCAAGGAAAAAGAAGACACAGAATATTATCAAACGTGGAACTTATTTTTACCAGTGGTTGGAAAAAAGGGGTGGAGAGTAAGAATGGAATCTAGATTGCTAAACAAATTAAATACCCAGACATGTTGTTTATGAAGCACTAAGAAATGTAATTAATAGATAATTAATAAAATTTACATTAGAATAACTATCGTAGCAGAGGCCTTCCTACATACAATTCTCAAAACTTCAGCCTAGCTCATGAGATTACAAATGTACACAATGTATTTTCTTCACAGGCTAGCATGGCTTCTTACAGGTTCTGCAAGAAACAAGAAACTTGTTTCCCGCAGATGGAAACCGGTCAAGGAGAAATGCAACCTAGAAATAAGGATAAAATTTCCGACAGTGAGAACAATCCACCAATGGGAACAGAAGTTGCCTTCAGCTGTTGTGGGAGCTTCATCACTGGAGGCTTTCAAGAAGAGAGTGGACTGCCACCTGTCAGAAATGGTGTTGGGTTTCCTGCTTAGTCAGAGGGTTGGACTAGATGACCTGCAGGATCCCTTCCAAGTCTGTTTATCTTTATCTGAGCCCCATCCAACTCTTATTCTATGTTCTAAAAATGGTTTTCACTGTATTTTTAATTCCTCACTTTCGTTCATTTTAGTTGCCTTTACTGTTATTTGTGAGAAATGCACTCGCTGGTCAGAAACCGGACAGGGTCATGTTGGAAGAAATGTCCGTCTGGGTTCAGTTCCAAGTGGGGAGAAAGACCCTTGAAACATGGAGACTGCTTGGAAAGATGGTTTTTAATGGTGGAGAGGACCACATGGTTTGAGATCCTGAGTGGGGGGGGGGGAAGGGAAGAGATGTTGAGAGGGCCCCGGTTTTATGCCCTCTCTGAGCTTTTGAATTTGAGCTTGTGTTCTGATTGGTTGTCAGACTCCCATGGGGCCATCACTGTAGGCTGTCCTGAGTCCCAGACTTGGTTGACTCTTGCTGGGTGATGATGCAATGAAAGGGCTTTGGGCAATTCCTACTATGGCTCTGCCTGAAGGAGGTAGAACTTTGTTATGTAGAATAGGCTGGCCCAGGCCTTAATGGCCCATTGACAAAGGTGAGATAATAGGAAAACATTGAGTTTCTGCCTCCCTTTTAGGGGAAATATTCTGCTCTTTTTAATATTTCCTAAAATATCTCATTTTCCTAGGAGAGGGGTGGGTGCTAACTTCCTATAGTCATTAAGTGAAGCAGCAAGCAGTGTTATTGTAAAATATGTTCTTGCAAGGGGGGTTGGCTAGCGAAAGTAGGCACACCCCAAAAATAGATTTCAAGAGCATTTTATTCCCTCCGCCCGAAGCCTTCTTCTTATCAATTGTTGGAAGAAATATCTTGCTGGGTTCAGCTCCAAGTGGGGGAAAAAGACACCGGAAACATGGAGACAGCTTGGAAAGATGGTTTAATGGTGGACAGTGTCACTGCGTTATTTTATTTACCAGCTGAGCTTCATATTTCTGGACTATCAGACTTTCCGTACCTTGCCAAGAATTGTTATCAAAAGCTACTACGCATGTCCATCCACCCACATTCCTTCACACACTCTTTCCTTTGTTCTCTTGCCAGGAGTGCCGGTTGCTGAAAAAGCAGCCGGCTCGAACTATTTCAAAATGTAGCAATTATTTTTATTAGTTAGTGCGGTGTTTTATTTTTCTTTATAACAAATAAATACGTTTTATTCGAGAATATTTTCTTCGGGTTTTATTTCAGAATATTGCAACTTGGAGAAGCCACGACCCATCCTCTCTGAGTCTAATTCAATCAGGGTGATTTTTCCCAGAGTCAAAGATGGGATTAATCGATGCCCTGACAGACAGGATCACATGGTTTGAGTTCCTGAACAGAAAAGGGGTGAGATGCAGTGAGTCCCTGGGTTTTATGCCCTCTCTGAGCTTTGAACTTCTTGGGGCACAGAAAGAGTATCCTGATTGGTTGTCAGACTCCCAGGGGGTGGGGGGGGGTCTCAGCTAGCCTTGCTGGCTAATGTAATCTTCCCAGGTGCCATGTGGGGAGTTTCTGTTGCTAGATGGGTCCTATTGTGATAGGTAAAACCTTGATCTGAACCATTGTTAGAAAATATTAGGCCTGAAGTCTTAGCTAAAATATACTGTTCCTCTTTGACAGTTAGAAAAACTGCTGTATTAGCCTGAATGTATTTTTATCTTACCAACCCAGACAGATGCATCCTGTTATTCCCTGTATATGCTGTCTCAGATGTCACATGAAGATAACATATGAAACTCCCTTTTTTGTATTTTCTCACCCCCAATGTCTGGAGGAACGGTTTCAGTTCCCTATCTTACCATATATGTCCTGTATAACGCCCCTGAATGCGCCTATGTATTCCATAGTATAAATATCTGCTTATGTAAACCCTTCGGGGTTTAGACATTTTGCTTGCTTTTGCTGTTTGAACCTGCGCAAATAAACTTTCCTACAATGAAGAGCTTGACCTAGTCCTGTCTTTCCTACAACACTATTGTGTTGCAGATGATGGTCCATTGACAAAGGGGGGGGATTGGGTTTCTGCCTCTAGCCCATTGACAAGGGTGGGGGTGTTGCAGGAAAAGAAACGGGACTAGGAAGCTCTTCTAATGTAAATGAAACGGGCTCTGATAGATGACCACTGGATAACTTTCTATTCACTCTATTCTAAAAAGCAATGCATCCGGTTGGAAAAAGTACAAACTCAGCCAAAATCCTTTTGGTTCCTCTAGGAGGCCTCTAAGTTGTCAGAAGAAAGGAACATTCTAATGACATACAGCTTAAAGGTTGGTTAGGTCAAGGGGATCCACATGAGTTAAAAGTTGTCTATCGTCAGAAGATGATTTGAGTCTATGCTTCAGTAATCTACAAAAAGAATTATAACTTTTGCAAAGAAACTCAGTAATTAGGAAATGTCAATTAAAAATGACAAATGTATAGGACCATATGAATTGCTGACCTAACAGAATCCTTTGTCTAGAAGGGTATAAAACCATTGTACCTAATTTCTGTCTTTGTTCAACGCTTCATGTACAGAGCTTTGAACCTATTGCGCAATATATAAATTGTCTGATTAATCCAAAAGTTGTGTTTGTCTTATTAAATCCACAACACTTCAATGCAGGAAAAAGTTTATTGTGCACGGTTCAAACAGCCCAAAGGCAAACAAAAAGTCTGAATGCTGATGGCTTCTTCTGGCCATGTATTTATACAGTTTAAAGGCAGAATTATTACAGAGAGTGATACATTTCACACGTAAAAGCTGCCCTTTCATCTATCTCTGGGAAAGGAAATAACAATCTTCTTCTCACATACTCAGGTTCTCTGCTCCGGAGCTCAAGACATAACAGGAGGAGACGCCTCAAGGGCAATAAAGGAAGCAATACCCCTTATCCAGGGATATGCATGACATTTGGGGTGCAATAAACATTAAACAACAGGATGTATCTGTTTAGGGTCAGTTTGCCCCTTTTACAATTCTGTACCTACGTCAAATACCTTTTGCCAGCTTAGCACCTTGGCACGGAAGAGGCACTTCTGTCTTGACCAAAGATTTAGAATTATAATATTTGACTTTGTCCCAATATCGGATCCTAGCCCAGCTCAGGGGGAGAGAGGCAGGAAGGTGGGAGCTGCTTTGTCTTTAAAAGATGTTTCTCCATTTCTCATCCAGGGAAATATATTCTGCCTTTTTAATATTTCCTAAAATATTTCATTCTTCTAGGAGAGGGGTGGGCGCTAACTTCCTACACATTCTAAGTCCTATTGCATTTCTTAATACTTACTGTTCCTTAAAAATATATGAAAGCTGCAAAAACAACATTTAGCTTTTATTGCTTTTTCTTAACAATTCTTCCCTTTTTGTTTTAAACACCATTGTTGCTTTCTTTTTTTTTTTTTTGGCGCATTCCTAACATGTGTTCCTATACGTGCGTAACAAATTCACACAATACTTGGGTCAACCAGAAGTAAGATTTATTAAGAAAAGCAGTTTGCAAAGAGCTGGTGGGACTTGGGCTTGGCACAGCGACAGAAGCCCACACTGAGTTACAGATCCCAGCATATTTTATACATCCCTTTCACCGGCCACCAGTCCTTCCTAGCCAGGCCCAGTTAATAGGTCTGGTTCAGTCACATGCTTTCCGGCCGCCTATTAATCTACTATCACCCCTAAATGTATAAAATTAGTCAAGCCCTTATGGTTACCCAAACTTCCTAAGGAATCAAAACCGTCCCCCCATGTCTCACCCCTTTGATAGTTACCTTGTTACACAAGAATTATAGCATAGTTAAAAATTAAGAGAAAGCAACATTCGAGAGAGCAACTTAATTAAGCAAAAAACAACATTTGAGAGAGGAGGATATGCGTTCTTGCCCCAGTCAAGGCCTGACTTGACTACTCTTTGTTTCTGATAACAGATTAATTGCGCTACATCCCTGTCAGTTCTGGTCTCTAGATCAGAGAGAAAAAGAGGGGAAGAGAGACCCCTCCCAGGAAATTGGAAAGAAAGAGGCCCTTTACAGGAAATGGTGACTTATATGTTAAGGTACTAACTCTAAATAGTTTAAACAAAGGATATACCTTATTTAAATGTATCATATGTCTTTCATAAACTACACTGTGCTCTACCTTATATAGGAGATTATATCTTATATAGTATTCTACCTAAACGTGTAAGATTAGTTAGACCTATGTTGCTAAGCACTCGTCCCTTTCAACTCCTTTCAGTTCTCGTCTTCTTGGCATTCCCCTTATCTTGTTTTTCTGTACAATTCAGTACCTGGTACGTATCTCAAGCCAGGAGCTGGTATGTCCAGGGGTCACGCATCGGTCAATCGTGGCTGTGCGTTAGCTATGTAATATTGTGGCTATACTTTAAAATACTAACTCTAAACCAGTAAATAAAGAATATAATATAACCAGAGGTGGGCTGCTGCTGGTTCGGACTGGTTCTGGGCAAACAGGTAGTTCTGAACAGCGGCTGGGCCTGCCCACCCACCTTGGCGCTATCCCGTCCTATAAAGTCGCTGTGTTTTTGAAGCCAATTCTTCTTCCAGAGTGGTGGGACCTTGTAAGGACCTGGTGATTGTTCCATCAGGTGTTATTTGGAATAAAATAAAAGCTGCCTCCCAGCATTACACATGCACACTCCTCCTTTCCCTACCAATATCAGGCCTAGAGCCATTCTGTTTTCCCCAGTTGGCATATTCTACTGGTAGCATCAAATTGTGCAGCTATGCCCTTCACAGCATCCTTTGTGAGAGAAAAATGAATTATTTCTGTAAAAAATATAACCTAAGTAACTCCATTATTTAAACTTCATATAACCTGAGTTAGCCCCTCCAACATTAATCAGAATCGGATATGAGTAATCACATTATTCTGAGTAGGATCCGTGACGCCTGTTTTGAGGAAATAGAAGTTTTAGTTCATTCCAAGTTGGGTCAGGCTGACCCAAACTCCATTGAAAAAGGAGGAAAAGACTAAGTGTCCAATTAATAAGAACAATAACAAACAATTATGAATACATTTTTAGAGGGTACTTTTGGAGGGGAACTCCAGGGTGGAACATGTGAGAAAGCCAAAATGTTATGTAACAACTGAAAACAATATCTGGTGGGGGCGTTCTAATTGTTTTGCTAATTAATTTTTGTTTTGTTTTGCTTTGCTTTGTGTAATTGGTAAATCTCTGTTGGTTACAGTAGATAGAATTGATCCCATCTATATTCTTATTTATAGTTGTTAGAAACAGTACCGGTTTGCCAGTGGAACTACACGAGACAATAACCTGGAAACAGCAGAGAGATTATTCACGTAGTTGCAAACACCGGGCGCACACAAGGTGGACCCACAATGAAGCATGCATCAGCTTTCTATCCCCTTACACAAGCTTTGCTCGCCTCCCCCTTTTGCTGGCACAGCAATTCTATCAAAATCATCTCCTTTATATGGTACCTATTTCCCCCCCCAAAAAGCAGTGACTATAGTGGAAATAGACAATATACCCCAACACCTGTGCACATTTTTCAGTTTCAGAGTTTAAGCATAACCTACTTTTTGCTCTATTTTCTCTTTGTGTTTCCTCTACTTGTGGTTTCTGTCAGCTGCTTATCTAATATCATATCAGCAGTGACTTTTCCACCCGGCACATATAAGCATTTATTTTGGAAACCACAACAATTTCCTTTTGCTTAAACCAAAATAATGATTCAACCCCAGCAGCGATCTGCTTTCGGGCTTTATATTCATCAGGGTCTTCTCTAGGGACCCCATCGACATCCAGGTACACTCCATCCTCTAAGGAGGTTCCTGAAACATCTCTTTTTATTCTATTTATGTTCCTTTATTACCATATCTTTTTTTTTTCTCTTCAAATGCCAGGGTAAGTGGGATAGCCAATTGGACAGTTGCACAGGTCCCTGTCCAATTTGGGGGAAGTACACGCCTTAGTATCTTACCCCCACAATACTACCACAAGTCAGCTCTAGGAATGCTCCGTCTGGAGCCATTCCTCCTTTCAGCTGCGGTGGTTACATCTACAGGTTTCCAGTTCTCCTCCCCTCTTGGCAGAATCCATACCTCGCCTGGTAAGGCATGCAGTGTGGTTTCCAAAAAGGCTGCAGAGAACACAAGTGTGGTTTCAATAACATCCCGGCCTTTTACTGGTGGAAACAGGAGAGGAACAGATCTACTACCACTCTCATTTCCCCAGGCCGTTCCATGTTAATAAAGAGCCAATAATATACGCGTCATACCAACTGGGGCCCATCCAAGGGGAAAGGGGACCACCAGGGCCACATTTATAGCAATTGCTTTTATTTAAACCTCTGGGGTTTTTTTTTTTTACCATACATTTCACTCATTTTACCCAGGCATTTGTATTTACGTACCCAGTTTCGGTTTCAAAAAAGTTTGTCTCGAGTTGTCTATTTCCACTATAGTCGCTGCTGTGGTATCCTTAAATCTTCAGCATTTGGCTTTTAGTCATCCCTTTGGCTTTAACCACCACAATCGCGAAACAACCCCCCAAAGGAAGTTTTCCTGCTGTATCGATCCCCATACTATACAGAGTGTTATTGATTTGCTTCACACTCTTTACAGTCAAGGCTGATTTATATTGCATGCTTGCTCCCCACACTGTGGTGCAGAGGGTTTCCTAAGCAAGGAAATGTTTTATTTAACATCTGGTCAGTAGAGTAGAGTAGAGTAGAGTAGAGTAGAGTAGAGTAGAGTAGAGTAGAGTAGAGTAGAGTAGAGTAGAGTAGAGTAGATGGAATAAGAATAGAATTAGACTTAAACTCTGCTATTCCTGAGTTAGGATAAGAAATCCATCCTTTAGCCTCTGTTGTCCACCATACATTCCCCCAAAGGGGAAAAAAATACATTTTGCACGCTTATATTTTTTCCACATATTTCCTTGTCTTTTGATTGCTCAAATCCCCACAATTTATTAAATGGCCTCCGTCGAATTTGGTCACCTGAGGCTCTGTAGTTAATTCCAATAGTAAATTTAACCAGTGGAACGACTTGCCACCAGAAGTTGTAAATGCTCCGACACTGGAAGTTTTTAAAGAAGATGTTGGATAACCATTTGTCTGAAGTGGTGCAGGGTTTCCTGCCTGAGCAGGGGGTTGGACTAGAAGACCTCCAAGGTCCCTTCCAACTGTTATTTTAAGAGTGCCAGGTTTATGGAAGTTTTGAGCAAATAAAAACTTCCAGTCGTAATCCCCGTTCCCTATTCCCTTGTACCACAAACACCACATAGAATACCACCAGGTACTAAATTTTAGCCCTGTAAGGGAGAGATTTTGGGGCAATGTAAGGCATGGAGTGCCTTTTTTTTTTTTTTTTTTGTCCAATAGTTTTCCTTCAGCTGAAATTATTTGTTTTTCTGTTATTTGAGCAGAGAATAGTTCGGGTTTATTTCCCCTCCCCTAATCTAAATAACCAGAACCTCTCAGGAAAATCTTGATGCTGTTGAAAATAGAAATGGCCTTCCCACTTTCTTACAGTCTTGCCCTAGCCTTGTTCTACCCACTGCCAACTTTCTTCTCCACCCAAGGTCCCAAAGGGGCTTTTTCAGGAGGCAACTGGACTTTCTTGGATTTTGGTTTTTTTTTTTTTTTCCTTTGAAGACGTTTCGCTTCTCCTCCAAGAAGCTTCTTCAGCTCTGACTGGATGGTGGGGAATGGAAGGGTTTTATACTCCTTGCAGACAAAGCTGGTCATTTGCATCCTTTTCGACGGTCGTTGAGGCCGCTTGGAGGTTTGTCTGTGTCCTCAGAGTCACCTGGTTCTTGAAATTTGCAATTTTTTCCTCTGGAAATCCATTCCTTATTCCCACACCGTTCAAAGGGGGTTCCTCCCAATATAAATCCTTCCGTTCCCCACCATCCTGTCTGAGCCGAAGAAGCTTCCGGGATGAGAAGTGAAACGTCTTCAAAAGGAAAAAAAAATCCAGAAAGTCCAGTTGCCTCCTGAAAAAGCCTACCTTGTTCTATATTTCTAGTACCAAATAGGATATTTATTTAAACCAAGGACCAAATCCCTCGATGCCATTATGCTTAACCCATATGGCCATTCAGTAAACTGTGGCCCGAGAACAAACCACCTGTAGGTTAAAAAGTCCAGATAAAGTTATCTTCTTGCCATGGGTCCTCCTGTACCCTAAAAGCAAACGTATTATTTTATTCTCTCAGGAGACGGGAGTCACTGGAAAGCTGTAGTGTCCACTTTTCTGCTTGTGGAGCTCCGGCCAGTCCCTTCAATCTGGTGTGTAAGGAGTCCAGCCTTTTTCCAGCAGTCCCAACAGCTGCCTCAGGAGTCAGCAGCAGCCCTTGGAAAGGCGCCTTCCCCTCCAGGACGTAGTTTGGATAAGGATCCATTCTCCAGGCTGGATGCTGTGTAGGCTGCAAAATCTTAATGGTGGCCATGGAGCAAAACGTCATTTATTTCTGAGGAGAGACAGAGAAGAGGACAGCCCCAGAATATAATTCTTAAGAAAGATATCTTTTCGTCTCCAAGTGGGGGTATTTCTCCCATTCCACTTTGTGGTTGTTGTTGTTGTTGTTGTTTGGTCATTGTAAATCGACTACAGGTAGTCCTCGACAGTTCACTTAGTGGACCGTTCAAAGTTACAACGGCACTGAAAAAAAAAAGGGCTGGCGATGTCAAAATTCAGAGGCTTGGCAACCGGTTCACACATACGACCGTTGCTGTGTCCCAGGGCCCACGTGATTCCTCTTTTTACGACCTTCTGACAAAGTCAATGGGGAAAGGGGATCCATTTAACAACCGTCTGACTAAGGTAACAATTGCAGTGATCCACTCAACAACTTTGGCAAGAAAAGTGGTAGAATGGGGGCAAACATGACTTAAGGAATGTCTCATTTAACAAGGGAGATCTGGGGGCTCAGTTGTGGTCGTAAGTCGGGGACTACCTGTATAGCCTCAGTCCTTTTTACTGCCCAAAAGTCACTTTTCCAATTTCTTAAGAATTCCCAGAATAAGATCTTACAAAGCTGGGAAGCTACACAAGAATGTATTTTTTCCTTCCACAGCTGAAGGTGGAGGAAAGGGGGGGGGGAAAGGGGGGGAGGGAAATAATAATTTGTCCTGTGTCAGATAGATTATACTTGTCCATGGAGGCTCTATCAGAATTTTTTTTTCTTTCTCTTCCCCCTTTCGCCCAGATGATATGGCCAGACAGTCAGACAGATGATGGATATATTTACTAAACTTGTTGTAAATAACACATTCAGGATTTTAAAAGGTAAAGCCTCCCAGGCTTCACTGATAATATTCAAATCATTCTTGGGGGAGCACATCAAAACAACATCAAAGGTAGCTAAGAAAATAAACGACTGCCTTCCCCTGCCCCGAGCCAGGCAGAGTAAAAATACAAAACTTATACAAAACTTTTCAGAGTTTCAGAAACCAGTTATCTTAGTTTCAGAGAATGAAGCTGTCAAAGCATAAAACAGGAAAAAATGGCCATTAAAATTTACAGAAGTGGCTGACCAAAGCCATCCACTAGGGCTGAAGAAAAGGAAAAAAAAAAAAATCAACCAGCCCAAAAGAACTCAGCTGACCCTCGTGGTCAAAGCAGGATTTGAACTCCCAGTACTCTCCAGCCTTGTAGCCTGTGGCCATAACTGTGAAATCAGACTGGTTCTCCATTAAGGTTCCCCTTCCCCTCCTTGGCACCCACATTAAGCGGCACTAATCACCACTTTTGTAGTAGTAAGATGTCCCAAAGACACACATTTTATCAGAAAAAAAAGCCAACACAGTTCTAGGCTGCGTTAACAGAGGGATAGAGTCAAGATCACGTGAAGTGTTAATAGCACTTTATAAGGCCTTAGTAAGGCCACACTTGGAATACGGCATCCAGTTTTGGTCGCCACGATGTAAAAAAGAAGTGGAGACTCTGGAAAGAGTGCAGAGAAGAGCAACAAAGAGGATTACGGGACTGGAGGCTAAAACATACGAAGAACGGTTGCAGGAACTGGGTATGGCTAGTTTAATGAAAAGAAGGACTAGGGGGGAAATGATAGCAGTGTTCCAATATCTCAGGGGCCGCCACAAAGAAGAGGGAGTCAAGCTATTCTCCAAAGCACCTGAAGGCAGGACAAGAAGCAATAGGTGGAAACTAATCAAGGAGAAAAGCAACTTAGAACTAAGGAGAAATTTCCTGACTGTTAGAACAATGAACCAATGGAACAACTTGCCTCTAGTACTTGTAAATGCTCCAACACTGGAAGTTTTTGAGAAGAGATTGGACAACCATTTGTCTGAAGTGGTGTAGGGTTTCCTGCCTAAGCAAGGGGTTGGACAAGAAGACCTCCAAGGTCCCGATATCTCAATTCTTTATTATATATTTCAGGTATAATCCCCAATAAAAAAATCTCTGGTTTAAAATCTATATGTTTTTTTTGTCATTTTTTCAACCATGTGTGGATTTTAGTCCAGTATAATATATAATATATATAATAAAGAATTGAGATATCTGATTGTGAATGTATTAACAGCGGCTAGGATTGTGTTTGCTAAAAATTGGAAAAATGAGAAAATACCAATGCAGGATGACATTATTAAGAAAATAATGGAATGTGCTGAAATGAGCAAATTGACATTTGAAATTAGAGAACAAGAAGATAAACAATATTATAAGATATGGGACCTATTCTATCAATGGTTAGATAAAAAAATATGGAAATGAAATATGGTAGAGATTTTCACAATACAAGAATTGTAGAACTATGTGAAGTATAACATATAGATGTATGACTACTGGATAGATTTAAGAGGACGAAATGAAAGTTATAATAAAAATTCACTCAAACCTTAGAATACTTTGAATGATACGAGGGAAGAAATAGTCATAGCCAAATAAACGATTAATGAGGATAACAATGTATCGATATATATTAGGTCGATGATACGAGAATCTAGATAAATTGTAAATTGTAAGCTATGAATTTGGTGAATGATGTACAAAAGACTTGTAACCAACCGACACACTGTTTGCAATTGAAGATGGTTTTATGTATGTTTGTTTAAAAATAAAAAAAAAATCTTTTCAAAAAAAAAAAAGAAGAAGAAGACGACCTCCAAGGTCCCTTCCAACTTTGTTATTGTGTAAGTTTAAGGTTTTATCGGAAAAGCTGGACCAGAAAACAAGTGCGCCCACCCCTAATTCTTAAAATTCATCCGTTTAGCTGGTTCTTTCCCCCTCCTTCCTCTAGGGCATTCGTTTTTCCAGTGCCCCCTTTCTCTGCAGTTGGCACATTGATCCTTTCCTAATGGACCAGTCTTGACTTTTCTCTCGTCCCACTCCTTTTGATTTAGTTCAGGGCAGCCCCACTGAAAATGTCCACCCCTTCTGCTATGGAAAAACCCTGCCTGCGAGGTCGGCCAGGATGGTTGCCAAAATTGGCCCTGACCTCGCCCCAGGGCTCTTCCTCTCCCTCTCATCCACGATCCCCCCCTTCCTCTCATCCACGTTCCCCCCCTTCCTCCTCTCTGCAGTGCTGGCTCCTCTATCCTTTGCTTCACAACTTGGTCTACAAGGGATGCACACATTTCTTCTTCCTTCTTCTGTTCTTCTTCTTCTTCCCTTTTTACATAGACCTTTTGAGCTTCTCTGAGCAGGACCGCTAAGGATTTATCATTCCAGTACTCCATTTCCTGAATTTTCTTTCGGATATCTGGCCAGGCCTGTGTCACAAAATAAACTTTTAGGGAAATCTGTGTTAAAGGGTCTTCCGGATTCATGCCGGCATACTTCCTCACTTGATCTATCAGCCTTTCTAAAAACTCTGACGGAGATTCTTCTTTTCCCTGGGATATCTCAAACGGATTTTTTGGAACAGCCTCCCGGATTCCTTGGATGATCAGGTTCCTGAAGTCTCCCAAATAAGTTATGTGAAGTGGATTCGTACTGACCCACCCAGGGTTCACCTTAGGGACTTTTTCCTCTGCCGGCGTGACCCCAACTCCTGCAGTCTGGCGTTTCTCCCATGCCTTTAAGGCTGCTTTTCTGATCAGGCCAATTTCCTCTCCCGAAAAGAGAATGTTTAAAATCGACATCAGCTCGGTCCAAGTGTAAAGCTTGGGCCCTAATAACTGATCCAATTGTTCCGCTAGGCCAATGGGATCTTCTTTGAGCGGTTTCATCTCTTGCTTGAAATTCCTAACGTCACTGCTGGTCAAGGGCACATCGACAAATGCAACTTGTCTATTGCTTATTGGCTCCTCACAAAGAAGGAACTTTTCCTCATTGGATTGGCCCTGCCCCACAGAAGAGGTTTCCTTATCTTTCTCCGGGAAGGGAACATTTCGGACACCCTTTTTATCCACCTCCCTTCTCAAGCCTGGATGTAAATGCACAGCCGAACTGGGGGCTTCCTCCTGTTCCTGATAAGGGGGTGGGGGCAAAGAATCCAGAGGTCCCCAAGGCTTTTTACCCTGTCCCACCTCCCTTCTCAAGCCTGGAAGTGATTGTCCACTAAAACATGTTTCCGGTTTTACCGGAGTCGAGAGCCCCACATTCACCTGACCTCTTTGCAGGTCTAGTAAACGCACAGCCGAACTGGGGGCTTCCTCCTGTTCCTGATAAGGGGGCGGGGGCAAAGAATCCTGGGGTTCCCAAGGCTTTTTACCCTGTCCCACCTCCCTTCTCAAGCCTGGAAGAGATTGTCCACTAAGACCCAGTTCTGGTTCCAGTTCTACAGGAACCGACGGTCCCACAGTCGCCTGGTCTATTAAACGCACAGCCGAACTGGGGGCTTCCTCATGTTCCTGACCCTGGGGTCCATAAAGGGTTGTGGGCAAAGAGTCCCAAGTCTTGGGTCCCTTCTTTCTCTCCTTTGGAACTCCCATCGTGGTCCTCGGATGGTCATCCAACAGGGCAACATAGCCATTTCCTTTCCAACAGGAGGCATATTCTGATTCCTCCTGGGAGAAAGGTTTCTTGTTGTTGACGTAGGTGTTCAGCGTCTGGCATAGCCAGTCCTCTTCCGAGCCATACCACGGCCAGAAGACGGTGGGTGGCCTAATGCTTTTCCTGGTCCATACCGAACAATACTTAATCATTTTCTTTTTATCCTTGTACCTGGTGCAGGAATTATTTTTCCAATCCTTCAGCATCCTCCCCAATGGACTATCCGGAGGGATGCTGGGCAGGATGTTTGGCTCCACCTCCCCTTTGTCTTCCTCAGGCCTAGAATCCTCGTTTCCCATTATGTCTCTTTTCTCTTCTGTCCTCTTACACTTCGTCCTTCCTCCAGGCTGTTTTCCTCGAGGAAGAACAGACCGAAGGATCCAGACTCTGCACTCACTTTGTACTTACTTGCACCTCTCTCTCTCTCTCTCTCTCTCTCTCTCACACACACACACACACTTTCAAGGGTCTCACAAAATGTCCCAACCACCAAGGCAACACTTACGTCCAATTTTTCTTACTGTGGTCCATGTACGTCTGATTGCTGGCTGGGGTGCCCACTTATTTTCTCCTACTCCCCTCTTGGTTGATGTTGAATCACTAGTACGACCGTATCCTGGGATCTCAGTCAGTCAGAGGAAATGGACGACCCCTGGCAGAAGGGGAGGGGGGATTGGCCCCCCTCTCCCCACGGTGACTTTTAAAATCCCGGAGGAGCCCCCACCAAACTTGTGAGAAATGCCCTCACTAGTCAGACAGGGTGATTAAGTGAAGCAGCAAGCAGTTCTATTGTAAAATACGTTCTTGCGAGAGTGGGGTGGCTAGCAAAAGTAGATTTCAGGAGCATTTTATCCCCTCGGCCCGAAGCACAAGTCCCTCCCATGTCATCCTATTTGAGGAGAAACACAGTTTACAAAGTTTCCGGAACGCCCAGTTTCCCCCCTTTTTGAAATTTCCCTCCCTTTATAGTCCTCCCCACCCCTTATCTAGTTCCCCCCACCCCTTTTTAAAGCTGGTTGTTTTTTCATTTATTAGCAACGCCTGCTAATTTTGCTTAACCCACAGATCCTGCTTCCTTGCAACTTGGAGGGGATGTTTTAAAGTTATTACTATTTATCAGAATAAAGACATATAGAGTTAATAAAGCTTGAGCTAACAAGGTCAGAAGTTAACATGGGATACAATATAATGAGTTGTAATCTTCTATAATGTAGAGTACCATGTAGCTTAGGGAAAGACATTGATATAAGGTATATCCTTTGTTTAAACTATTTAGAGTTAGTATAGCCACACGGAGAGCTGTGTTTAAATGTTCTTTTACCTGGATGAAGCGTCGTATCTAGATCCGTTCCAGTCGGGCTTCAGGCCTGGGTACAGCACGGAAACGGCATTGGTCGCGTTGGTTGATGATCTCTGGAGGGCTCGGGACAGGGGTTGTTCCTCTGTCCTGGTCCTGTTAGACCTCTCAGCGGCTTTTGATACCATCGACCATGGTATCATGCTGCACTGGCTGGAAGGGTTGGGGGTGGGAGGCACCGTTTTACGGTGGTTCTCCTCCTTTCTCTCTGACCGGTCGCAGTCTGTGTTGACAGGGGGGCAGAGATCGACCCCAAGGCCCCTTATATGTGGGGTGCCGCAGGGATCGGTTCTCTCGCCCCTTCTGTTCAACATTTATGTAAAGCCGCTGGGCGAGATCATCCGTGGTTTCGGGGTGAAGTACCATCTGTACGCTGATGACACCCAGCTGTACATCTCCACCCCGGACCACCCCAACGATGCCCTTGAAGTGATGTCCCAGTGCCTGGAGGCCGTGCGGATCTGGATGGGGAGAAACGGGCTCAGGCTCAACCCATCCAAGACCGAGTGGCTGTGGTTTCCGACGTCCCGATATAGTCAGCTGGCACCATCGCTGGCTATTGGGGGCGAATCATTGGCCCCCACGGAAAGGGCTCGTAACTTGGGCGTCCTCCTGGACTCACGGCTGTCTTTAGAAGAGCACTTGACAGCCGTGACCGGGAGGATTTTTCATCAGGTTCGCCTGATTCGCCAGTTGCGTCCCTTTCTAGATCGGGACTCGTTACGCACAGTCACTCATGCCCTCGTCACCTCTCGTCTGGACTATTGTAATGCTCTCTACATGGGGCTCCCCTTGAGGTGCACCCGGAGGCTCCAACTGGCGCAGAGTGCGGCCGCGCGGGTGGTTATGGGAGCAACATGGAGCTCCCATGTAACACCTCTCCTGCGCGAGCTGCACTGGCTCCCGGTGGTCTTCCGGGTGCGCTTCAAGGTTCTGGTTACCACCTTTAAAGCGCTCCATGGCTTGGGACCTGGTTACTTACGGGACCGCCTACTACCATCAACAGCCTCCCACCGACCAGTACGCTCCCACAGAGAGGGGCTCCTCCAGGTGCCGTCGGCCAAACAATGTCGGCTGTCGGCCCCTAGGGGGAGAGCCTTCTCTGTGGGGGCACCGACGATCTGGAATGAGCTCCCCCCAGAGATACGGAGGATTCCGGATCTGCGCACCTTCCGCCGCGAGTTGAAGACGCTTTTGTTTCATCAAGCTGGCCTCGCCTAAATCTTCTCCCTTTTAAAGTGTAAATTCTAAATTTTTAATGGATTTTAAAATATGGGTATTTTAAATTGGGTATTAATTCAGCCAAATTTATTTAATTCATTTTATTCGATTTTAAATTTTGTATATCTATGTGTTTTATTTCATGGCTGTGCACCGCCCTGAGTCCTTCGGGAGTAGGGCGGTATAGAAATTCAATAAATAAATAAATAAATAAATAAAATAAATAATTTCCTGTAAAGGGCCTCTTTCTCTCTAATTTCCTGTATGGGGCCTCTTTCTCTCTCTGCTTGAGACCAGAACTGGCAGGAGAAGCAATTAATCTGTTATCAACTCTCCAGAAACAAGGGCCTTGACTGGGTTAAAAATGCATCTAATTCGAACTTGCTTTAACATCTTTCAAGAGAACTAAGATAGAGAGATAGAGAGGAGACAGAACAATCTCCAGGACAAAGATAGCTAGTAGCCATTCAGTGCCTATGGAAACAGACAGCCAACCACGGGTGGAACTTCGAGTAAGAGTGAAAAGTGCAGTAAAATAATTAGGAAGAGTCCCAAATTGTAAATAGATCCGACCAGTGAGGGGCAAATAAGATGGGTTTTGTTATTTGTTAACTAACATAGTTACTTTATATTGTAGGAAGAAATATCCTTCTGGGTTCAGCTCCAAGTGGGGAAAAAGACACTGGAAACATGGAGACTGCTTGGAAAGATGGTTTAATGGTGGACAGGATCACATGGTTTCAGTTCCTGAGCAGAAAAAAGGGGCGAGATGCAGCGAGTCCCTGGGTTTTATGCTCTCGCTGGCTTTGAACTTCCTGGGCCCCAAAAAGAGTATCCTTATAGGTGTCAGAGTCCCAGGGGGTGGGGGGTCTTAGCTAGCCTTGCTGGCTGATGTAATCTTCCCAGGTGCCATGTGGTGAGTTTCTGTTGCTATTGTGTTGCAGATGGGTCCTATTATCAAAGATTGAGTTTACCACGGACCTGGCGTTGCACAGCATCAGCCGCAGGCCCAGGTCCTGAGTATCTGAGCCACCTAGTATCCGAGAGGAGCCTTGGAGACCAGGGCGCGCAATTGCTCTCAAACACTGACACACCCCCAACATATGATATGGTCCCCTGCTCCTGCCATATCTACCCCTCCCAACCACCATGCTGATGGTACATCCCTCATTAGGATAGCCCTCTGCCCCCTTCCCATTCCCTCGTCCTGCACCCTCCAAACTGTTATTCCGTGCCGGGCTCGGCTCCTACCTTGGTAGATTACCCCCCCCATCCGCTTTGGTCGTCCTCCCAGTTCCCCTTAAAAAATTATTAAAAGCCCTAATTAAAAAACCCCTTAATCCCCGCTTTAAAACATACCACCTCTCGGGGCTCCAAAGCCCGTCCTTAAGGTAGGCCTTCGATAACGTGGAAGGCCATTGCCGCGAGAGGGGGCATCTCGCAGCGCAAGCAGATCCGCCGAGGTATAGGCCATACAGGTATGATGAGGTGGAAGAGAGGAACTCTGGGTGTCAGCGATAGTCATAGAGGTGAGAGATGGCAATATGGCTGAACATGAGGAGGCTGGGGCCCCTTCACTCTCTCACAGTGGTGGGGCATCCAGGTCAAATAATTGCAATGCAGGTAGATGGCCACAGCCGCTCTCTCACAGCGGCTGGATGTCATAGTCCAACAGAAGTCACTCTTTTCCTGCAGACGGAACAGCAGTCATTGACCTGGACTTTCAGCTTCTCCTTTCAGCCTACAAGCTCCCTTCCCCCAGGCCAAGGCCACAAGGCGATAATCAGGAGGCAGGAATAAAATAGCCAACAGCAGGAGGAGATAGAGATCAAACATAAAAATCCAGGTGGGTGATAGTAACGTTCTAGAGTCAACAAGATGGAAAAATGGGCCGACCTAATAGAGTGTCCAGGCAGCAATTGGGGGGGGGGCATTTTTCATAAGGAGGGGAGCGAATCCAAGGGGGAGACCGGATGGTAATTCATCAATCCCCCTCTATCACTCCCAACCTCCTTTTGATTTTCCGGACCAAGTCACCCCCTATAGTCCTACCCGTCTTCTCCAGGGCAAATTCTGCCACACTTTTCCAGTCAGGTCCGTTTAGGGGATTTTCCGCTCAGCTAACCGCTGGGCCATACACCCCAATCCTTGAATCTGGGCTAGATAACCGTTTAATGTGGCCTACATGCCTCCAGGTGCCGGATTCGTCACCATCCGCATCCCATATCCCCACCAGCAGCCCATCCCTTTTCCAGCTGCCGTAACATCAAAGGGAGGCTTGGGTCGCTGTAGACGATTCCCTCCGTCCAGCTCCGTCTGACTCCCCCGATGCCCTTGGCTCCTTCACCTCCTTCGGGCGGTCCGCAGGGTGAATCGCCCGATCTCCGGGGCTACGCGACTGTGGAGTCATCCTGGAGGCCGCCATTGCCGCTGCCACCCTCCTCATAGCGCTCTGCTTACGTCTCCTCATGAGACATGAGAACAGTCTTCCAGTATTTGAGGAGTTGCCACAAAGAAGAGGGGAGTCAAATTATTTTCCAAAGCACCAGAGGGCAGGACAAGAAACAGTGGATGGAAACTCATCAAGGAGAGAAGCAACCTGGAATTGAGGAGAAACTTCCTAAAAGTGAGGATAATTAACCTGTGGAACTACCTGCCTCCAGAAGTTGTGGCTGCTCCATCAGTGGAGGTTTTTAAGAAGAGATTGGACAACCATTTTTCTGGCATGGTATAGGGTCTCCTGCTTGAGCAGGGGGTTGGACTAGAAGATCTTCAAGGTCCCTTCCAACTCTGTTATTGTGTAACTTTAAGGTTTTATCAGAAAAGCCGGACCAGAAAACAACTCAGTTATTCTGTTAGCTAGAGTAGGCACAATTCCTTTCAACATTGCTATCTAGCAGGACTTGGGAAGCATGCCTTTTCCATGATAGAACTAAGGAGGAATTTCCTGACAGTGAGAATAATTACCGTAATTAGTGGAATGACTTTCTCTCAGAAGCTGTGGGTGCTCCATTACTGGGGGTTTTTAAGAAGAAATTGGACAAGTATTTGTCTGATATGGTATAGGCTCTCCTCCTGCTTTGGGGAGGGGGTTGGACAAGAAGATCCCTTCCTATTCCACTATTCTGTTATTCTCTTGGCCTTCCTCCTTTTCCTCTCAGCCTCAAGAGGAGCAGCCTGTCCCACTGAGCCTCCAAGCTTTTCTGCCACCTTCGCCTTCAAAAACCCTCAGAAATTGGAGGGAGTCTCCAAGGGCAACAGTGGGCAGAAATTGCTGCAGCCTGTGATTGGCTGCAGAGGAGGAAAACATCACCCAATCGGAATGCCCATATTTCCCGCCTTTTTCCCCTCCTCTGAGGTATAATTACTGGGCAGCTATTATTATTATTATAATATTAGTTTTTTATCCTGCCTTTTAATATAGAACTCACGGCAGCAAAGTCACACACATACCTCCTGCCTCCTATTTTCCCCCACAAAAACAACCCTGTGAGGTGGATTTGGCTGAGAGAATGATTGGCCCAAAGTCACTCAGTGAGTTTTTATGGCTAAGGCAGGCCTGGAACTCATCGTCTCCATATCTAAAGCCAGCACCTTCACCACTACCCCAAACTGGCTCTCTTTTATGGTTCAGAGGATAGCATTTTTTTAAATTTTGTTCTTATTCAGAACAACAGGCATGGCCCGTCCCAAGGAGCCACAGCTCTTCTTTAAGACTTGTGGACTTCAGCTCCCAGAATTCTTCAGCTAGCAAATACTGGCTGGGGAATTCTGGGAGTTGAAGTCCACAAGTCTTAAAAATTGCCAAATTTGTAAACCTCTTTCCAAGGGCAACAGTGGGCAGAGGTTGTTGGAGCCTGTGATTGGCTGCAGAGAAGGAACCCATCACCCAATCAGAATGCTCATTAAAAGAAACAATTTGATAGAGGAGGATGCACCCAACAGTATTGATAGATTAATGGATCTGTTGTGTAATATTAAGTGAATGTATTCTAACCCAGTTTAAAATGATTAAAACGACTCTGCTAGTTTCCGCATATTCCACCTAGTCCTGGGGGTTAGACTAGAAGACCTCCAAGATCCCTTCCAGTTCTATTCTGATTGATTGAATTAAAGAACCTCCCCACTGAGGGCATGTTATCTCTGAACAGCAGGGACTGGGAACAAGCCACAAAGCATCAGTAATCCTTGACATATGACCATAATTGGGAGCAGAATTTCTGTGGTTAAATCTGTTGGTTGTAGAGTGAATCAGATCCAAATTCACAACCTTGTTTATGATTTATTTATGTGTAAAATTTATTAGCCACCCATCTTGCCACACGATAACTCTGGGTCAGGGGTGAAATGCTCCCGGTTCGGACCGAATTGCCCGATCCAGTAGCGATGGAGGCGGGTGGTTCGGAGAACCGGTAGCAAAAATCCCTGCCCCCCCACATCGCCCAGCAATCATCAGTGGCTTTTTAAAATTATTTTTAAAAGCATTTTTTCTACAACCTCTTTGGCCGAAAAAATGCTTTTAAAAGTAAAAAAAAAAGCCTCTGATGATCGCGCAGCTCAGCTGGGATCATCAGAGGCTTTTAAAAGCATTTTTTTCTAAAAAAAGGCCTCTGCCGATCAGGCAACTCAGCTGGGATCGTCAGAGGCTTTTAAAAGCATTTTTTTTACAACCTCTTCAGCCAGAGGTTGTAGAAAAAATGGTTTTAAAAATAAAATAAAAAAAAAAAAGTTGGCCACGCCCACTCAGCCATATTACCCCCACCACCACCACCAAGCCATGCCCGCAGAATCGGTAGTAACAAATTTTACATTTCACCACTGCTCTGGGTGGCTTTTTGTATTTTTTGCCACATTTATTAAGCGAATCACTAAGCGAATCAGATAGTCATTAAGCGAATCCAACTTCCCCCATTGGCTTTGCTTGTCAGAAGCCGGCTGGGGAGCTCACCAATGACCTTAGGAAGTTGCAGCTGTTGCAAATGCTTTCCATTGGCCCAGCATCCAAATTTTGAGACTATGGGATGGTCGAAATGGCCAGGACTGGTTGTAAATCACTTTTTTCAGCACTGTTGTAACTTCCAATGTCTCTTAAATGAATGGTCGTAACTCAAGGACTGCCTCTATTGCTGTACAGTATATTCTTTTGAAATTTGGCGTTCACCTGCAATTCAACCCTTATGGGACCCCATAGCGATATACAGGAAATCCTTGATGTATGACCACAATAGAGCCCAACATTTCTGTTGCTAAGCGAGACAGTTGTTAAGTGAACCTTACTCCATCGTACGACCTTCCTTGCCACCATTGTTCCTTCCTGAATCGCTCCAGTTGTTAAAGTAGTAGCACGGTTGTTAAGTGAATCCAGCTTTCTCCGTGGACTTTGCTTGCCAGCAGGTCGCAAAAGGGGATCATGTGACACTGATCCGGGACACTGCAACCGTCGTAAGTCCATACCAGTTGCCAAACTTGTGAATTTTGATCTCGCGACCATGGGGATGGCTGTTCGATGGTTATAAGTGTGAAAAACGGTCCTAAATCGCATTGTTCAGTGCCGTCGGTCACTAAACGAATGGTCGTAAGTCGAGGATTACCTGTACTGCCGTACACTTATATTCTTTTGCAATTTGCAAGCGCACCTGAAATTCAAACCTTACTGGGGCCCAGAGCAATGTATTATCTTTGGGCCTCTTCTGCGCTCTGCGGAACAGCAAGACAACTGCAAAGGTATCAGCTACATTACCTGGGAGAGGAGTTGGGTTACCTGCGACAGGTAACTAATTAATTCTCAAGGAAGAGGAAGAGCTGGGTTATCTCCACCCCACCACCCGCTGTACAGATCTCCAATTGGTGGGGCTGCTGCCTCCCCACCTGAGGCCGACCAGGAGCCAGGAATATTCTGAAATCATTTTGCAGCCAGGTGATACCTACTGTAAGAACACACCTTTGCCACCGTGCACACCTGCATCAAAACACAAGCCCAAGAATATCCATGGGACTTCAGCCAAATCGAGTCCCGAAAGACCAGACCGGCTCGTAACCCCACCCCGAGAGATCACCACAGGTAAGCTTCTGTTGCTAAGCGAAACAATTACGTGAGTTTTGCTCCCATGTTACGACCTTTCTTGCCACCGTTGTTAAGCGAATCACTGCAGTTATTAAATTAGTCATCCGGTTGTTAAGTGAATCCGGCTACCCTTCCCTTGACTTTGCTTGTCAGGTGGTGGCAAAAGGGCATATAAATATATTATATTTATATCAATATAAATAAATATAAATGTAAATAATATAAATATAGGTGGCGTCCTACTTTAGAACTGTCATGATTTACAACAGTAATTGTGAATATAAATATATTTATATTTATTTACAATTACTGTTGTAAATTATGACGGTTCTAAAGTAGGACACCAAATATAAATATAAATATGGAAGCAGTTGCCAAGCATCTGAATTTCGATCACCTGGTCGTGGGGATGCTGCAAAGGTCATGAAAAACGGTCCTAAGTCACAATTTTCAGGGTTATTGTTACTTTGAACGGTCACTAAACGAACTGAAGCCAAAACTTCACTGGGTAGATTTCCTCCACTCCCCCAGGGTTTGAAAAGGAGAAAAAATTGAATAAAAACTTTATAGATTGTTGGATAAACAACCGGATTCCGTAGAGGCGCACCTGATGAAGGGATGGGAGCCACCGTCTCCATCTTCTGACGGGATGGAAAATTCGATCCTAATTAAACCACGAGGGGATGACGGAGGCGGAGGATCTTCTGAGACCAAAACACGAGATCCAATTTCCTGGTTGCAGATCCCAGGTGACGAGCAAGGGGGTGCCTCCGAGGATCCCCCCCCCCATCCCTAAGCAACCGAGAGGGTCGAAGATTCAGAACAGAAAAGGGAAAGCACCCTGTGAGAATCAGTGCCATGTTTTGGGTGGCAGAGTTTGGTTTCAGCGCTGGGCTAAGCTACTATCTTTCTTGGCATCGCTTGCCGGCGAAGAGCTTCGGCCATCTGACCTCAGCCCCATTCCCCACCAGGTAGTCCTTGACTAATGACCAGTCGCGTAGCAGCCGTTCCAAGTTATGACAGACCCCTGAAAAGCTACTTATGACCCGGTTTTGAAGTTTTGATATTTTGGCTGCTTGGCAACCGGCTGGAATTTATAGCCATTTTCACCACATCCCGATGTTTTTGATGGAAGTTTTATTCTGGTTACTGGCAAAACGACCAGTAATACGACCACAATATCTTCTTTTAACAACCCCATAATCCCTTGCGGGGTGGAGTCTGGGCAACTGAATGGAGCTAGCAGAGTGTTTCCTGGCCAGATGCCCTTCCTGTCGCCAATGAGGAGTTTTGTTCAGCAGATATATATTCTCATCGTGCCCAGAGAGAAATATCTGCCTCTACCTAGGATCGAACTCGCAGCCTCCTGATTGTGAGGCAAGTGCTCCACCTCTAAGTCACCACATCACTCCAACTTACGACCACAATGGAGCCCAAAATTAATTAATTCATCGAGAAATTTGCTAAGGGAGTCTTGCCCCATTTTACGACTTTTTCTTGCCACGTTTGTGAAATGAATCACTGCAATTGTTAAATTAGTCACACGGTTGTTAAGGGGATCTGGTTTCCTCATGGGCTTTGCTTGTCAGAAGGTCGCAAAAGGGGATCGCGTGACCCCGGGACTCTGCGACCGTCATAAATGTGAGTCAGTTGCCAAGCATCCGAATGTAAATCACGGGACTACGGGACCATGGGGAAGGCTGCAACGGTCGTAAGCGTGAAAAATGGCCATGAGTCCTTTTTTTTCAGTGCTGTTGTAACTTTGAATGGTTACTAAGCGAACTGTTGTAAGTTGAGGACTACCTGTAATGGCTTCACTTAATGACCATGCTGTTCACTTTACAACCACGTTTGTTTAACGACCACTGTAAAAGAAGGCAGTAAAAATAGGTCTGGTGAACTACCTTAGACCCATCATGACTTACAACAGTAATTGCTAGGCTCAATTACGGTCATAATTCGAGGACAACCTGTATTAGCTAGAACCCACAGAGCTGTGACTTGTAAAAGATACTTTCCTTTGTCCTTTTCTAGATATGGCCATCACTTGACGCCTTGAGGACCAATGCCTAACAGGCAGTCCTCGACTTCTGACCGCAGTTGGGCCCAAAATTTTTGTTGCTAAGCAAGACAGTTGTTAAGTGAATTTTGCTCCATTTTACCCCCTTCTTTGCCACCATGGTTAAGTGAATCACTGCAGTTGTTAAGTTAGTAACACGGCCTTTTAAGTGAATCTGGCTTCTCCATTGCTCTTCAGAAAGTTGCAAAAGGGGATCACTGACCCCCCCCAGAACGCTGCAACCGTCATAAGTGTGAGTCAGTTGCCAAGTGTCTGAATTTGGATCACATGACTGTGGGGATGCTGCGAGGGTCGTAAGTGTGAAAAATGGTCGCAAGTCTGTTTTTTCAGTGCCGTTGTAACTTTGAAAGGCCAATGAACAAATGATTGTACGCCGAAGCAATACAAGTAGTCCTCAACTTACAGCTATTCATTTAACGACCGTTCAAAGTTACAACGGCATTTTAAAAAATGCCCTATGACCATTTTTCGTACTTAACGACCGTTGCAGCCTTCCCACAGTCACATGATCAAAACACGCTTGGCAACTGACTCATATTTATGACGGTCGCAATGTCCCAGGGGGGGGTCACCCAATCCCCTTTTTGCGACCTCCTGACAAGCAAAGTCAATGGGGAAGCCAGACTCACTTAACAACCGTGTGACTAACTGAACAATGGCAGGGATTCGCTTAACGATGGTGGCAAGAAAGGTGGTAAAATGGGGCAGAATTCACTTAACGCCTGTCACATTTAGCAACAGAAATTTCGGGCTCCATTACGGTCGTAAGGCGAGGACTCCCTGTCCTCTTGTCGTCGGTAGGCACCACGAACCTTAATCTCTTGATCTGTGTCTTGCAGAGAGCAACATGAAGAGCCTGAAAGCCAGGTTCAAGAAGGTTGACGTAAGTACAAGCCACCGTTGGCAGAGTCTCTCCTCTTTTCAGCCCTGTGCCAGATTCCTAAAATCGGGATTAAAACCCAGAGCCCTTTTCTTGCGGCTCTCCATCCTGCAAAACAGGTTGCAAAAGGGAGCAGGGCAGTGGCGAAATGTAAATTTTGTTACTACCGGTTCTGTGGGCGTGGCTTGGTGGGAGGGGGGGTAATATGACTGAGTGGGCGTGGCCAACTTTTTTTTTTAAAACTTTTAAAACCATTTTTCTACAACCTCTTTGGCTGAAGAGGTTGTTTAAAAAAAATGCTTTTAAAGCCTCTGACGATCCCAGCTGACTTGCCTGATCGGCAGAGGCTTTCTTTTTACTTTTAAAAGCATTGTTTCTCTAACCTCTTCGGCCGAAGAGGTTGTAGAAAAAATGCTTTTAAAAATAATAAAAAAAAAGCCTCTGATGATTGCACGGCTCAGCTGGGCAATGGGGGGGGGGACGGATTGGGATTTTTGCTACCGGTTCTCCGAACCACCCGCCTCCATCGCTACCGGATCGGACGATCTGGTCCGAACCGTGAGCATTTCACCCTTGCTTGGGAAGGTAAGGGGCTGTGCTGCGCTGTTTAGCTTTGCTAGAAAGCAGGGAATCCTGCTTTCTAAACTGTGCGGCACAGCTGATCATCGGAAATACCAGTTCAGAAAGAACCGGTAGCTTTTTTTTTTTTTTTTTTACTACTTGCTTTCCCAAACCTCCTTTTGGTGCACTTTGCGCATGCGCACGCAGCATGTGTTTTTGTGCGCGCTGTGCATGCGCAGCCAGCAGGGACTCCAGATAACAGATTAACGGAAGGGACCTTGTAGGTCATCTAGTCCAACCCCCCACCCCACACACACACACAAGCAGGAGACTCTACACGATTTCTGACAGATGGCAGTCCAGTCTCTTCTTGAAAGCTTCCAGTGATGAAGCTCCCACAACGTCTGAAGGCAACTTCTGTTCCATGGGTTGATTGTTCTCATTGTCAGAAAATTCTTCCTTATTTCCAGGTTGAATCTCTCCTTGGTCAGTTTCCATCCATGATTCCTTGTCTGGCTTTCAGGTGCCTTGGAAAATAGCTTGACCCTCTCCTCTCTGTAGCAGCCCCTCAAATATCAGAAGACGGCTATCATGTCTCCCCTGGTCCTTCTCTTCACTAGACTAGCCAGGCCCAGTTCCTGCAAGTGTTCTTCATATGCTTTAGTCTCTAGTCCCATCATCATCTTTGTTGCTCTTCTCTGCACTCTTGAGTCTCAATATCTTTTTTTTATATATTGTGGTGACTAAAACAGGATCCAATATTCCAACTCTGGTCTTTACCAAGGCATTCTAAAGTAGTACTAGTACCACACTTGATCTTGATTGTATCCCTCCGTTAATGCAATTTAGGATTAGCAATTTTTGGCTGCCGCTGCACACGGCTGGCTCATATTTAGCTGGTTGTCCACTAAGACTCCAAGATCCCTCTCACAGTTACTGCTATTAAGCCTGGTTTCCCCCAGTCTATATGTGTACTTTTGGTTTTTTCTTGCCTAAGTGTAAGACTTTACTTTTCTCTACATAGAATTTCCGGTTCTTTCTAATAGCCAAGGACAGTTTACTCATCTTTAATGCAACGGGGAAATCCCTGCTGTTGAGGAAATAAGATTAAAAATAGCTGGAGCTGCCAAGGCTGATTGATTTGATGAGTCGGAGAGAAAGGGCTGTCCAGATCCTGGTCTTTCAGCTCTTCTTCCATTGTCCCTGTAACTGAGTCCGTCCCTCTTTTTGCTGGTGGTCCTCTTTTTCTTCTTCTTGTTCCTTTCACTTTTTCCAGCATCAAAATCTTTACCAGAGCACTAGGCCGTAGAACATAAAGCACAGAATAATAGAGTTGGAAGGGAACCTTGGAGGTCTTCTAGTCCAACCCCCTGCTCAAGCAGGAGACCCTATACCAGTGATGGCTAACCTTTTTGCCGTCGCGTGCCAAAGGCGGGGGAAGCGTGGGGGGGTTGCGCGCACATGTGCCCACACCCATAATTCAATGCGCCCAGCCCCTCGCACATGCATGTGTGACCCCCCCCGCACTTCCCCTGCTTTTGGCATGCAATGGCACGGTGGGACTGGGAGGCCTGTTTTTCACCCTTCCCAGGCTCCAAAGCCTTTCTAGGTGCCTGGGGAGGGCAAAAACTGCCTTCCTCAACCCCCTTGGGGCCCTCCGGAGCCCAGAAACAGCCCGATTTCCGACTTCCAGTGGGTCCAGAAGGCCCGAAAATTAGCTGGCTGGCATGCACATGTGTGATGGAGCTGAGCTAGGGCAACTTTTGTGTGCCCAGAGATATGGCTCCGTGTGCCACCTGTGGCACGCGTGCCATAGGTTCGCCATCACGGCCCTATACCATTATGGACAAATGGGTATCCAGTCAGTTCTTGAAAACCTCCAGTGATGGAGCACCCACAACATCTGGTGGCAAGCTGTTCCACTGGTTTAATTGTCCTCACTGTTAGGAAGTTTCTCCTTAATTCCAGGTTGCTTCTCTCCTTGATTAGTTTGCTCTCATCCATTGCTTCTTGTCCTGCCCTCTGGTGCTTTGGAGAGCAAGTTGACCCACTCCTCTTTGGGGCAGCCCCTCAAATATTGGAAGACTGCTATCACGTCACCCCTATTGGGTGGCTGTAAGTGTGAAAAACGGTCATAACTCACTTTTTTTACAGTGCCGTTGTAACTGTGAATGGTCACTAAATGATCTGTTGTAAGTCGAGGACTCCCTGTATTACAGTATCCCATGTGATTACCTTTTATAACTGTGTTACTTAGCAGCTGCAATGACTCTCTTAATGACCTTGGCAAGAAACGTCATAAAAGGGTATCTACGAGACTGCCTTCTGCCACCGATAGCCTCCCATCGACCGGTACGCTCCCACAGAGAGGGGCTCCTCCGGGTGCCGTCGGCTAGGCAATGTCGGCTGACGACCCCCAGGGGGGGTCCCTACCCTCTGGAATGAGCTGCCCCCGGAGATTTGTAGGATCTCCGACCTGCGTACCTTTCGTCGCGCCCTAAAAACATTATTATTCTAACAAGCAGTGCTGGCCTAAATAATAATAATATTTTACTATTTTAATGGGTTGCTTTATTAGAGTTTTTGGCCAATTTATTTAATTGTTTTAAATTGCTTTTTTTACATTGTCATGGTTTTATTTCTGGCTGTACACCGTCCTGAGTCCTTCGGGAGAAGGGTGGTCTAGAAATTTAATAAAATAAATAAATAATAAATAATAAATGTGGCTTAATAAATGTCTCATTTAGTGATGGAATTTTGGGGGGTCAGTTGTGGCCGTAACTCGAGGACTACGTCTACTAACTTGGAATGAAGAATCTGACCAGATCAAGAGCAACATTTTCTCTGAGCTGGCTATATCTTCCCACACTACATCCGTAACTTGATTAGTAAGCACCAGAAGCTTTCAAGAAAAGACCGGACTGCCATCTGTCAGAAGTGGTGTAGGTTGCCCTGCTTGGGCACGGGGTTGGACTAGATGACCTACAAGGTCCCTTCCAACTCTGTTAATCTGTTAAATATTCCAATATTTGAGGGGCTGCCACAAAGCAGAGGGGGACAACTGACTTTCCAAAGCACCAGAAGGCAGGATGAGAAGCAATGGATGGAAACTAATCAAGGAGAAAAGCAACCCAGAATTAACAGCGACCCACTGTTTCCTGACAGTGAGGACAATTAACCAGTGGAACAGCTGGCCACCAGAAGTTGTGGGTGCTCCAATACTGGAGGCTTTTACGAAAGGACCAGATAGCCACTTGTCTGAAATGGCATAAGGTCTCCTGCCTGAGCAGGGGGTTGGACTAGAAGACCTCTAAAGTCCCTTCCAACACTTTTATCCTATGTTCTGTTCTCCAAAGGACCTGAAGCCAGAACAAGAAACAAGGGATGGGAACTAATCAAGGAGAGAAGCAGCCTAGAACTAAGGAGAAACTTCCTAACAGTGAGGACAATTAATCAGTGGAACTGCTTGCCTCCAGAGGTTGTGGATGCTTCAACACTGGAAGTTTTTAAGAAGAGATGGGACAGTTTTTAAGAAGAGATGAGTCCTTCGGGAGTAGGGCGGTATACAAATCAAATAAACTAAACTATAAACTAACAATCTCTCACTAACTGTGAGAGGGATCTTGGAGTCCTAGTGGACAATCACTTAAATGTGAGCCAGACGTGTGCTGCAGCTGCCAAAAAAGCCAACACAGTTCTAGGCTGCATAAACAGAGGGATAGACTCAAGATCACACGAAATGTTAATACCGCTTTATAATGCCTTGGTAAGGCCACACTTGGAATACGGCATCCAGTCCCTTCCAGCTCTATTCTGATTAAAAAGCATCGAGGTGGATGGATTTGAGAGCAGAGAGAGAGAAACAAGAAGAGAGCTGGGATTTTGTGTGTCTCTCTCTGTGTGTCTGTTTGCTTTCAGCCACTAGAGGGAGCCAGTCCTGCACTGCTGCACCCCAGGGCCTTTGTGCGGTGCAGCTGAGCTACCTGGACCATTTTGCTTCCATCTACAACAGCCGGCAGCCGCCCTGAGCATCTCCCCTTTGGTCCCCTTCTTTCTGCACCAGGCCTGGGGGGCAGACAGGTTGGATGGATGGCGACCCGCTACTTCCTCGGGGGAACCATGAAGCAGATCTGCTTCTGCGCCGCCTCCCCCTTCGTGGTATGTTCTGCACCCCTGCATCTTACCTCCCATCCTTCCCTCCGTGCTCCTCTGCCTTCCGACAGCCTCCCCCTCCTCACTCGCCCCTCCCCGACCCCATCGCCACTGCCATTGCACCAAGCCTCCTTCCTTCCCCATCTCTACAGACCCGCCAGGGTGTACGTGCGTACGTGTGCTGGTTTCCAAGCAGCTGGACGAGATGTTTTGTTTAAAATGTTCATGTTGCAAGGGACCGAGGTTGGGGAAAGGGGAGGCTGTGTAGCAGGAGAGGAGGGCAGTTGCGCTCTGTGCATGCACAGAGGGCAGCGAGCCCGCACCCCTCATCCACTTACCTCTCCCCGCGCTCTAGAAGGGTTCCAGCTGTGCTGTGAAGAATGAACGGAAAGCTACTGACTGTTTTTTAGCAGAAATGTATGCGTCGCATTCCTCCTTCACAAGAGATGGAAATGGAAGAGAGGAAGAGGAAGAACTCTCATGTTTTCTATTTAGCATGATATCCCTGTTTAAGGATGTTTTCCTGGTTCCTTTGTGCTGTTAAGGATTTTTGTCTGGTTCCCTTCCTCCTCTGCCCATCCATTATTATCATCACAACAACCCTGTGAGGTAGGCTCGGCCTAGAGATGATGTATAACAGAATAAGAGAGTTGGAAGGGGCCTTGGAGGTCTTCTAATCCAACCTCCTGCTCAAGAAAGAAAGCCTACACCATTTCAGACAAATGGTTGTCCAATCTCTTCTTCAAAACCTCCAGTGATGGAGCACCCACAACTTCTGGAGGCAGGCAGTTCCACTGGTTCATTGTCATTACTGTTAGGAGAGGGTTAGTCAAGGTCACTTCATGAGCTGAGATCAATCCTATCTAGCTTCACCCCTGTTTGAAACCTTTCCAATACTTTCAATTTTATTTCATTGCCTGTGGAGATTCCCAGTCATCCAGGTCACAGTTGTCCCAAAGGTGTTTTTTCTCCAAAAGGCAACCGGACTCCCTTTGTTTTTCCTTGAAGACGTTTCGCTTCTCATCCAAGAAGCTTCTTCAGCTCTGACTAAATGGTGGAGGATGGAAGGACTGCAAGGAATATAAATCTTTCTGTTCTCCATGATTCAATTAGAACCGAAGAAGCTTCTTGGATGAGAAGCGAAATGTCTTCAGGGAAAAACAAAATCTAGTTGCCTTTTGTAAAAAAGCACCTTTGGGCCAATTTTATTTCAGCTTTTCTCGGCATATTCTCAACCTCTCCGGTCTGTTTTGCAACCTGTCTTCTCTTTCTAAGAATATTTGCTTTCTGCATTTCTTGGAGTTAAAGGTTGCCCCCCCCACTTCACTTCTCATCAATGCAGTTCCAAATGCTTTTAATGTTTTTTAATGTTGGTCTCTCTGCGTGTGTCCCTGCGCTGGCATTTCTCAAGCTTGCAAGGCAGGTCAGGGTGAAGGAAAGGGACATTTGCATCAGAATTGGGTTATTCTAGAAATGACTCTAAAACACCTGGCCCTTGCAAGGTTGAAGGCAGGAAGGGTGGAATTTTCCGTCGGTTAAAACCCATGCGGTGGCTGGATTTGTAAAACCTGCTGAAGTGAAACAAATTCTCCTTCAGAGTGATCTTGACTCCCAGACAGTCCTCAAGGCACCAATGCAGCATTTGGGTAGCTTTGCAGAAGTGGCTGGCCCTTGCCTTCAGCTGACCACTTTAGCCAGTAGCCCTCGGATTTTTCTGGGGTGTCCCCTATCCTAAACCGTCAAACATATTTTGCTCTTTAGGAACAACAGAATAACAGAGTTGGAAGGGACCTTGGAGGTCTTCCAGTCCAACCCCCTGCTCAAGAAGGAAACCCTACTACACCGTTTCAGACAAATGGTTGTCCAATCTCTTCTTAAAAACTTCCAGTGTTGGAGAATTAACAACTTCTCGAGGCAAGTTGTTCCACTGGTTACTTGTTCTCACTGTCAGGAAATTCTTTCTTAATTCTAGGTGGGTTCTCTCCTTGAGTGAAGCACCTTCAGGTGCTTTGGAGAATAGCTTGACTCCCTCTTCTTTGTGGCAGCCCCTGAGATATTGGAACATTGCTATCATGTCATATCAGTCCTTCTTTTCATCCGACTAGACATACCCAGTTCCAGCAACCATTCTTCATATGTTTTAGCCTCCAGTCCCCGTCATGTTTGTTGCTCTTCTCTGCACTTTCTAGAGCCGTGATGGCGAACCTATGGCACGCGTGCCACAGGTGGCATGCGTAGCCATATTGGTGGGCACGTGAGCTCAGCTCCAGCACGCATACGCACACCAGCCAGCTGATTTTCGGGCCTTCTAGGCCCACTGGAAGTAGGGAAACAGGCTGTTTCCTGCCCCCGGATGGCCTCGGGGTGGTGGTGGTGAAGGCCCGTTTTTCTCTCTCCCCAGACTCCAGAGCCTTTCTAGGAGCTTGGGGAGGGCAAAAACGGCCTTCTCCACCCCCCGGAGGCCCTCTGGAGGCCGGAAACGGCCCGTTTGCCAACTTCCAGTCCACCAGAATTATGGGTCTGGGCACGCGTGCGCGCGACACCCCATCCTCCCCGCTCCTGGCATGTGATGGCAAAAAGGTTAGCCATCACTGTTCTAGAGTCTCCACGTTTTTTTTATATTGTGGCGATCAAAATTGGATGCCGTATTCCAAGTGTGGCCTTACCAAGGCCTTATAAAGTGGTATTAACATTTCATGTGATCTTGATTCTATCCCTCTGTTAATGCAGCCTAGAACTGTGTTGGTTTTTTTGGCAGCTGCTGCACACGGCTGGCTCACATTTAAGTGATTGTCCACTAGGATTCCAAGATCCCTCTCACAGTTAGTGAAAGATTGTTGTCTGATCTCTTCTTAAAAACTTCCAGTGTTGAAGCATCCACAACCTCTGGAGGCAAGCAGTTCCACTGATTAATTGTCCTCACTGTCAGGAAATGTCTTAGTTTCTAGGTTGCTTCTCTACATGATTAGTTTCCATCCCTTGTTTCTTGTTGTGGCTTCGGGAAGTGTTGGAAGGGACTTTAGAGGTCTTCTAGTCCAACCCCTGCTCAAGCAGGAGAGCCTAGATCATTTCCGATAATAATATAACAGACACTTCTAAAGATGCCCCCTTCCCTTCCAAATAATATAAATAAGACTCACCAGATAACATCCTGTTTAGCTTTGTGGGTTTTTTTTTTTTTAAGCTTTCTGTATTCTTACCAGGTAGGGTCAACCATCATGTCAAACCGCAATATGGTTTGTAGATCTGGATGTAAGATGTGAAGTATCTATAGGGGTTTAGGGGTTGCTGTAGTGAGCCGAACAAACTTGTCATGAAGGAGGTTCTCACACCCCCAAATTTTCTTCTTTTTTAGGAATGAATTGTTCTTCAAAAGGGGGGGGGGTCGTGGTTGGACAAATTCTAATCCTCCGTGTTGCACGTAGTAGACCAGGGGTTCTTTCTTCAGGATCTGGTGCAGCGTTCCTCAATTTTGGCGACTTGAAGGTACGTGGACTTCAACTCCCAGAATGCCCCCAGCCAACATGGGGAACTCTGGGAATTGAAGTCCACACATCTTCAAATTGTCAAGGTGAAGGAATGCTGGTCTGTTGTGAGGTTCAACTGATGTCTTTGTTGTTGTTTGGAATGGGTGGGGCTGAATCCTTGACTTGTTCCTCTGATGTCCCTCCATTTTGTGGACCCAGTGACTGTCCATTGTTCTAAAAATACGAATGAGGTACTAGAACATCTCAATGGTCTTTGTAAAAAATATCCTAAGCACCTAGAATATCCAGTGAGTAGATTACTCCTGAGTTGAACTCTTGACTGGCCAAGTCCTAAGGAAGTTGATTGAAGCTTCATCTGTCTATGGAGATTCTCAGTCATCCAGGTCATGGTTGTCCCAAAGGTGCTTTTCCAAGAGGCAACTGGACTTTCTGGTAACTGGACGGCAAAGTCCAGTTGCCTCTGGAAAAAGCACCTTTGGGACGAGGCTTCATCTGGTTCCACTTGTTGGGAAATATTGACCCGGTAACTCGTGAGGAAGCCATCCAGACTCTTGGGACTGTTTATCCAGCAACCCTCTGTTAGATCTGTACCCCTGCTGATTAGGAGGTGACGTGTGGTTGGGGTCCACTTGGTTGCAAATGTGAGATAATTGTGTCTTTTCAAGAAGGGGACCCAAAAAGTCCTGGACAACTTCCATCGAATCTTCATCCTTCCCTTTCAGAGGAAGATTGTGGAGAATCTTCAGTGGTCAGGTTGTATCCGGAAAGACTTTTGGATAAAGCAGATTGTCTGAATCCTATCCCAAATTTCAACTAGGATAGTGTGAAGATAATCTTGATCACACGTTGTTGACTTCTGGAGGTGGTGGGACCATCATGGATCTCTCAGTGGCTTCTGATGCCATTGATCATAGCATCCTTTTGGGAGGCATGGATGTGGTGATGGTTCTCCTTCTTCTTGGACCAGTTTTGGTTGACATTGATAAAAAGGAAGGTGTGACCATGAACCCTTTATGAGTGGGATGCCTCAGGGACCAACCTTTCATCTTTCCTACTTCATATCTACATGAAACTACTAGGGAAGATCCTCCATGGACATGGGATCTACATGGGGTCCCACGTCTTGAAGCTCCAACGATCTGGATGGAGAAGAACATGTGTAAACTCAATTCTTGATAAGATGGAATGGCTATATGGGATCTTGGTTCTCTCAGGAAGTTCGGGGATTGTCCTTCTCTCTGTGTGTTGTACCTGAACATATATGTCAACTATATCTTTTCTAGGAGCTCCTTGGTAGAGGCTGTTTCCTGAGTTGTTGGGTCAGATGGAGAAGCTTCGTTGGGTCTTCCAAGTTGGGTGGGCTGGAAAGGAGAGGGAGAAGTCGTATCTCGCCTATCCCCCAAGTGATGCTGTTGGTTTTCAGAGCCAAGACTGGAACAAGAATGACGAGAAGCTCCTGCAGGCGGTGGAATTCAATGATGCAGACCGAGTCTCCTCTCTCCTGCTCCGGAAGAGCTTGGTCCCCACCAAACTGGACATGGAGGGGAAATCGGCGTAAGTTTTTCCTTCCTTTCTCCTTTCCCATCCCTTCCCCCTTCCTTTTCTTTCCCTCCCCTCCCCAATTATTTACTTTCTTCTGTTTCCCCTTCCTTTTCCAAATCTTCCCTTCCCTTTCTCATCTTAGTTCCTTTCCTGTCCTTTCCTTTCCCCCAATCCTTCCTTCCCTTTCTCAGGTTTTCATTCTTCACTTTCTTCCTTCTTCCATCTGTCCCTCCCTCCCCTTTCTCATCTATTTAGTTTCTTTCCTTTCTCCTTTCCTCCCCTCCCCTTTCTCCCTTCCTTCCGTTTTTCATTCCTCACTTTCTTCCTTTTTCCATCTATCCCTCAACTTCCTCTTTCCCCTTCCCTTTCTCATCTATTTTTTCCTTCCTTCCTCCATTCACTTTCCTTCCTTTTTCTTGTCCTTTCCTCCCTCCCTCCCTTTTATCTTGTCTCCTTTACTTTCCATTTCATAATCCCCTCCCTTCTACTCCTCCTTTCACCCTCCCTCCCTCCCTTCTTTTCCTTTCCATTTCTTAACCCTCTCCCCCTCATCTCCCAGCCCCTTTCTGACTCCCTACTCTAACCTCCTGGTGGTCTCCCATCCAAATAATAAAATGATAAATTTTTTCACACCGTTGCAGCATCCCTGGGGTCACATGATCAAAATTTGGGCATTTGGCAGTTTCCTGGGGGGGGGGGAGAGAACACCCCCGACCTTCTGACAAGCAAAGTCAATGGGGAAGCCAGATTCACTTAACAACCGTGACTCATTTAACAATCTCAGTGATTCACTTAACCACGGTGGCAAGAAATGGGACAAAATTCACTTAACAACTGCCTTGCTTAGCAACGGAAATGCTGGGCTCAGTTGTGGTCATAAGTCAGGGCCTACCTGCGTGGGTTCCCCCTGGCTATTGAGGGTTCCCAGGAGTTTGTTTTCCTCTTGCAGCTTCCACCTGTGTGCCATGAAGGGGAACGTGGACTGCATGGAGGTGATGTTGGCCCATGGGGCAGACGCTTTGACCACCGACGGTTCAGGTGAGAATATTTTTGAGAATGTCTCAAAGAATCAGGCTGCCTGATTTGAGTGGAAATCTTGAACCTACCTGGCTGGCCTGGATAGAGCTGCAGCACATTACCTTTGGAGATACAGGTAGTCCTCGATTTACAACATCCTTGGAAGGCAAGTAACCCCGTGTTTGTCTTCTTCTGATCTTCTCCACCCTCCCTAGGTCACACCGCGTTGCACCTCTCGGCAAAACACGGCCACCCCCAGTGTGTCAGCAAGCTGTTGCAGGTAAGAGACGGCTATTCAGTTTTGCAAACTTTACAAGCAGAATTGTGTGTTGCCTTCTTCCAGGATGTCTTCTATTTATTTGTTTTTAACTTTGTCTTATTTTATGCTTCTCTTTCTTTTCAAATAAATTAGGGTTAAATAAATAACTAGGGTTATATAATAAATGGATGGATGGATGGATGGATGGATAGATACTGTAGATAGATAGATAGATATAATGATAGATAGATAGATGGATGGATGGATGGATGGATGGATGGATAGATAGATAGACATCAGACTCCAACTTTCATTGAATTTTTGACCCTTAAGTTTTTCTCTCTCATCACTTAAGTCTTCCTGCCATGTTGATGTAGCCGATAGCCAGGGAAGGACCGCACTCCATCATGCAGGTAAGTTCTAGACACAAGGCTAGGTTATTGGCAAGACCATCTCTCCCTGAAAGCATCTATCTACCGGATCGGATAAAGCAAGGATCTCCGACTCTGGCAACTTTTAAGACTTGTGGACTTCAACTCCCAGAATTCCTCAGCCGGCCATGCTGATGGCTGGTGCTTAAAATGGTGCTATCTTGATACGATCTCTGTGTGGGTGCAGCCTAGGATTGCATTGGCTTTTTTTGGCCGCTGCAGCACATGGCTGGTTTATACCTAAGCGGTTTCCCTTGGAATTGGTTAGGCCTGGAAGTTGCATCCATCCCCATGAAGCTTAAAAGTCATAGTACTCTCAAGTTTACAACATGAAGGAATTTCTGAAGTTGAAAATTGCAGGAAAACTTACAAAAGCATCCCAATAATTAGGAGCCTTGGTGGCGCAGTGGTCGGACCGCAGTATTGCAGGCTGATTTTGCTCACTGCCAGGAGTTCGATCCTGACTGGCTCAAGGTTGACTCAGCCTTCCGTCCTTTCGAGGTCGGTAAAATGAGGACCCAGATTGTTGGGGGCAAGAGGCCGACTCTGTAAACCGCTTAGAGAGGGCTGTGAAGCGGTATATAAGTCTAAGCGCTATTGCTATTATTAATGAAAATGGATGGATTCTCATTTGGTTTATCTTTCAGTGAAAACATGTTCCGGTTAAGAAAGCGTATTCTCTTTTTTTCGCCCCCCCAGCCATCCATGGGTCTATCTCTTGTTTGGAAATCCTTTGTGACTTCAAGGCTTCCTTGAACATCAAGGACCAGGTGAGAGTCTCCTCACCATCCAACCTGCCCATTCAGCCTAAGTTGACAGGTTTCTGGTGTCCGTTCATTTTTGCTTCTGTTGTTCTCACAACCAGACGAAAGCATTGAGTAACTCCCTAGTGTTACAAGGAGGCTGTGATTATGAATGACCTCTGAAAGGCTGAAAGGCTGTATAATTTGTAAAAAAATAATATATTTTTTTACATTTCCTCCTTCTTCTCCTTCTGTTTCCTCTTCTCCTTCTCACCTTCTCTTTCTCTATCCCTTTCTCCTTCTTCTCCTTCTTTGTCCCATCCTCCTCCTCCTCTCCTTTCTGTTTTCTATGCTTCTTTTCTCTCCTTCTTCTCATCTTCTCTTCCACCTTTCATCTCTTCTTTGTTTCCTTTTCTCCTTCTTTCCTCTTTTTGCCTTCTTCCTTTCTCTTCTCCTCTCTCTTTTCTTTCCTCCTCCTCTATCTCTTTCTCCTGTTTTCTTTTCTTCTTTCTTCTCCTTTTTGCCTTCTTCTTGTTTCCTGTTTCTTCTCTTTCTTCTCTTTCCTTCTTTCCTCTTCTTTCCCTTCCTCCTCCTGCTGTCCCCTTCTCCCATAACCAGCTCCTTCAAGGAAAGGAAGGAGAACTTTCATGAACATCCATGTTGACGTTTTCCACTGAGTGGTGATGAAGTTGCTATAAAGACGCAGATGTTTCAACTGACCAGGCAATGTTTTCCCCACTTTCTCCGGGCAGGATGGGGCAACTCCTCTGATGCTGGCAGCCAAGATGAACCATTCGGAGCTCTGCCGCTACTTGCTACACCGAGGAGCTGCTGTTAATGCCAGAGACCAGAAAGGCCGGTGAGAAAACTGGCGCGAAGCCAGGAGTTTGTCTTTCTTGTTCCAAGTGACATGATGCAATTAACTAACCCCTGGTGGTATTTTGAGAGTTACTTCTGTAATACTAGCCTTGAGATCCTCTCCTCGGATTGACGGTGCCCCTCTTTGCTTCAGAACAGCCCTGATGGTCGCTTGTGAGAATGGCAGCGTGGAGACAGTTGAAGCGCTTATCCACGGCGGCGCACGGGTCGGCTTGATCGATGCCACGGGCCGCGATGCCGCACACTACGGAGCCGCCACGGGCAATGCCCTCATTCAACATTATCTCCAAGAGGCTGCCCAGCGCCATTCTTGGGCCAGCGGTAAGACCCCCATCCTCCTTCCCGGATGCTAGTCCTGTTGAAGGAAGAGGGTTTACTGGTTTCCCGAAGGAATTGGGGCAGGGTCTCCGAAAGAGAAGCTTGGATTGGCCTGGAAGAAACTCACAATGTCCTTCAGCTGCATTGCAGGTTGGCTTTCTCCCCTTGAGTTGACCACTTGAAAGACTTTTTACATCCAAGGCCCATGGTGCTCACCGAGCTTGGTTGTTTCCTTGCAGACGTTTCATGACCCAGCTAGGTAACATCTTCAGTACACTGGGTGTTTCCGTGCATTTCGGTCATGAAACGTCTGCAAGAAAACCACCAAGCTCAGAGAGCACCAAGGAGCTCGTATTTCAACCCTGGGCTGCAAAGATTTCTCCTCCACCGGTACTACAGGTAGTCCTCGATTTACAACAGTTCATTTAATGACCGTTCAAAGTTACAACGGCACTGAAAAAAATAGTGAGGCTGCTTTTCACACTTATGACCGTTACAGCATCCCCAGGGTCACGTGATCAAAAATTCAGACCCTTGGCAACTGACTCACATTTATGACGATTGTGGTGTCCTGGAGGTCACGTGATCCCCTTTTGTGACCATGGGGAAGCCAGATTCACTGAACCACCAGGTTACTAAAAACTGCAGTGATTCACTTAACAGCTGCAGCAAGAAAGGTCGTAAAATGGGGCACGTGCTCACGTAACAAGTCTCTGACTTAGCAACAGAAATTTGGGGCTCAGTTGCGGTCGTAAGTCGAGGACTACCTGTATGGCAGTTCACGCCAGGCCTGCTGCCTTCTTCTCCTCGGCAAGCAAAACCAAACAGACCCTTTCCCAGGTTTCCAGCCCTTCCCCCACCTGGCAGCTGTAATAAGCCCTTGTATATGTTGATATCCTAAATGGCTTTATGTCCAGAGACCCCTGACAGACCTCCAAGCAGCTATGGGTCTCTAAAAACCCCCCCTCCCCTCGTTTCGTCATCTGGCTGTATCATAGGGGGCCTGGGTCTGTGGGAGGAACCCCTTTGGGTGCTCAACCCATCCCCCACTGACCCAGCAAATCGGAGGGTTCCTTGCCAGCCGTTCTTCCTGCTACCTTGAAACATCCCTTTGATATTTTTGTCTTTTTTGCAGAGGAACAATCACCTGATCTGTCCTCTCAGGTAAAATCTTTTCCATTCCAAAAGGGCTCAATGGCAGCAGCAACAGCAGGGAGATCAACTCTTAATGCTCCTCCCTCCCTCCCTCCTCTTTCTCCCTCTCTCCATCCCTCCCCTCCCTTCATCCCTCCCTCTCTCCCCTTGTCCCTCTCCCCTCCCTTTCTCAGTCTCTCCCTTCTTTCTGTCCCACTCTTCCTTTCTTTCTTCCTCCTTCCCCTTCTCCCTCCCCTTCCCTCCCTTCTCTTTCCCTTGTCCCTCCCCTTTCTCCATCTCTCTCTTCTTTCTGCCCCTCCCTCCTTCCCTTTTCTTCCTCCCTCCCTTTCTTTCTCCCCCTCCCTCCCTCCCTTTCCTGTCTTCTTCCCTCACTCCTTTTTCTCTCCTCTTCCTCTCTCTCTCTCTCTCCCTCCTCCTGCTTCTCTCCATCCCTCAGGCTTCCTCCTCCCGACAGTCCCTTTGCAAGGAGAAGAGCAACAGTCCAAGGAAGCGGAAGGCACCCCAGCCGCCCACCTGTAACCCCAACCAGGTAGGCCGCCGATTGGGCTCATGTGCCCACATGGCCCATTGAAGAAAGAGAAGGAAGAGTCCACATATGTCTTTGGCTGAAAATGCATCATTTGGGCATGGAGGGGAACTGACTGGGATATCCAGAGATCTTGGCTTAAGCAGAAAGTGGGGAAGTATTCTGGAAGGTGGAAATGGTTAGTTTTCCCATTACAAGACAATCTCTGTAGCCCAGGGTTGAATGGTGGGGTCCTTGGTGCTCTCTGAGCTTGGTGGGTTTTTTGCAGACGTCTCATTACCCAACTAGGTAACATCATCAGTGCTAGAAGTGAATGGGTTGGAGGAGGAGATGGTGGAGGAAGAAGAGGAGGGGGACTGTAGGATCCTTGGTGCTCTCTGAGTTGACTGTTTTCTCGCAGACATTTCATGACAAAACTAGATAACGACATCAGTGCTAGTGAGTCTGGGATTTACCCTACCAGTTTTGTTTGGTGGCGTAGTTTCCTCCTTGAAGGTTTCTTCATTCGTGTATCATTTCCTGCCTGTTTGTTGTCTGGTATTAATCCCCGCTTATTTGGATGTTGTCTGCTGGAGACACGTTTGGTCTTTTGCTCTCCGTCTTTATTGTCCCTTTTGAATGGATTGTAATTATCTCTATATGTCGATCGATGGCTGAATTGTCCGAATGCCAAGCTTCCAGGAGTTCGCCAGCATTTTTAGACTTGGCTTAGTCTCCGATGCGAACACAGGTACTCCTTGACTTACAACCACAATTAAGCCTAACATTTATGTTGCTAAGCGAGACAGTTGTTATGTGAGTTTTGCCCCATTTTATGACTTTTCCTGCAATGTTTGTTAAGTGAATCACAGCAGTTGTTAAGTTAGTAACATGGCTGTTAAGTGAATCCGACTGTCCCCGTGGACTTTGCTTGTCAGAAGGTCGCAAAATGGGATCACGTGACCCCGGGACACTGAAACCGTCATAAACATTTATTTATTTATTTATTTCATGTATTTATATGCCGCCCTTCTCCATAAGGACTCAGGGCGGCGAACACAAGTTAGAAACATATACAACTAAATCCCATTTTAAACCAAATTAACTAATAAATAATAAATAATAAAACCCAGAATCAGAGTCAGCCTATTTGCTTGAACAGCCAAGTCTTCAGGTCCCGATGGAAGGAGCATGAACACGACGGAAGGAACATGAACATAGCAACTGACTCATAAACATGAGTCAGTTGCTATGTGTCTGAATTTCAAATGTGTGATCATGGGGAAAATTCAACCGTCATAAGTATAACCATGTTAGTAACTTAAAGACTGCAGTGACTCACTTAACAACGGCGGCCAGAAACATCGTAAAATGTGGCAAAACCAAAAAAACCCTCACGCAGCTATCTTCCTTGTTTCTAGGGGGATCGGGAAGCCTACGAGGAGATTGCGAGGTTACGGCAGGAGAGGGTTGAGTTTCTCCAAAAGATCCGGGGATTGGAGCAGCTCCAAGACAAACAGAAACAGGAAGTGAGTGTTTGAAGATGCTAGAACGAAGCTCTCTTAGAAAACCCAGCATAAGAGACGTGGTGGCACAGTGGTCGGAATGCGGTATTGCAGGCTGACTCTGCCCACTGCCAGCGGTTTGATCCTGATTGGCTCAAGGTTGGCTCAGCCTTCCGTCCTTCCAAAGTAGTAAAATGAGGACCCAGATTGTTGGGGGCAAGAGGCTGACTCTGTAAAACCGCTTAGAGAGGGATGGAAAGCACTGTGAAGCGGTATATAAGTCTAATATAATATAAGTCTGCTATTGCTCTCATCTCTGTCTCTGTCTCTATCTCACATCTCTCTCTTCTGTTTATCTACAATCTCTATCTATCTATCTATCTATCTATCTATCTATCTATCTATCTATCGCAGGAGTGTCAAACTCGATTTCATTGAGGGCCGCATCAGGGTTCTGTTTGACTTGGGGGAGAGGCAAATGGGGTGTGGTCAGCTCAACGTCACTCGTGTTGGGGGCACCTGTGATGGCCTGACCACTCTGCCAGCAAAAATGGGCTCCTGAGCTCCATTTTTGGTTGCAATGACCTCCTGCAACCCTCTGACAACAAAAACTGAGCTTGGGAGGGCAAACCGTGACCCTCCCGAGCTCCGTTTTCACTGGCAGAGGCACCGCGGGCCGGTCTTTCGCTGTTTCCAGGGCAGCCCCACTGGCCAGATCTAAGCACCCTGGGGCCGGATCCATCCCTCAGGCCGTGAGTTTCACACCCCTGATCTAGTGTCTATCTTCTCTCTCCCTCCCTCCCTCTCCCCTCCCCCCCTCTCTCTCCTTGATGCACTGTGTTTGACCTTCAAGGTCAAACAGGCACATTAAGGGTAACAAAGGAAAGTTCCACGTCCATGCACTTCCTCCAAAGGTTGGAATGACCCACAGATTTGGGGCAAAAAGAAACCACTGAAACCTTCAGAGATTAAAGGCATGTCAAAGGAGGTCCGCTAACTCACCAAGTTCCCATTGTCTACACAGGTAGTCCTTGACTTCTGACTGATAATTCCATGCTTTATTTTACTTTCTGGTCATCCAGAATTGGGAAGAGTGGTTTCAAAAGATCCTTTAATAAATCAGTTTTTTTACCTGGCAATGACTTTACCTCTTTTCTTCTCTCTCTCTCTCTCTCTCTCTTTCTTTTTGCCTCTGGCAGCAGCTGGAGATTCAGAATGGCTCCTTGCCTATTCTGGAGAAGCAGGTGAGTCTTATTCTGGAACAGAAGAACACAAAGACGCTAGACAGATGGTTGAACTCATAATGATGTCACACATTACAACATGATAACCCCAATGATGCAAAGAGCCTAATGGCAGCTTGCTAATTGCAAGAATAGAATAGAGTAGAGTAGAGTAGAATATAGAATAGAATAGGAATAGAATAGAATAGAATAGAATAGAATAGAATAGAATAGAATAGAATAACAGAGTTGGAAGGGACCTTGGAGGTCTTCTAGTCCAACTCCCTGCTTGGGCAGGAAACCTATACCATTTCAGACAAATGGTTATCCAATTTCTTCTTAAAGAGATTCTTAAATCATGGCATATTTAATACAGGTAGTCCTCAATTTACAACCAAAATGCAGGCAGGCAGGCAAGAAGAAAGAAAAGAAAGAAAGAAAGAAAGAAAGAAAGAAAGAAAGAAAGAAAGAAAGAAAGAAAGAAAGAAAAAGAGAACGGAAGGAAGGAAGGAAGGAAGGAAGGAAGGAAGGAAGGAAGGAAGGAAGGAAGGAAGGAAGGAAGGACGGACCTAATGGCTATAAGTGATCCCAAATGCTCAATCCATAAGCCATCTTTTGGCTTGTGATGACTTGCATAGTTCACACAAGCAGTGATTGATCCTTCTTAATGAGAATGTGTCGATCCAAAGCCTCTTTCCTACTGCAGATTCAAAGATCCACTTTCCTGGTTTCCAACAACAAACTCCAAACCTATCTTAATCCAGTTCAGCATTTTGTGTGAACTCAGCTAGCCAATAACTCTAAAGTACATCAGGAACTCCGTATCTAGGGTTTTCAGTTCAGTTCAAAAGAAGTCATCAGATACCCAAATAGGCGAGCGTCACAATCGGAATAAAATCTTTGGGGATTTTTGTTGTCTAACCAGGTAGAGGATCTCCAAAACCAACTGGCGGAGACGGCAAATGAGAAGGAAAATCTTAAGAAGGAACTGGAGGTGCTGCGAAGCCGGCTTTCATTCTGTGAGGTACTGAAGGAGGATTTGAGGGTCACGTCATTCCTTTAAGGTGACCTTGAGATGCGTTGTCTTGCTCAGATGGAGTGACCGCCCGAGTTGTCCAGCCCCTCAATAGTCCAGTTAAAGTAGGGGTGTCAGGCTGCTAAATCCAAGAAAGACATTTTGTGATTTTTTCAAGGTGGTTTCATTATGGATCCTCACCGGTAGACGGAATCTTGCCAAACAACAGCAGGCTAACATCCCTATCATAAAGCATCGCCCGGTGTCGCCTTGCAGAGGGATGGGTGGCAAACCAATTTAATAAATAATAATTTAATAGATAAAATGCATGTTCTGGGAACTATTAGGGAGGAGTCTTCTTTATCATTACATAAACTATCTGAACTCAGTTGTCTCTTGCTCCTTTACACCCCCATCTAATGGAAGAGAATATTTATAGCTCAAGGTTGAACTGTGGGGTCCTTGGTGCTTTCTGAGTTTTGCTTTTTTTTGGTAGATGTTTTATGACCTGACTAGGGAACATCATCAGTGGTAGAAAGGGGGGGAGGGGAGAAGGAGGAAGAGGAGGAGGAGGAGGAGAACTGTGGGGTCCTTGGTGCTTTCTGAGTTTTGCTTTTTTTTTTGTAGACATTTTATGACCTGACTAGGGAACATCATCAGTGGTAGAAAGGGGGGGGGGAGGGGAGAAGGAGGAAGAGGAGGAGGAGAACTGTGGGGTCCTTGGTGCTTTCTGAGTTTTGCTTTTTTTTTGTAGACGTTTTATGACCTGACTAGGGAACATCATCAGTGGTAGAAAGTGGGGGGGGGGGAGAAGGAGAAAGAGGAGGAGGAGGAGAACTGTGAAGTCCTTGGTGCTTTCTGAGTTTGGCTGTTTTCTTTTCTTGCAGACGTTTTATGACCTGAGTAGGGAACATAATCAGTGCTAGAAGGGTGGGGGAAGGAGGAGGAGGAGAACTGTGGGGTCCTTGGTACTTTCTGAGTTTTGCTTTTTTTTTTTTTGGCAGACGTTTTATGACCTAACTAGGGAACATCATCAGTGGTAGAAAGTGGGGGGGGGAGAACTGTGAAGTCCTTGGTGCTTTCTGAGTTTGGCTGTTTTCTTTTCTTGCAGACGTTTTATGACCTGAGTAGGGAACATAATCAGTGCTAGAAGGGTGGGGGAAGGAGGAGGAGGAGGAGAACTGTGGGGTCCTTGGTACTTTCTGAGTTTTGCTTTTTTTTTTTTGGCAGACGTTTTATGACCTAACTAGGGAACATCATCAGTGGTAGAAGGGGGGTGGGGAGAAGGAGGAGGAGGAGGAGAACTGTGGGATCCTTGGTGCTTTCTGAGCTTGGCTGCTTTCTTGCACTCGTTTCCCTGTGCACTGATAGTCCCTAGTTTGGTAATGAAACGTCTGCAAGAAAATATATCAAGCTCAAGAAGCATCAAGGATCCCAGTCTTCCTCCTCTTCCTTCTCTCCCAAAATCCCACTCTGGTCTAGCACTGATGATGTTACCTAGTTGGATAACAAAACGTCCGCAAGGAAACAACTAAACTCAGAGAGCACTAAGGACCCTCCATCCTTCCCTCCCTCTTGGGAATCCGGATGGCCTTCCATCACATCTGGACGGTATCTGAGAGAGACAAACACACCTTTGCATAAAATCGTCTTCCAAAATAATTGTCTTTTCCTTGAGCCGAACGGAGTCCGTCGGCTCCTCTCCTTCTCCATAGAACTTCTCTTAGACTCCCACTTTTTGGGAAATCTCCCATCTTGTCTTCTCTGTGCAGAACGAGAAGGAAAATACCAGCTATGACATTGAAACCCTGCAGGACGAAGAGGGGGAACTGCTGGAGTTTCCAGGTAAGGCTGGGTCTTAATCTGTCGGCAGTCCTCGACTTGCAACGGTCCATTTAGTGACCATTCGAAGTTACAGTGAAAAAAAGGGACTTATGACCATTTTTTCACACAACCATTGCAGCATCCCCGCCGTCACGTGAACAAAATTGATCTGCTTCGCAACCAACTCATATTTATGACGATTTGCAGGGACCCGGGGGTCACATGGTGATGAGATGACCTCTGTTCCATGTATTTGCACAGTTCTTTTAACAACTTAAAAAGGGACTTTGGATCATTTTTCACACTTATGACCGTTGCGACATCCCTGTAGTCACGTAATCAAACTTCAGACTCATATTTATGACTATTGCAGTGTCCCGGAGTCGTGTGGCCTCCTTTTGCGACCTTCTGACAAGCGAAGTCCATGGGGAAGCCAGATTTGCTTAACAATCGGATCACTAACTTATCAACTGCCATGTTTCGCTTAATGACGGTGGCAAGAACGATGGTAAAAGGGGGCGAAATTCACTGAACAAACATCTGTCTTAGCAACAGAAATGTTGGGCTCAATGGTGGTCGTAAGTCGAGGACTACCTGTATTTTTGTAACTTTAGCCCAGGGTGGGCTTCTCCACCAGATTTAATCTATTTTTTTTGCACATTTTCACTTTTTCCCCCATTTCTTCTTCTTCTTTTCCTTTTAGCAACTGCTGAGCTTCTCTCCAAGAAAACCTTAAGTGCCTCCACGGAAGAACTCTTAGCAACTCTGCAGGGCCAGATAGAGTCCCTAACCCAGAAGAACAAAAAATTAATGGAAAAAATACAGGTAAATCCTAACTTTGACCACCTGGGCATTTACTCACCTGCTGTGGAGAAATATTGCTTGAGTTAACCAACGATAAACTACAGGGAGCAGTTGTCGACTCGCAACGGTTCGTTTAATGACCGTTTCAAAGTTACAACAGCACTGAACAAAGTGTCTTGCAGCAATTTTTCACACGTATATCTGTTGCATGTACTTATGACGGTTGCAGCGTCCCAGGTGATATGATCTTTATGACTGTCTGGCAAGCAAAGTTGACAGGGAAGCCAAATTCATTTAACAATTTACTGATTCACTTAACAATTTACTGATTCACTTAACACTTAACTGTGGCAAGAGAGGTCCTAAAATGGGGCAAAACTCACATAACAACTGTCTCGCTTTAGCCACAGAAATTTGGGGCTCAATTGTGGTCATTAAGTTGAGGAATAACAATATTTCGTTATATTTTATTGTTATTGTCAACAACAATAAATTCCCTCTTAGTATTAGCTACGGAAGGCAAAACCCAGAAGAAGTACGAAAAATATAGGTCAAAAGCCGAGGACTAGCTATATGCATTAAACACAGTCCCTGAGGCTATGCATTAAATTCTCCTGAACACGTTTGTGGTGTTTTTTCTCTCTCTGTGTATATCCAATAAATCAAATTTCCATTTTGTGCAGGTTCTGGAGAAGGACGAGAAGGACCAGAGCGAGGTTGACACTTCTGGGGACTTCATCCCTATCATTTTGTACGACTCGCTCAGATCCGAGTTCGAGAAGCTGAAAGGACAGCAACTGGAGGCTCAGGAGCTTCTGAAGTCCCTGGAAAGCAACGGAATAGATGGCAGCCCTCGTAAACTCGTCTCAGCAGAGGCTTACGAACAGCTGAAGGATGATTACGAGAAGCAAATCACAGCCCTTAAAGAAGCTTTGGAGAAGATCAGCCTCCCGGATGATCAGATCAGAGAGAACCGAGCGACGGAAAATAAAGCCGGATCGGAGCCGGAAGGAAAAAGCAAATTCAACCCAGTAACCCGAGAAGAGATGGAGGAGCTGATGAATGAGCTGAGCGAGACCCAGAAGAAATATCAGGCAGCTTTGGCTGAAGTCAAGATCCTTGAAGAACAGATTGAGCTGGGCATCTTGTCCGTGGAGGAGAAAGAAGCTACGGAGAGTTCCAGAACTGAACTTGAGACGGTCAAGGCTGCTCTGCACCAGACTCGGGAGGAGCTGAAGGAGCAAGATCAGAAGATGAAGGATTTGGAAGGGCTGCTCAGGGATCAAGAAGAAAGAGGGGCTCAAAACTGCTCCATTGAGGCGTACGAGGAGATGAAAGCCACCCTTGGTGCCTCCTTGGATTCAGTGTCCCAGGAGAAAGAGATCCTTCTAAAGAGATGCACCTCTGCGGAAACAGAACTAAGAGAACTGAGGGCCACCTTGGAGGAGGAGAGACACGAGATGCTTGAAGGAAGGTCTTCCGTAAGCCAGGCACTTCAGGAGGAGACCAGCAAGCTGCGAGAGCAGCTAAAGGCCATGACGAAGCAACACGAAGAGGTGAAGGCTCACGTCGAGGAGCTCCAAGAAGGCCGGGAGAAGCTGGAAGAGGAGCTTCAAGCGACCAAGGAGAGGCTGGCCTCTCAGTGTGTCTCCAGAGTGGACCACGAAGACATGGTGGAGAAGTTGAAGACCGCCCTCTCCGGGGCTGAGAAGAAGCTGCTGGAGATGAAAGAGAAGTACACCTCTACCCAAACCAAGCTGGCAGAACTTCAGAAGACCACCGAGGCTTTCAGGCGAGAGTCGGTGCCCCTGGCCGAGCACGCCCGAGCCAAGGAGGCCTTGGAGGGCACCTTGTGGGAGTTGAAGGCCAAAGCAAAGCTGTTGGAGCAGGAGCTGAAAGCCAAAGCCCAAGAGGCCTCCCAACTCCAGGCCCAGCTGGATGAGATCCGTCAAGGCGCCGTTTCCAAGGAGGCCCACGAGGAGCTAAGGGTCACCTCGCAGGCCGAAATCGAGGCCCTGAAGGCAAAGCTGAGCGACCTGGGCTGCAAACACGAACGGACCTGCACGGAAGTCTTCCAGGTGCAGCGGGAGGCCCTCTTCATGAAGAGTGAGAAGCACGCGGCTGAGGCGCAGCTAGCCGCCGCCGAGAAGCAGTTGCAGAGCCTGAGGGCGGAGTCCGAACGTCTCCAGGAGCTGCACACCCACATCGAGGACTCGGCCAAGCTGGTCAAAGAGAAAGACAAGAAGGTGAGTCCTGTTTGATTCATCCGAAAAGGGGCTCTTGGACTTGTCCTATTGCCTCCAGTTTTGGTCACCACACTATAAAAAAGATGTTGAGACTCTAGAAAGAGTGCAGAGAAGAGCAACCAAGATGATTAGGGGACTGGAGGCTAAAACATACGATGAATGGTTACAGGAACTGGGCATGGCTTGTTTAGTGAAGTGAAGGATCAGGGGAGACATAATAGCAGTCTTCCAATATTTGGGGGAGCTGCCAAAGAGTGGAGGAAATATAAAATTTCCTCCACTCTGTGGTGAAATGTAAAATTTGTTACTACCGGTTCTGTGGGTGTGGCTTGATGGTGGTGGTGGGTAATGTGACTGGGTGGGCGTGGCCAACCTTTTTATTTTATTTTTTTTACGTTTAAAAGCATTTTTTCTACAACCTCTTGAAGAGGTTGTAAAAAAATGCTTTCAAAAGCCTCTGATGATCAGGCAACTCAGCTGGGATCGTCAGAGGCTTTTGAAAGCATTTTTTTTCTATCTAGTCCAACAGTGGGTTGGACTAGAAACCTCCAAGGTCCCTTCCAACTCTGTTATTCAGAGTTGGAAGGGACCCCGGAGGTCTTTTAGTCCAGCCCACTGTTCAAGCAGGAGACACTGTACCATTCTGGAGAAATGTCTATCCAATTTCTTCTTAAAAACCTCCAGTGTTGGAGTACCCACAACTTCTGGTGGCTAGCCGTTCCACTGGTTAATTGTTTTAACTCAAGTTAGTCCGAGAGCATCTTTTCAGCATCTTGTTTGTTATGTCCTGTGCATGGATAAGCCAATAATTCTTTATGTAAGAGTTGATTGCACATTTTGAGTATATAATTTAAGAGCAGATTAACTTCTCAGTTCTGGCTTTGTATGTTACCGCCAATGTGTAAAATTAGGTATTTTGTAGAATGTCTAGGAAATCTATAGAATGCCAAAAAATGGGACATCAAACTATGAATGGCCTAACCTCTCTTTTAAATTGTTTTTAAATTTTTTTAAAAATTTTAAATTTGAAACTTGTCTTATGAATTTGAGGTGTTTTAAATTTTGTTTTCCGGGCCAATTATTTAATTGTATTTTAATGGTTTTTTAACATTTATATTATATGTATTTTATTTGGCTGTTCACCGCCCTGAGTCCTTCAGGAGTAGGGTGGTATACAAATTCTAATTCTAATTCTAATTCTAATTCTAATTCTAATAATAATAATAATAATAATAATAATAATAATAATAATAATAATAATAATTTTGCTTCGACCACCTGATCAGTGGGTGCAGCAAAATTTCACAAACTGACTACCTACAACGCCATGACCGTGTTGCTAAGATCATTCACTGGAAATTGTGCCAGAAGTTTGGATTTGAGTACAGCAAAAACCACTGGGAACATCAGGTTGAGAAAGTTTTAGAGAATGAGAAACTCAAGATCTTGTGGGACTTTAGGATTCAGACTGACAGGCACTTGGTCCACAATACACCTGACATAACAATAGTTGAAAAGAAAAAAGTATGGTTCATTGACATTGCAGTACCTGGTGATGCACGGATTGAAGATAAGCAGCAAGAAAAAAATCACAAAGTACCGGGATTTGCAAATTGAAGTTGAGCGACTGTGGAAAAAGAAATCGTGTGTTGTCCCGATTGTAATTGGAGCCCTCGGAGCAATACCCAAAGGGCTACCCCGCTATTTGGTTGGTTACCACCTTTGGTTACCACCTGTTGGTTACCACCTTTAAAGCGCTCCATGGCATAGGACCCGGGTACCTCCGAGACCGACTTCTGCCACCAATAGCCTCCCACCGACCAGTCCGCTCCCACAGAGAGGGTCTCCTCCGGGTGCCATCAGCCAAGTTATGTCGGCTGGCGACACCCAGGGGGAGGGCCTTCTCTGTGGGAGCCCCAGCCCTGTGGAATGAACTGCCCCCCGAAATACGAAAGATTTCCGACCTCCGGGTGTTTCGCTGCGCTCTGAAGACCCTGTTGTTCCGCCAGGCAGGGCTATTAACATAACGTTTTAAATTGGGGTATTTTAAATTTCTGGGATTTTAATTGGAGCCTAATTATTTAATGATTTTAAATTTTAAATTGTTGTCGTGTTTTTTGTGTTTTTAAATAGGCTGTACACCGCCCTGAGTCCTTCGGGAGAAGGGCGGTATAGAAATAAAATTATTTATTTATTTATTTATTTATTTAGAAATTCTAAATTTGCCGGACTTGAACATTTTGACTCTACAAAAAACCACCTTACTCGGAACAGCTTACATCCTCCGACGATATCTTAACAGTTCCTAGGTCCTTGGTTAGGACTCGAGCTGCTGAGCTATTAACCAGCCTCAAAGGCTGTGAATCTCACCAAAGATTAACTAATAATAATAATAATAATAATAATAATAATAATAATAATAATGAAAAGCTTAATATTTTGGACATTTCCTAGGCATTCCATGCAATGCCAAAAGGCAAACTGGCAAAGTATATAAAATATTCCTGCTAAAATGTCAGTCAAGCCTTCCTCAAGTAGGTTACAGCGGCACTGAAAAAAGTGACTTACGACCAGTATTGGCTGGCTGGGGAATTCTGGGAATTGAAGTCCACAGATCTTAAAGTTGCCAAGGTTGGACGCCCCTTGTGTGAACTGAAATTAGCTGAAATTCCTTCTCTTTTTCTCAACTCAGGTCTTAATTCTTTTGATTTCTCACTCCTTTTCTGGGCTTACCTCAAAAGGGTATGGACCTATGGAAATTAAGCAGAAGAATCCAGATGTGTGGCTTATTGGGTGTGAAAAATAATGGTTGCCCTGGTGTCACTATTTCCCTTCCTTCCTCGGCAGATCACAGAGCTCTCCAAAGAGGTTTTCAAACTGAAAGAAGCTCTGAAGGACCTTTCAGAGCTATCTAGTGGTGCTTCCCCTAAAGGGATCTTCTCATCAAAGACAGAGAGTGAACTGGACGTAGCTACCTTCCAGAGGAGAATTAAAGATCTGGAGCAGCAATTGATTGTGAGTATCTTACGAAGGAAGGAAAGGAGAATTAAGGAGAGACTCAAATAGATGTTTTAGGAGGGTCCTTCAAGCTCAATTGTCTGGTTTCTTTCACTTGAGATGGGTCAGGTGTTCCTCGGAAAATGAACAGGGAGTAATGTATTGGTAAGACCACATTTGGAATAGCACTTAGACTTATATACCACTTCACAGCAAATATATACCACATATATACCACTTTACTGACCTTGGAAGGATGGAAGGCTGAGTCAACCCTGAAATGGTTAGGATTGAACTGCTGGCAGTGAGAAGAGTTAAGCTTGCAATACTGCATTCTAAGCATGGCACCACCACGGTGCTTAGATCCAGTTTTGGTCAGCATGATACAAAAAAGAAGTGGAGACTCTGGAAAGAGTGCAGAGAAGAGCAACAGAGATGATTAGGGGGCTGGAGGATAAAACATATGAAGAACGGTTGCAGGGACTGGGTATGTCTAGTTTAATGAAAAGAAGGACTAGGAGAGACATGATAGCAGTGTTTTAATATCTGAGGAGCTGTCAGAAAGAAGAGGGAGTCAAGCTATTCTCCAAAGCACCTGAGGGCAGGACAAGAAGCAACCGATGGACACTAATCAAGGAGAGAAGCAACCTAGAACGAAGGAGAAATTTCCAATCTTGCTTCCAGACATTGTGAATGCTACAACAGTGAAGGTTTTTAAAAAGAGATTGGACAACCATTTCTCTGAAATGGTATACAGCAGGGGTCAAACCCGTGGCCCATGGGCCAGAGGCGTCACGTGCTGGCCACGCCCATCCTGTTTAGCGAAGGGGGAAAAAAGTTGCAATACATCACGTGACGTGTCATTGTGAGGCCCTCATATAAGGTCTCCTGGGTGAGGAGGGGGTGAGACTAGAAGACCTCCAAGGTCCCTTCCAACTCTCTTATTCTGTTAAAATCCCACCTCCAGATGAGATGGAGATGACCTGTGTGCCATGTATTTCCACAGTTCCTTTAACAACGTAATGGCACATATCGTAATCAACCAACCAATCAAAAGCTCTTGACTATATCTTGCTTGAATAAAAGGAAGACGTTTGCATGAGGTGGAACTGATTAGAAGAGATGGGATCCGTCGCATGAGATGGGACCAACCCTTGAAGCTGTGGTAGTTAGCTAAACGCCTCTGAAAAATCCAATGTCCTGTAAGAAATTTTAAAATTAACCCCCACAATTTTCATAGGATCGAGAATAGCTAGTTGGGAATCCTATTACTAACCGAATAAACTCACCTGGTAAATTCAGAATGAGGGCTGTTAAACAGGCAAGCTCTCCTCAGACAAGAAAAAAATTTGGAGACGTTTGTGACTGCAGTGAATTCCACTTGAAATAGTCTTAGCTGAGCCATATCGGTTATTTTATTTTATTTTAAACTATTTCTCTTAATTCTCTTTTTGTACTAGGAATCTGAGCGACGCCATAGCAATATCATCTCTTTGTACAGAGGGCACCTTCTCTATGCTATCCAGGTGAGTTGGCCCAGGTCTTCTTCGTTCCTGACAGTGAGTTAGAAATATTTCATATTGTGTGGGAAAAGAAAAAGAATCTGGAATATGTTTGGCAGGGACCCAAAGTAGAGAGGAGGAGGAGCTAGAGGACTGGACTGCCGTTTGAGTGTGGGGACACAGCTAGTGACAGGGACCCAGTTGGTGGGTCTGAATGTGAATGTGAGAGAGGGCACAGGGGTTGCCTGAACATCTAGAATGACTGAAAGGGACCTTGGAGGTCTTCTAGCCCAACCCCCTGCTCAAGCAGGAGAACCTATACAATTTCAGATAAAGAGACTGTCTAAACCAGGGGTGTCAAACTCAAAGCCTGGGGGCCGGATCCGGCCCACGGGTGCTTAGTTCTGGTCTGTGGGGCTGTCCTGGAAACAGTGAAGGACCGGCCTGCAGTGCCTCTGCCAGAGAAAACGGAGCTCAGGAGGGCTCCATTTTCGCTGGCAGAGTTGCAGGAGGCCCTCATGGCCAAAAACAGAGCTCGGGAGCCCATTTTCACTGGCAGAACACTCGGACCACCACAGGTGCCCCCGACATGAGTGATGTCAACCTGGCCACGCCCACCCCAGGCCCCCAAGGTCAAACACCCTCAGTGAAATCGAGTTTGACACCCCTGCTCTAGACTCTTCTTAAAAACCTCCAGTGATGGAGCATTTACAACTTCTGGTGGCAAGCTGTTCCTCTGGTTAATTGTCCTCACTGTTAGGAAGTTTCTCCTTAATTCCAGGTTGCTTCACTCCTTGGTTAATTTCCAACCATTGTTTCTTGCCCTGCCCCTCTATTTGGGGGGTCTGTGTGTGTTTGCGTGGATTTGTGCACGCACACACTCCCATGCTTGTTCCAAAACTTGATTCTGGTTTTGGAGCTGAATAGCTGCCCATCCCTAATAACTAATGTGTCCAAGTTAGTTTAAAAGTCCTGTTCAAGCAATAAAACTTCGCATCAGGAATTAGTTATCCTTCATGCTAGCGCACGCAGATAGTCCTTAAGTTACAAACACATTTGAGCCCAAAATTTACGTTGCTAAGTGAGAAGCTTGTTAAGTGAGTTTTGCCCCATTTTACAATTTTTCTCGCCACATTTCTTTTTTTTTTATTATTGAAAAAGTTTTCAAATACAAATTTTTCCCCCTTTTTTTCCCCCTCTCCCTCCCCCTCCCTAACCCCCCCTCCCCACCCATCCCCCCCTGTGACTTCTTCATAACAAAAAAAAAAACCCTAATTCATAACAGATTACTTACTCCCTCTAGATATTGACCTTTACTTACTAAAAGTATTATTAATATTATAACATCCCCCTTTATCCATACATTTCAGAAAAGAGAAAAGAAAGGAAAAAAAAAAAAGACATTATACTATAACATTATAGAATAACTTCTCCACTTTAAAACTATACAATAAGTCCTACTTTAACATTTAATCTTCTATATATGTTACTATAACATTTCAAAGCGGCCTTCCCCATAAAATCTAGTTTAACATTTATTCCACTCTATCCATTTCCTCCACTCCCCTAAATATATCACTTAAAAATCCCTTTTCTTAGACTAATCAATCTACTAACTAGCTTATTCACCCACTATCATACAAAATTACCATACACAACATTTCTTAATATCTTTGATTCACTGCCCACACTACTTAAAAATATATGTCTATATTTTCCATTATATCTAAATAAAAAAAAAGAAAAGACAATAACTTTAAATTTATAATCCATATAGTATCTTCTTTGAGGTCTTTCCACTGGATTGGTAGAACCAACATCCATGATCGGGTAACATAGCTTGCTAGTGCAACAGTTTATTCAGGATCTTCAATCATATCTGCCCCCATCAGTAGTAAATATCTTCTTATATGTATAAAAGTAAAAACAACCACCCGAGTGACATTATAATTATATTCCATATAGTAATAATTGTGGGTTTCATCAGGATTATTAATTCCCATCATCGTAGTGGGTAACAACCCGATCTTCTGCATGCCCCAGCATCATTCTCTTGCCTTGTAATTCAAGATAATATAATATGTTTATCAACACAAAAAGAAATTCCAAAATGGATAATTCAAATCCATCAGTTTAAGGCTCGTTCACGTCCCCAAATTACGGCCATGCAGAGATCTGCCACAATCCTCAGGATGATATTAACCAATACGTCGCCTCTTCTGTGTTTACACATAATCATTCATATTTTAAAGTCACTGGCTTCACTGTTGCCTAATTTAAAAATTTCTATTTTTATGCCACCTATTTCTCTTTTTCTTTTCTTTTTGTGGGTTTGGTTTCCATCCTGGTTTCCTTTCTACAAATTGTATATCATCTGGTCGGTTTTTATTCTGCTTTGTAGATTGGTCTTGGTTTTGTTTTTGTATCTCATGTTTCTTTTTTATCCCTTGTATATCCCCTAGTTGGTTTCCATGCTTATCCTTGCCTTGATAAGTCATCACATTAAAATTAGATGCCACTTCTCTCAAATTTGTAGATAGTCCAGCTGGGGTATCCAATAAATCCAAAGGCAATTCATCTGGTACAGTCTCTATAATTCGATATTTTACCTTTATTTCCGGCTCCTTCTGCTTATCCTGTATTATACCTGAAGATGTTAAGTTCATTTTCAACCTATTTTGATAAAATTCTTCCGCTCTTTCAACAGTATTTAGCTGATATCTTTCTCCTTGATATCTAAATATAATACCAACTGGGGCGTCCCACCTGAATGAAATATTTCTCTTTTTTAACTCATTCACCAGAAAACCAAATTTCTTCCTTTCCATCAATATCTTAGGTGGGAGTTCCTTGTAAATCCAAATCTTTCTTCCATACAATTGCAAATTAGAATTGAAGGAATTTTGCACGATATTATTCCTAATTTCCTTATCTGTAAAATAAATCACCACGTCTCTAGGCAATTGCCTTTGCTTGGCAATCCAGGAGTTAATTCGATAGACTCTGTCAATCCTACAAAACACTTCGTCAGGTTGAACCTTTAGAATCCCAGCTAGAAATTCAGAAGATATTTTCCTTAAATCATCTCTATTATTTTCCTGCAAACCTCTTAATCTTATCGCATATTCTGTGAAATTATATTGTACCATTAAAATCTCTTTTTCAATCTTCTGTTGCAGATTTTCTGCATTACCATACTTTTGATCAGCATCCATTTTAGGTTTTTCTTCTAAGCTATTATCCTGAGTGTTTGTCAAATCATTTTCAATTTTTTGAATTCTATTGTCCAATTTATCTTGAATTTCTTCCATTTTAGACTCTAGTACATTAGTATTTGTGTCCAACTGTATCATAAATTCTGTAAAACCATTAGCCACTTTTGAGAATTTTTTGTCCAAAGAATCAAACTTAGATTTCACCAATTCTTTAATTTCTTTAATTTCCTGCTTAAATTTTTCAAGTTGCTGATTCACAATCTCCTCCCTTCTTTCAATCTCCTCTATAAAAAATTCTGTTATATTAAAATCAGGTTTCTGAGACTGAAGAGTTAAGACTTGTTCCTTTAAATTATTGGTGGGGGAATCCCCCCCCTTCTTGTTTATCTGACTTTATGAGTCTCAGTGCCATGTTTCCGCCCAGGCAGGCTTTGTTAAAAAAAAAAAGCAAGAAAGACTTCTTTCCAATCAACAACAATATCAGATCTCCAAGGGAAAAAAAAGAGAAAAAGACACAGGAGCGAAGTTTTGTCTACAAATGTAGCCAGTGGTATTTATTCCGCTACATTGTAGTAATAGAAAACGGAAGGACTTTCCCTTTCAGCCTCTCCTCCAGCCGACGCCATTTTAAAAGGCTTTTTTTCCTCTTTCTTTTCCTCCTCTCTCTTAAGTAATTTTTTTTTTAAAAAATCAGTAAAATACTTGCGGTTCAGTATTACAGGTCCAGCTCACATTTCTTTGAGTAATCTGTTAAATTTGCAGGCCTGGCTCTGCATCAGCAGAGGTCTCCCAAAGCCCGGAGCAGCGGCTGGGGATACGGGGCATCTCATCCGCTCCGTACCAAAAGTAAAGAAAAAACTTTTGGGACTCCGCAGAGAGTTCTACCCACCCCTGCCGGCTCTATCTCCGTTTCCTCGTGGAAACGGAGTTTTTTCGAGCCGCCATTCCGTTGTGAAGGCGGCTCTGACAGGTGATGGAAGCTGACGATCCCAAAGGAACGTCTGGCAGTGACAAACAGCAAACCGGAAGTCTCGCCACATTTCTTAAGTGAATCACTGCAGTTAAGTTAGTAACACGGTTGTTAAGCGAACCTGGCATCCCCGTTGACTTTGCTTGTCAGGTCGCAAAAGCAGATCATGTGACTCCGGGACATTGCAACCATCATGTGAGTCAATTGTCAAGTACCAGAGTGTAAATCACGTGACCACGGGGATGGTGCAACAGTCATAAGTGTGAAAATTGGCCATAAGTCACTTTTTTCAGTGCCGTTGTAACTTCAAACAGCCACTAAATGAAGTATTGTAAGCCGAGGACTACCTGTATGGCAGTATTTCAATTTATTTTGACTCTTTCATAGAGCCAGTTTAGGAATAAACTATGCAGGCCGATGTCCAACTGGTCAGCATCAGAGCCTCTGAAAAAGATAGTGCATTCCAGGCTCAATTCCCCACCGAGTTCTAAAGTCTTTCCTGGACCAAATTCTTATCTTTCCAGCCAGAGTTAAAGTATGGAAAGGAATAAGTAGATAAATAAATATATAAATAAATATATAAATCCTTTAGAACCATATTTCTCAACCTTGGCAACTTTAAAGATATGCAGACTTCAACTGCCAGAATTTCCCAGCCCACAAAACAACAATCACAAAAACCCATCCCAGACATGATGGGATGGGTGGATATAACTGGAGAGGAAGTGTCTCAGATCATCCAGCCCCACGTCACGTAGGCCCTTATAGGTCATAACCAGCAGCAGGAATTGAATCCAGAAGCTGACTGGCAATCAATGACGCTCACAGAGCAAAGAGGTCATGAGAATTCCTTGGTGCTCTCTAAGCTTGTTTTCTTGGAGACGTTTCATGACCCAACTAGGTAATATTATCAGTGCTAGAAGGGAATGGGGTTTATGGAAAGGAAGAGTGTGGGGTCTTTTGTACTCTCTGAGCTTGGTGGAGTTTTTTGCAGACATTTCATTATCCAACTAGATAACATTATCAGGGCTACAAAGGAGTGGGGTTTACGGAGAGGAAGAAGAGGAGGGGGAGAAGGAAGAGTATGGGGTCCTTGGTGCTCTCTGAGCTTGGTGGTTTTCTTACAGACATTTCATGACCCAACTACTTAGGTAACATTATCAGTGCTAGTGTGATGAGCACTGATAATGTTACCTAGTTGGGTCATGAAATGTCTGCAAGAAAACCACCAAGCTCAGAGAGCACCAAGAACCCCTCATGTCAACTCTGAGCTACAAACATTCTCCTTTATCAGAGAGATCGTGACTGCTGATCTTGTAGGGATTCCCTCGAGCACAATCTCCTTGAATAGTGAGATGTTATTGGACATCTGTCCTCTTGTAGGAACAAAGGCAAAAGTCCTCCTACCAGCCAAAATGCTTGATTAAATGCTGAGGAACATCTCCAGATGTTCATGATCTCATTTTTGTTTTTTTCCCTTTTCTGCTCCTCTCAGGGCCACATGGATGAAGATGTCCAAAGAATCCTCTTCCAGATTTTGAAGATGCAAAGTCTCCAAGAACAAGGCAGATGAGACAAGGCGACTGGTCGCAGACTCGAACCCGGGGTGGGGTGGGCAGGCTGGGACATTTCCTTGGGGAAGAAGGACATCAAGGTCACACCAACTATCCAGTCCAACGGTGAGCCAGGAAGGGAGTAGAGCAGCTGGAACCCAAATGCCTTTGAATTGCTTCACAGCAGGCAAGAAATTCTTGGCGCCGTCACTTTGCCATGTCCACGGTGGCCAAAGCTCTCCCGGCTGAATATCTGCCTGCGATCACAATGTTAAAGGCTACAGGGTCATAGCAAGGGGGTAGAGTAGAAAGAGAGATGAAAGATCTAGGGTGGGACAGGGGTGTGATCCCTAGTGATCAGCTGTTTATTTCCATTGCATCTAATGGCAAAAAAAATATTGGGTCCCTATGCTTCCTTACTGGGGAATCTCACGCCAATCGGTCTCTCGGATCACAGACTACCGGCAGGGTTGTTGTTTTGGTAAAATGGGGGCAAATATGTAGTTTTGACTTCTGTACCAGGGTGTTGGTGTGTGAGTGTGTGTGTTAAATGGTTGAGTTGAGGGTCACATCCGCATAATCGAAGCCGGATTTCTTTTTAACGTGTTTTGTAAAAACATGCAGAAAAGGAGTAGGGCTGCAATCTTGACTTTTTTGCCCGCCCTGCTTGTGCAGAGAAGCAGTGGGATGGAAATGTAGTAATCTTTTTTTTAACACGGAGAAAGGACAAAGTTAGTTACAGGTAGTCCTCGATTTATAATCATTTAATGACCGGAGTTACAACAGAACTGAAAAAAATGGCATATGACAGTTTTTCACACTTATGACCATTGCATCCTCCCCAGTCACGTAATCAAAATTCAGACACTTGGCTACCATCTCGTATTTATGACAGTTGCAGTGTCCCAGTGTCACTCATTCCCCTTTTGCGACCTTCTGACAAGTCAGTGGGGAATCCAGATTCGCTTAACGACCATGTGACTCATTTAACAACTGCAGTGATTCACTTGTCAAGAACGGTTGTGAAATGAGGCAAAATTCACCTAACAACTGTCTCGCTTAACAACAGAAATGTTTGGCTCAATTGTGGTTGTAAGTTGAGGACTACCTGTATGGGAAGTCTGGGGTCCGAAAGCAAGTCACTGTATCTGCTGAAATATTACAGAGTGTGAAAAACAACCCTGCCAAGATGTTACATTAGGCAAATGAGTTTAAATTCTTAACATTTAATCACTGTTAATTGTCTTTTAAAATTGAAATGATTGGGATGAAATGCCCAAAGCTGGGAAAACTTTTAGTAGCCAGGGGGAAAAAATGCAGTTATAGTCTTCCATAATTTTAGCATGCATTTGAGAATGAATCTCAATGGCTTAATTTCTGGATCAGGGTGCAAATAAGATAATGGTGCAAATAAGATTTCCGGTCAAATTATGCAACTCCTTAGCCTTTCCCGTGACTTCCAATGAATTATAGTAATTTGTGCTAAAAAGTAAAAAAAGAATCTCTTCCTGCACTGAGCAGAATTGGATATTGTCTAGGGTTCCTTTCATTCTACCTGTATGTCTGGTTTTCACAAAAATCAAGATGGCAGCCACAATACAGATAGTCCTTGACTTACGACAGTTCATTTAGTGACCGAAGTTACAATGGTACTGAAAGAAGTGACATGATAGTTTTTCATGCTTACAACCATTGCAGCATCCCCATGGTCAAGTGTACAAAATTTGGGCACAGGGCAACTGACTCATATTTATGACAGTCGCAATGTGATCCCCTTTTGGGACCTTTTGACAAGCAAAATCAATAAGGAAGCCAGGTTCACTTAACAACTGTGTTCCTAATTTAACAATTGCAGTGATTCACTTAGCAACTGTGTTAAGAAAGGACGTGAAGTGGGCCAAAATTCACTTAAGGAATGCCTCACTTAGCAACAGAAATGTTAGGCTTAATTTTGGTCGTAAATTGAAGACTCCCTGTATTGTGATAAGAGCTCTGCTTTGCTTTAAAATGTGCCTCGAGACTGCCACCTCTTTTTTTGGGGGGGAGCTCACCCCTTGAGGACACCCCTGATTCTGTGGCCAACTGACTTGGTTCCTTGATTCTATGCAGGCTTCCAAATGACGTTCTTCCAGATACAGTTTTTTTTTAAGGTGCATTTTAAAATCTGGAATCTCTGCAGAAGGAAACCAAGATTGTAAGGCAAGGATGTGAAGCCTTTAAATTTAGGATGGGCGAGGTTTGATTGTAGGGATGAGTGAACTTGGTGGCTCCAATGGTCAAATTCTGTGGACCACTGTTGGAATTTTTAAGGAAAAGGTCCAGCCTGTGTTTTTTTTCAGTTAGAGATTAGATTAGGATTAGAGATTAAGTTTACTTTTGCTGTATTGTAGAACAGTGCTTGTTAACCATGACAACTTTAAGATGAGTGGACTTCAATTCCCAGAATTCCTCAGGCGCCCATGCTGGCTGGGGAATTCTGGGAGTTGAAGTCCACCCATCTTAAAGCTGCCACAGTTAACAAATACAACCATAGTTTAGTTTAGTTTAGTTTATTTGATTTGTATACCGCCCTACTCCCGAAGGACTCAGGGCGGTGAACAGCCAACAATAAAATACATAGATACAAAAAATTTAAAACCAGAATAAAATCAAATTAAATCATTTTGGCCCAGACAGATTAAAACCCCCCAATAATTTAAAAACAGACTAAAATTTACATATTTAAAAAGGGAGAGATTAGGCCAAGCCCGCCTGATGGAATAAAAAGGTCTTCACAGCACGGCGGAAGGTGCGCAGATCCGGGATCCTCCGTATCTCCGGGGGGAGCTCATTCCAGATGGTAGGTGCCCCCACAGAGAAGGCGCTCCCCCTAGGGGCCGCCAGTCGACACTGTTTGGCTGATGGCACCCGGAGGAGTCCCTCTCTATGAGAGCGTACTGGCTGGTGGGAGGCTATTGGTAGTAGTAGGCGGTCCCGTAGATAACCAGGACCATACTGCACATGCAGCCTTTCTTGAAATGAAAAGAAAACAAAGTAATTGGACTCAGCACCGGTTGGATGATGGTTCAAATGTCCCTTCCACCTCTCTTTGCTTTTTATGATCTATAAAGCAGTAGTGGGCAACAATTGTGGACTTGAACTCCCAGAATTCCTGAGCCAGCCTGACTGGCTCAGGAATTCTGGGAGTTCAAGTCCACAAGTCATAAAAGGGACATCGTTCCCCACCCCTGCCAAAGTTCAGAAGCAAATTGACCACAAGAACTCCACAACTGCACATCGTTATTAAAAGCAAAAGTTGCATAGAGGATTTGACTACTGAGCTGTGGATTTGGGGCTGTGTTTTGTGTATATGTGCGTTTCAAAGGCCAAACCAATGAATACAGGAGTGGCAGTGAGATAGGTTTAGCTAAAGATGCCAACCTTACGGCCTGATTTTGCTTCTGTGCATTCATAAGGAGCTTAATGAAGACAAATAAAGACAGTCCTCGTTTAGCGACTGCCTCATTTAGCGATCAGTATTAAGACAAGGATGGAAAAAAGTAACTTGGCCAGCCGTCCTCGCATGGATGATCTTTGCAGGTCTGGAAGGACAAAGGAAAGCTGGAGTGAAACGTTGGTTTCACTTAAGTGACCGCTTTACTTAACGACTGAGGTGCCAGTCCCAATTGGGGTTGCTAAATGAGGACTACCTGTACAGTCTTTTTAGAGAAAGTGTTCCCTGCTAAATACAGGCAGTCCTCGAGATACGACCGTAATGGAGCCTGCCAATTACAGTCACTTCTTGAGACGTTCATTAGGTGAAACAGCTAATGCCCCCATTCCTTGGCTCTCCCTGATAGAAACGCTAAACGAACCAAAACAAACAGGAGTCATTCAACAGAGCCTCGGAGGTGGGAGAGACCCTCAGAGGATTGTCTGCCATAGGCCTCCCGAGTCTATCCCCACTCGTGGTCATTCTCACTGGGGTCCCTGCAATCCTTCCTTGGCACCAGCAATTAAGGGCATATCGGGGTAGATGGAGATTGGAAGCCAAAGAAAGGAAGGAGAAATAGAACATAAACAGAGTTGGAAGGGACCTTAGAGGTCTTCTAACCCAACCCCCTGCTCGTGCAGGAGACCCTATATACCATTTCAGATAAATTATTGTCCAGTCTCTTTTTGATGGAGCACCCACAACTTCTGAATGCAAGTGGTTCCATTGGTTGATTGCTCTCACCATTAGGAAATTTCTCCTTAGTTCGAATTTGGGTCTCTCCTTGGCTGGTTTCCATCCATTGTTCCTCATCTTGCCTTTCAGTGCTTTGGAAAATAGCTTGACCTCCTCGTCTTTGTAGGAGCCCCTCAACTATTGGAAGACTGCTATTATGTCCGCCATAGTTCTTCTTTTCGTTAAACTAGGTCTGAGGTCTTCAAACTTGGCAGCTTTAAGACTTGTGGACTTCATCTCCCAGAATTCTCCAGCCAGCATAGCTGGCTGGAGAATTCTGGGAGTTGAAGTCCACAAGTCTTAAAGCTGCCAAGTTTGAGGACCCCTGAAGTAGGCATACCCAATTCCTGTATGAGAACTGATGAGGATGAGAATCAGTGGCACCAAAATGTTGTAACAGGTTCATAAACTTTTGATTCCTATAGTATTTTGGAACAGGGTCGTTGGGTCCATGACCCTGTTGCAAAATATTGCAGAAGTTTGCCATGTGGCCGGCTGCCTGCGTAAGAAACTGATCCTGCAGGGGCAGGTGACTTTCTCCGAGGCTTAAAAATAAAAAAGACAAGTTAGCTGGGCCCCTGGAGCAAACTTGGGTCCTGCTTGGGTGAGATCTCCCCTTCGTTTCTGTGGCTTCTGAACCCCAAATTCTCATTTCTCCTTCCTTTCTTTGGCTTCTGAGCTCCAGCTGATTTGGTGCCACTGCCTGATTTCCATTGGGTGGACGAAGGTACCCAGCGGGATGGCGGATGGGTGGGTGAGCCCTGCAGCATCCCTGCAGTCGGTCATAAGAGTGAATTACTGCAGCCATCGTATCTTTGAAACCAAGTTGCAAGTAGCTTTTGGGTAGTCGTTTGTAACTTCAAATGGTCTCTAAGCATTCAGAATACAGAATAATAAGAGTTGGAAGGGATCTTTGAGGCCATCTAGTTCAACCCCCTGCTCAAGCAGGAGTCTCTATTCCATTCCGGACAAATGGTTGTCCAATCTCTTTTCGAAAACTTCCAATGATGGACTTGTCATTGTTTTTCCTTGAAGACGTTTCGCTTCTCATCCAAGGAAGCTTCTTCAGTTCTAACTGAATGGCGGAGAACAGAAGGATTTATATTCCTTGCAATCCTTCTGTTCTCCATCATTCAGTCAGAACGGAAGAAGCTTCTGGGATAAGAAGCGAAACGTCTTCAAGGAAAAACAAAGGAAGTCCAGTTGCTTTTTTGAAAAAAGCACCTTTGGGACAACCGTGACCTGGATGACTGAGAATCTTCATAGACCGCCTCCATTGGAAGCAAGATGCTCAGCCTATTCCAAATATTAAGATGTCGGTTTTTGCATTTAAGTCTGTGTGTGTTGTCTGAAGGGCCAACCTGGGTCAAAGTAGCCTAGGGAGACTGCATTTCAATAGCGGCTGGGGAGTGAGGGCATTTCTGGAGGGGCAGTCAGGAGTTTTAAGGGGGAAACTGGCTTTCTTAAGCATCTTTAAGGCACAATGGAATTTTTAGCTCTAGTAATTCTGGGTGGGCACAGAAGGAATGTTGGCAATCCACTATTTTTCCACCCTGACATTAAAAAAATTGGAAATTCTGGACAGGTGGGGGCATCATAAGATAAAGCAACAGGGGAACAAAGGTGGTTAATAATTTCCTTGCATGGTTCAGCAGAGGATCTGTACGAAAATTCACTGTGTCGCTGCCTTTCTTTTCACAATTCACAGCAATAAAACATCTGCCTTTGCTCTGCTTATTTAACTCTTTTCAAAATCTTGAGGTCTGGCAGTTTGACGATCCTGTTTCTGCCAGTTCTGCGGGTGATAAAAACTTGAATTGATCCCCATTATTGGGGAAAAAGGAGGTCCCAGCTAGAGGGCTAGAATCAAGATCACATGAAGTCTTAATACCACTTTATAATGCCTGGGTAAGACCACACTTGAAATGCTGCATCCAGTTTTGATTACCATGATATAAAAAAGATGTTGAGACTCTAGAAAGAGGGCAGAGAAGAGCAACAAAGAGGATTAGGGGACTGGAGGCTAAAACATATAAAGAATGGTTGCTAGAATTGGATATGTCTAGTTTAATGAAGGACTAAGGGTGACATAATAACAGTGATCCAATATTTGAGGGGCTGCCATGAAGAGGAGGGAATCAACTTATTCTCCAAAGCACCAGAAGGCAGGACAAGACACAATGGATGGAAACTAACCAAGGAGATAGCTAACCTAGAAATAAGAGAGAAATTTCCTGACAGAACAATTAACCAGTGGAACTGCTTGCCTCCAGAAGTTGCGGGTCCTCCAATACTTTAAGAAGAGATTGGACAGCAATTTGTCTGGAATGGGGTAGGATTTCCTGCCTGAGTGAGGGGTTGGACTAGAAGACCTCCAAGGTTCCTTCTAACTTTGTTGTGTTATTCGGCTAAATTCCCGTGGGGAGACTAAGGCCGAAAGACACAATAACCTGCATTTTTGTCTGCTTAAAGCCACAGCATGACTGCCTCAAACAGCAGGAAGGTTTAAGAAAACATTCATTAAAATCCACTTCCCTGGAGCAGGGGACAATTAGCATTCAAATCAAATCATTTCCTTGTTATTTTCTCACTCCTTCCCGCTAGCTTAGTTTCCCAAGATCCTTTTGAAGGCATGATTAAGCCACAATACATTCCACGCAGGGTGCCCTTCTTGTCCTGTTCTGACTGCCCGATTTGAAAAGGGGTTATTATATTGCTGGCAAAAGCTTGGAAGATGTCAGACTAAATGAATGGCAGGGGAGGGGAGGGGGGGCTCAAAGAGAAAAGGCTAAAATATTTGGGATCCTTTATCTTGGAGGGATAACACACGAGAGGAAAATAACAGAATAACAGAGTTGGAAGGGACCTTGGAGGTCTTCTAGTCCATACCCATAATTCAAGCAGGAAACCCTATATGATTCCAGACAAATGGCTGTCCAATCTCTTCTTAAAAATTTCCAGTGATGGAGCATCCTTCCATATTCCATTATATTCCAGTGATGGAATACAGAGAGTCCTCCACTTACAACCACAAATGAACCCAAAATTTCTGTGGCTAAGTGAGACAGTTGTTAATTGAACTTTGCTCCATTTTATGACCTTACTTGCTGTGGTTGTTAAGCGAATCACTACCGTTGTTAAATTAGTAACACGGTTGTAAACTGAATCTGGCTTCCCCGTTGACTTTGCTTGTCAGAAGGTTGCAAAAGGGGATCGCGTGATAATGGGACACTACAACTGTCATAAATATGAATCAGTTGCCAAGCTTCTCAATTTTGAACATGGGACCATGGGGATGCTGCAACGGTCAGTCATGTGAAAAATGGCCATAACTGAGATCATGAGAGCTCTATCAGTGGAGAGTTCCAAGGAACTTCACAGAAGCAGCAGATTTGGGGATCTTATTGCTATACCTATTGTCTTCAGATGACCAGGAACCAAATGGTTTCATACTGCCATATTCAGACTTCACTATTGAATAAAAAACACTTTCCACACTTCCTCGGATGGGCACAAAACAGGAGAATGTTGGTTTGCTTCAATGGACTGTCATTATCTACACCAGCAGTCCCGTTTTTTCTGGCATTGTGGATCGGTTGGGGGGGGGAGATGGGATGGTCCCACACAAGTGATGGGTGAGCACGTCCATGCATTTGTGTGAGTGGTGGTGAGTTGTGTGAGTGTGTAAATGGAGCTGCGTGCACACACCACCACTTCCGCAGCCTAGTTCCAAACAGCCCGGTACTGGCCTGGGGGTTGGGTACCCTGATTTATACTGTTTCTAGATGCTTGTCCTTATGTACTTAATTTGGAAAAATCAGAGATACCTGATATTAGTGGGTCCCGATAACACCTGCCTTCTGATTCTTTAATTTTGCTGCACAGTACCTGTTATTGAAGAATTGGGACATTCTTCGGAATTGGGAACTAAATTGGCCTGAGTTTTTCAAACTGGATTCTGTGAAGGTCCAGATTCCTGCAAGGACTTGATAGATTGATCGATCTTGACAGACGTGAACACTGGGCCCTATCTAACAAAATGAAATTCAGCAGTGAGGAAAGTACGGTTTTTACACTTAGGCAACAAAAATCAGATATACAGACAAGAAATTACAGGCTTAGTGGACAATTGCTTAAATATGAGCCAGTACTGTGCTGCAGCTGGCAAAAAAAGCCAATGCAATCCTAGGCTACTTAAACAGATGTATATAATCAAGATCACATGAAGTGTTAGTACTACTTTATAATGCCTTGGTAAGGCCACACTTGGAATCCTGCATCTGGTTTTGGTCACCACAATATAAAAAAGATGTGGAGACTCTAGAAAGAGTTCAGAAAAGAGGAACAAAGATAATTCCAGGACTGGAGACTAAAACATATGAAGAATGGTTGCAGGAACTGAGCATGCCTAGCTCAGTGAAGAGGACTAGGGGTGATATGATAGCAGTGTTCCAATATTTGAGGGGCTGCCATAAAGAAGGAGTCAAGCTATTCTCCAAAGATTAACAAATTAACATCCAGCTGTTTGCAATTACACCAGTTCGAATCTCCCCAGGCTCATGGTTGACTCAGCCTTCCATCCTTTCTAAGGTAGGTGAAATGAGGAGCCAGTTTGTGGGGGCAATAAGCTGACTTTGTATAAATATACAAAAGTATGAAGGCTATTGCTTAACGCATTGTAAGCCGCCCTGAGTCTCCGGAGAAGGGCGGCATATAAATCCCCCCCCAAAAAAAGCACCTGAGGGCAGGACAAGAAGCAATGGATGGAAACTAATCAAGGAGAGAAACAACCTAGAACTAAGGACAAATTTCCTGACAGTGAGAAAAATTAATCAGTGGAACAACTTGCCTCCAGAAGTTGTGAGTGCTCCAACACTAGAGATTTTAAAGAGATTAGACAATAATTTGTCTGGAATGGACTAGGGTCTCCTGCTTGTGCAGGGGGTTGGAATAAAGGACTCCAAGGTCCCTCCCAACTGTTATTCTGAATTATTAACCCAGTCTATTTTGAACAGAATGGATCTCTCCCTCGTTGCACTCACCCATCCTATTAATTCCTGTCTCAGTGTTGACTTCCCATCTCTGACTCACTCTATTCTTCCCATGTGGGTGTATTACAAACCCAACTTCCCGCTTGCCCTCCCATGTCAACCCACATGGCCTTAATCAGCCCATGTTTTCTAAGGAGCATCTGAGGGAGTTAAGAGAGAGCCAGTTGTGTAAATAGTGCGGCTGAGGAACTTTGCAAGCCAAGAGAGCTTGAAATCTGAGGCTTTCTTCTAATTCGTTTCACAACGTAAGGGTGACCATGGTGAGTCCCTTTCCCTCTTTACTGCCTAAGATGCTTTTCCTGATTTCGGCCTGGTTGTCACTTCATCCTAAATGAAGCAAAGACAGAATGTTTTTTTAAAAGTGAAAAGACCAAGAGATGCAGAATCCTGGAAAAATGTGTCTCCTTCGGCACTGTGGACCCTAATTGTGTAAATGTATCTGCAGATTCTCAAGAATCAGCTTAATCATCAGAATGGCATCCTGTTTAGGAGAAAGTCCTACTGAGCTGTTTGGGAATTAATAAAGATATTTAGGATAGCCGCTGTTAGGCTGTCATGCATGCGTGCCCTAATCTCTTTGGAGTGAGATTTCCTCTGGAGTAAACATGTGTAAGAATTATGTTTGCAAAGCTAGTCAGGCAGGTGGAAGTTGAGTCTTTAAGTGGCTTCAGGTAGCATGCACAATGCAAAATAATCCAATTTCATCCAATACAGTTAATCGAGTTATGATCACAATGGAGTCCAAAATTTGTGTTAAGTGGGACATTTGTTAAGTGAGTTTTGCCCCATTTTACGACCTTTCTTGCCACCGTTGTTAAGTGAATCAGGGCATTTAAGTTAGTAAGACGATTGTTAAGTGAATCTGGTTTTCCCATTGACTTTCCTAGTCAGGTTATGAAAAGTGATTACCTCGCAGGATGTTGCAACCATCATTTTTTTTTTATTGAAAAAGTTTTTCAAATACAAATTTTTCCCCTTTTCCCCCCCCTCCTCCCTAACCCCCCTCCCCCTCCCCTCCCCCTGTGGCTTCTTCAAAATAAAACCCAAATTCATAACAGATTATATAATACTTTAACATCCCCTTGCTCCATCCACCATACGCTGACCCTTTCTTTCTAATATTATTATTATATCCCCCTTATACTATACATTTCAAAATAACATTCTACTATAACATTATATAATAACTAATTTAGCATAATATTATTATATCTCCCAGTTTAACAATTTCTGCTCATAATCTACGCTTTTTCTCCCCCATACATATATTTCTTAAATCAAATCTTTTATGTATATTAATATAACATTTCAAAGCAACCTTCCACTATAAGACTATATAATAAGTCCTAATTTAACATTGATTCAACTCATAGTCTGCCCATTTCCTCCACCCCCATAGATATATCTCTTAACTCAAATCTTTTACATATATTCATATCTACACAATATCCCTTTTCTTAAACTAAACAATCAATAAGCTAATCTGTCTCCACCCACTTTCCTACAAGACTACCATACTTAATAATTTTTAATATCTTTATTCTTCTGCCCACACCACTAAAAAGTATTCCCTTATGTAAATAAAATCCTCTTAAAATGACTTTAAGCTTATAATCCATATGATATCTTCTGTAATGTCTTTCAGCTGGGTTGTTAACTCCATCACCCATGTTAGGGTAACATCACATCCTAATTCCAACAGTATGTTCGGTATCTTCAATTACCATCTGCCCCCATCAATAGCAAATAACTTCTAAAAAACAAAAAACAAAAAACCACCCGAGTGACTTTATATTTGTATTCCATGTAGTGTCTATAGTAGTGTCTTTCATCTAAATTATTAATTCCAACCACCGTAATAGGGTAACAACCAGATCATCTGCGTGCCCCAATCCCATAACTCTCTTGCCTTGTAGCTCAGCATAAACGTAGTACATTTATCAAAGAATCAAAAAAAAAAAAAGATAGTTCCAATCCATTCAGTTTAAGGCCCTTTTCACATCCCAAAAGTACAGCACTGCAGAGATCTGTCACTCTCCTCAAGATAATATCAACCAATACTTTGCCTCAGCTATCTTTTCATATATTCAATCATCTCTTAGATAATTGGCATTACACTGTTGTTTAGTTTAAAAGTTTTTGTTTTTGTGAGACCTGCTTCTTCTTTTCTTGACTTTTTGTGGGTTAGATCTCCATCCTGATTTCCTTTCTATAAATTGTATATCAACTGTTTGGTTTTCATGCTGATCTATAACTTGATCTTGTTGGTTTTGCTTTTGTGGCTTAAATCTCCATTCTGGTTCTGAGTTGTATATCAACTGACTGATTTCCGTGCTGGTCTGTAACTTGATAAGTCATCACATTAGAGTCCAGAGCCGCCTCTCTTGTATTTATAAATAGTCCAGCTGAGACCTCTGAAGGAGAGTCCAGAATCGGCTCATCTACAAAAACCTCTGTAACTTGTTGTTTTTCCATTACTTCCACCTCCTTCTGCTTATCCTGAATTTCTATCTCTTGTTGATTTTGCTTTTTGAGAACCTTGTAGTAAAATTCTTCCGCTTTTTCAACAGTATTTAGTTGATCTCTTTCTCCTTGATATCTCAATATTATGCTAACTGGAATGCCCCACCTGAATGAAATGTTTTGTTTCTTTAGCTCAGTCACCAAAAATCCAAATTTCTTTCTATCTTTTAACATCTTGGGCGGCAACTCTTTATATATCCAAATCTTTCTTCTATACAATTGTAGAGTAGAATTAAAGGATTTCTGCACAATATCATTTCTTATTTCTTTATCTGTAAAGTAAATCACCACATCTCTAGGCAATTGCCTTTGCTTTGCAATCCAAGAGTTTACTCTATAGGCCTTGTCAATCTTACAAGATACCTCCTCAGGATGAACCTTTAAAATCCCGGCCAGAACTTGAGCAGATATTTTTCTTAAATCATCTCTATTATTTTCCTGTAATCCTCATTCTAACCGCAAATTCCGTGAGCCTGTATTGCATCATTGTAACTTCTTTTTCAATCCCTTGCTTTATATCTTCTGCATTGTAAGTCTCGTGACCAGCTTCCTTTTTAGACTTTACTTCTAAACTATAGTCTTGAATATTTATCAAATCATTTTCAATTCTTTGTATTTTATTGTCCAAATTATAAATCTTATCATCAACTTCCTCCATTTTAGACTCTAATAACTTGATATTTGTATCCATCTTTATAACTATTTCTGAAAAAGCATTAGTCACTGTTACAATCTTTCGTTGCAAATTATCATACTTTAGTTGTATCAATTCTTTAATTTCCTGCCTAAATTTTTCAAAATTCTGGTTCACAGTCTCGTGATATCTTGCCATTTCCTCCAGGACAAATTCTTTTAAATTAAAGCCATTCTTCTGAGTCTGTAAGCTCGAAACTTGTTCACATAATTGTGAATGGGGGAACACTCCCCCCGCTGCTTGTTTGTCAGGCTTTATTAGTTTTAACGCCATCCTGCTACACAGACGAACTCTTTTTAAAGAAAGAAAACTTCTCCCCAAACAAGATCAATATCAAATCTCCAAAAAAACCCCACCTTAAAATAGAATAGATATTTTTCTTCTAGATTCTAGCCAGCACTGTTTATTCTGCTACTTTGTAGCTTGTTACGGAAGGACTTTCGCTTTCAGCTTTCTTCTTCTTCTCAAGCCTCAGCAGTCGCCATTTTAAACTTTTTTTCCCTTCACTTAAAAACGCTTGTAAAATCGTTAAAAATACTTGCGATTTAGGGTCCCAAGTCCAAATCTCGTCCTCTTTAATTAAACCATGTTGATTTTTGTTAAAAGGCTTGATCATGTCGCCTGGCTCTGCAAAAGGCAGAGGTCTCCCGAAGCCCGGAGCAGCGGCGAAGGAAATAGGGAGCCTCATCCTGCTTCGTCCCCAAGAGTAAAAGAAAAACTCTGGGGACTTCGCAGAGGGCTCTACCTGCCCTCGCCTGCTCTATCTCACATTTCCTTATGGAAATGGAGTTTTTTGAGCTGCCTTTCAGCTGTGAAGGCGGCTCTTTACGGGCGACGGGGCTGGCGGTCCCAAGGGACCGTCTGACAGCGATGGAAGCCAAACCACGCAACCATCATTAATACGAGTAAGTTGCCAAGCATCTGAATTTTGATCCCGGGACCATGGGGGATGCTGCAATGGTTGTAAGTGTGCAAAATGGTCACAAGTTACATTTTTCAAAGCTGTTGTAACTTTGGTCACTAAATGAACCATTGTAAATCGAGGACTACTTGTATTTCTGTCTTTTATTATGCTGCATGCTTATGTTGATGTGCAACAATTTTAACATCCCAAATGGGGATTTTCCTACGTTTTTTCAGCGTCACAATATTGTACTCTCATTGTAATCGTTCTAGAATGAGAATTTTTAATTTCTAGTATTCTAGAGTATTGTACTCTCATAGCCATTTCTCACACTTGTCAGAAAGTTTGTTTGCTTTGCTAGTTATACACCATTAAGCAGATAAGAGGCAAAAAACCACATGGTGCATATTTTTGTGAAACACAATACCCATATTTACCTTATCATGACTTGATTTATATCCAGCTACAAAGTCATTTGACACCTGTCCTGCATTCAATCATCTGTAATTTGAGTCTTTTCTGTTCCTGTAGATATAGTTTGTATCTGATGCCGGGAGGGACCCTTTCAGCTTGGAAATGTTACTTTGTGCAACTGAGCAGGTTCTACACACCCTTACACATAATTGCTGGTATAGTTCTCGACTTACAACAGTTCATCTAGTGACTGTTCAAAGTTAAAATGGCACTGAAAAAAGTGACCTATGACCATTATTCACACTTATGACCGTTGCAGCATCCCCTTGGTCACGTGATCCAAATTCAGCCACTTGGCCACTGACTCATATTTATGACGGTTGCGGTGTCCTGGGGTCATGTGATCCCCTTTTGTGACCTTCTGACAAACAAAGTCAATGGGGTAAGTCAGATTCACTTAACAACCATGTGACTAAACTAACACTTGCAGTGATTCACTGAACAGCTGTGGCAAGAAAGGTCATAAAACGGGGCAAAATTCACTTAGCAATATAAATTTTGGGCTCAATTGCGGTTGGACGTCGAGGACTACTTGTATTTGGAGACCAATGTTGGTTATCTTAGTAGACAAATGGACTGGGATCAACATTGTGGTACTACAGTTGAGAAAAGAGGAATTGTAAATTACAAGTTTGCTCTGCAACGTCAATACTTCTTAGTACAGTAATATATCCATGCTATTTCTATTTTTAAAGTCCAGAACAGCGAGATAACATTTGGAAGTGGCTCAGAGACACTTTCTTCATTCATTGGATCATAATTGATTCATTCCCCCAGAGATTAGAATGGCCCCCACTCTTAACACTCTTCCGGAAGGCACTGAAGACCTGGTTCTGCCAGCGGGCCTGGGGAATCCAGAGCGGGATGGAGCCCATTAAATGGCTCATGTGAACTGCTGACGCCAGGACAGGGGGTGGGAGGTAGGGGGTGATTTTGTTATATTGTACTATATTAATTTATTTGATTCTTTTTGTTAGATTTTATTGTTTTAAATGTGGTCTTATATTCTGTAAGCCGCCTTGAGTCGCCATGGGCGAATAGCAGGGGTGAAATCTACTTACCTTCATTACGGTTTGGAAGTGCACGCGCTGTGTGCAGACCTTCTGCGTATGCGCAAAGCCTTCTGCACATGTGCAAAACCTGCGCATACGCAGAAGGTAAAAAACACATTACTTTCTGGTTAAAACCAGGAAGTAATGACACCTGGGTGGGTGGGCGGAGCTTTGCTCCGCCATTGGTACTGGATCGCCAAATCAACAGCCAAGATTGCTACCGGACCGGGCAATCCAGTCTGATCCGTGAGCATTTCACCCCTGGCGAATAGGCGGCAATATAAATTCAATAAATACATAAATAAAAATAAGAAGGGATGGGAGACAGAGATGGGAGGGATCTTGGAGGTCTTCTAGTCCAACCCCCTGCATAATCAGACTTGCAAGATTCTGTTATTACAGCCATCTCAACAAAGGCCTCATTTTGATACTTGCATTCCAGAATATATTTGTGTTCTCGACAAAAGGAAAATAATGCACATCTGAGATTGATTTAAAAACTAATTATTGTGCCTCCGAGCAGGCAATGAAACAGACATAGCTTTGTTATCCTCTCTGCAAATCCAAATGGCCTATTTTACTGGCCGCTGGAGAATGGCGTTCTCCATTTCCAGATGTGGAAGCCTGCCCCAATGTGCTGCAGCTGCCAAAAAAGCCAGTGCAAGTCCTAGGCTACATGAACAGAGGGATAGTATTAAGATCATGAGAAGTGATAGTACCTCTTTATACCGCACTGGTGAGATCATACTTGGAATAGTGCATCCAGTTTTGGTCTTCCGATATAAAAGAAGATATTGAGACCCTGGAAAGTGTGCAAAGAAGAGCAACAAAGATGATTAAAGGATTGGAGATTGAATCGTATGAACAGCTGAGGGAACTGGCTATGTAGTTTATGAAAAGAATATTTATAGGGACATGATGACTGTCTTCCAGTACTTGAGAGGTTGTCATAGAAAAAAGGGGATTGTTTTATTCTCCAAAGCATCTGAGGCAGTGGTGAAATGTAAAATTTGTTACTACTGGTTCTGTGGGCGTGGCTTGGGAGGGGCTAATGTCATTGGGGTGGGCATGGCCAACTTTAAAAAAAAACTTTTTTAAAGCATTTTTTTACAAACTATTTGGGCGAATATTGTAAAAAATGCTTTTAAAAGGTAAAGAAAAGGCTTTGACAATCGCGTGTCACAGCTGTGATTGTCAGAGCCTTTTTAAAAACCTTTTAAAAGCATTTGTTTTTTCCTTGGCAAAGACGTTTCATTTCTCATCCAAGAAGTTTCTTTAGTTCTGACTAGATGGTGGAAGGGGATGGAAGGATTATTTCCAATTGGTTCATTAGTTCATCCAATCAGAACTAATCCTTCCATCCGTCCCCCACCATCAGTCAGAACTGAAGGAGCTTCTTAAATGAGAAGCAAAACATCTTAAAGGAAAAACAAAGTCCAGTTGCCTTTGGAAAAAGTACCTTTGTGACAACCATGACTGAGAATCTCCACAGACGTTTAATCAGTGGAATGGCTTGAAGACTCCTGGAGTTGTGGATGCTCCATCAATGGAGGTTTTCAAGAAGAGATTGGACAGCCATTGAGATAGTGTAAGTCTCCTGCCTTGAACAAGGGGTTGGACTAGAAGACCTCCAAGGTCCCTTCTGGCTCTATGATTCTATGTTCCATGTTCTAAATATACTTCTCAACCTCACTAGCCAGAAAGAGAACCAGGTACTGGTTGTAGCATAGCAGGACTTGACGATGACTTTGAAAGATGGCTAGATCTGCAGGCTTAATTCCCTTTTCCTGAAAGGGCAGAGTCAACCCTTTTGAAGATTTCAGGTCCCTGAACTCAAAGTTTTAGTTGTCATCTTTCATCTCAGGTGGCTGATCTCCAGGCTTGGGAAAGTGGTGGGTGAAGAGGGACAGCCACTTCTTTGACCAGTTGGGAAAAAGTAGTCAGCAAGATAGGTCCAACCACATTGATCTGAGTTCTTTCAAGATATCAACAATTATGGGATGGAAGCAACTGTTGATATTGCTTCTGACGACGCTCATCCAAGTTTCTTGAGTGAGTTGAGTCATCATAGGAGTGCAGAGGAGGTCCTGAGGGGCTGGTGCCTGGTTTACTAATGGAAAACTACAGACCAGGTAAAATTGGCAATTTTCACAGGAAATAAGATAGAAGCCAGAAAGAAAATGTATTTCGCCATGAAGCAGGTAATCAATCTGTGGAAGATGATGCCACAATATGTGGTGTTCACAGCCAATTCAGGCGGCCTTTAAGAGTAGTTTACATGACAGCAGTGTTCCAATAGTTGAGAGGCTGTCACAGAGAAGAGGGGGTTCAACCTATTCTCCAAAGCACCTGAAGGCAGGACAAGAAGTAACCGATGGAAACTAACCAAGGAGAGGAGCAACCTGGAATTAAGGAGAAACTTCCTGACAGCGAGGACAATTAACCAGTGGAAAGCTTGCCTTCAGAAGTTGTGGGTGCTCCATCACTGGAAGTTTTTAAGACAAAATTGGACAGCCACTTGTTTGAAATGGTAATCTGTTTGAACAGGGCATCGGGCTACAAAACCTCTAAGATCCTTTCCAACTGTTATTGTTGTCTCTCTTTCCCCTTCCCTCCTCATTCCCTCCCTCCCTCCCTCTCCCACCCCCCCAGTTGCGGCCTCCTCCAAAGATCTGCACTGCCTGCCTTCCCTCAGCAGCAACAGGAGGGTTTCCTTCCATTCTTTCTCTGAACTTCCTTTTAATTCCTCACTGCATGAAGTTTATTTACTCAGGCTCTCCCTCTGTCACACATGCTATCTATCCTCACTGAATATCTCTTGATTTCCCATCCCTCATCGTGTTTCTTTTCCTGCCAATTCTCCTGGCTGCAGTTTTTTTGTCTGAGAGAAACCCATAAGTCACAGGAGTACGGCAGGGAAAGAAAAACAAGACTGCTGGCCAGTCCATTCGTTTTTCTGATGTGAACAAGGAGCGAGCAGGGAAAGCTGTTATTTTTTTCCCCCCTCGGTCCCAAATTCCAATAAATATCCCAGTGCAACAGGAGGAGGATTTTCAGCCGGCTAACAAAAACAACAATTGGCTGCTCTCACACACTCCTCCTGATGTTCCCATCCTCAGAAGCAGATTGAAGTTGGTGAGATAGCCACAAACAGGGCATGCAACCCATCCCTAAAAATTGCATGTGCTTTATCCTGACAGATAGGTTGAACCAAGGCACTGTAAAGGCTCTCCGGAACTCTTCAGAGACTTATTAAGCCAGTCCTTTTAAACGCAGAGCAACAGTTCAAAGGTTAGAAGGCAGTCTTTACAACTCAAAAGTCCCTTCGTGGATGCAGTTACAGCAACGGGGCTGAAGGATAAAACTAAATACTTGTTTCTCCAGGAAATTAGAAAGTGAAAACGGATTATATGACTACCGGTAGAAGACACTGAGAAAGGTGCCAACCGTGGTAATTTCATGGCAGGGATTTACCTGGTGATATTGGGGAATTTGGCTGATTTCAAATAGGTAACGAAGGGTTTTTTTTTTGCCTTTCTAGAAGAAGACAATGCTCTCAAGCTGGGTGATGTTGCTTACTTGGATGGTTTTCCTGAAAGAGTTTTCCGTAGCGCAGGATTCGGCTCTAGAAGAAGCCTGGAGAGACTGGAAGAAGACCTATGAGAAAGTGTACACTGATGTGAGTTTGCTTTGTTCTGAAAGAGATAAATGTCTAATTCATGTTTCAGTAATTCTAAGACATCAATTTAGTGCTTCTAAGATTCTTCTCCTTCTCCTCCCTCCTTCTTTCTGCTTCTCCTCCTCTTTTTAAAGAAAGTTCCAATGGCACCCAAAGAGATGCGGTGCAAACTTGCTCTTTGAAGGTACAAACTTACTTTTTGAAGGACTGTCTTCCATTTTCCTACATCTTTTTCTAGATTTTTGTGGCCTTTGTTCAGGGTCCTACAATTCTATTTTAACACATGCTCCGAACTAGAGTATATAGAGGTTGGTACCAGGGGTGGGTTCTACTTACCTTTACTACTGGTTCGCAATAGGAGTGTGCGCTGATCACCCATAATGACGTTGTGGTGAGTGGGTGGAGCCTCCCGCTGGTTTTACTACCGGTTCTATAGAACCGGACCAAACCGGGAGCAACCCACCACTGGTTGGTACTCATCTTAAACCCAGGGAAAAACATTCAATATGTACTCAGAGGCCTTCTACTCTCCTGCTGAACACCAATCTCACCACCATTGGGAGAAAGGAGTACTATGTATGTTCACCACCTTGAGTTCTAAAATAAAAGGCTGGATAAAAATCAAATAAATCAGATCCATTTTGAGAAGCTAAGATTTAAGCTGTTCTTCAATCCACAAATGATGCTTTGAGATAGGAGAGAATATACCATGTCTAATTTGGTTCCCTTAGGAGGAAGAGGCCTCCCGGAGAGCCACATGGGAGAAGAATCTGCAGATGGTTGAGCAGCACAACCGTGAGGCCGATGAGGGAAAACACACCTATTGGGTGAATATGAACCAGTTTAGTGATTTGGTAAGCAAACTCGGGAGTATACCGCTGATTCAGAGTTCATACATGTTGAAGGAAAATCTTCATACAATCAGAATAGAGCTGGAAGGGACCTTGGAGGTCTTCTAGTCCAGCCCCCTGCTCAAACAGGAGACCCTATACCATTTCAGATAGGTGGCTGTCCAGTCTCTCCTTAAAAATCTCCAGTGTTGTAGCACCCACAACTTCTGGTGGCAAGCTGTTCCACTGGTTAATTGTCCTCACTGTTAGGAAGTGTCTCCTCAATTCCAGGTTGCTTCTCTCCTTGATTAGTTTCCATCCATTGTTTGCTGTCCTGCCCTCTGATGCTTTGGAAAATAAATTCACCCCCTTCTCTTTGTGGAAGCCTCTCAAATACTGGAATACTGCTATCATATCCCCCCCTTATTCTTCTTTTCTCTAGAGTAGCCAAACCCAAATCCTGCAACTGTTCTTCATATGTTTTAGTCTCCAAGCCTTTAATAAGCTTAGTTGCTCTTCTTTGTACTTTTTCCAAAGGCTTAACATCTTTTTTGTAATGTGGTGACTAAAACTGGATGCAGTATTCCAGGAGTGGCCTAAGGCTTTAGAAAGCGGTAGTAATACTTCATATTAGCACGCATCCATTGCTATTTAGAAGCAGGTGTGTCTCTCCTCCCCCCCATGGGTGAATGCTTGAGTTGGAAGATTAAGTAGCAGCATAAAGATTGCAGGTCCTTGACAGAATAACAGAGTTGGAAGGGACCTTGGAGGTCTTCTGGTCCAACCTCCTGCTCAGGCAGGAAATCCTATGTCATTTCAGACAAATGGTTGTACAATCTTTTCTTGAAAACTTCCAGTGTTGGAGCATTCACAACTTCTGGAGGCAAGTTGTTCCACTGATTGTGCTGACTGTCTTGGAAATTTCTCCTTAGTTCTAGGTTGGTTCTCTCCTTGATTAGTTTCCATTCTTTGCTTCTTGTCCTGCCTTCAGGTGCTTTGGAGAACAGGTCGACATCCTTTTCGTTGTGGCGCTTCAAATATTGGAAGACTGCTATGTCACCCCGAGTTCTTTTCATTAAACTAGACCTACCCAATTCCAGCAATATGTTTTAGTCTCCAGTCCCTTAATCATCTTTGTTGCTCTTCTCTGCACTCTTTCCTTGTCCTGCCTCTTTTGACTGTTCTGTGCTGAATAGGGTTTTCTTAATTTGTCTGATGTGACAAGCAAGATGATTCGAACCTTCTGGCTTTGATGCTCTCCCTGCTTTGCGGATCACCAGCCAGAAAGGACAACATCTGACAGTGGTATTTCAGCAAGAATGGGATAAGTGTGGCTACATATTTTTTCTGGCTCTTCTCTTTCTTTGTTCCTTCTCTTATACTTACACCGTTTGGTCGTAATTCAAGCCGAGTTGTTCTTTTTAAACAAACAGGAGCCATGAAGGGATCTGACTCACATGTTTTAGTCATTTCCTTTCGTTCCTTGTTTATTTATTAAAATCCTGCCATTTATCTGGAGCTCAAAGCTCTATTTGCAGTTCTCCATCTTCCCGTTTTCCCCCACACAAATCTCATGATATAGGTCAGGCTGAGTGACTTGTGTTCATCCAGGGAGACCCGAGTGTCTATTTCCAGATTCCTCTATGCAATTTTTGGGATGTAACTGACAGGGATGTGCACGTGTCCAGTGTTTATTTCAGCCTTGAACTCCCATCCTGTTATCTGAGCATTCTAGCCCTGTTTCACTATTCTGCTAGACAAACTTTTCTTGCTCATAAACAAGTTTGAAGGGGAGATTAAAATGGCAGGATACAATAATGTTCAGACTAGAGAAGAGGAGTGGGTCCACATCAGCCTGAAAAAGGTAATAGGCATCATTCTGATCACTCTCACTGTCCAATTTGTAAAATCAAATGTAATGACCTCAGAGAGGCAGACATGTAAACAAGCAATTACAACAAGCCTGAAGTGCCTGGGATCACGTCTTGTGGTCAGAGACATTTACAATTTCCTGGATTCGGCTTGCCAAATCTTGTCTTTTGCAGGAGTTGAGACAAAAATGACTGAAGGAGTCTGCAGGGATCAGGCAAATATGCCACACAAGTATGCCTCAATCAATTCAATCAGAATAGAGCTGGAAGGGACCTTGGAGGTCTTCTAGTCCAACACACTGCTCAAGCAGGAGACCCAGTACAATTTGAGACAAGTGGCTGTCCAATCTCTTCTTAAAAGCTTCCAGTGATGAAGCACCCACAACTTCTGGAGGGAAGCTGTTCCGCTGGCTAATTATTCTCACTGTTAGGAAGTTTCTCTTTAATTCCAAGTTGCTTCTCTCCTTGATTAGTTTCCATCCATTGTTCTCGTCTTGCCTTCGGGTGCTTTGGAGAATAAGTTGACCATCTTTTCTTTGTGGTAGCCCCTCAAATACTGAAACATTGCTCTCATGTTATCCCCTAGTTCTTCTTTTCTCTAGACTAGCCATACCCACTTCCTGCAAGTTGCTCTTCTCTGCACTTTTTCCAAAGTCTCAACATCTTTTTTGTAATGTGACCAAAACTGGATGCTGTATTCCAGGTGTGATCTTACTAAGGTTTTATAAAGTGGTACTTTTAAGCCCTAGAAAGCCTCCTTTTAAGCAAAAGGTAATGTAACTTCATTCTTCTCTCAGACCGATGAAGAATTGAAACACATGATGGGAGGTCTTCTTCCTGAGACAGTTGATCCTGACAATGCTTCTCAAGGCTTTCCCCAAGCACCAGACATTCAGCAGACACCCAAGCCCAAGAAATGTCATCAGAGACGTTATGGCACTTCAAGAAAAGACCAGGTGAGTCCTTGAACAGTCTTGGATAGATAGCTCACTCTAAGCCAGGGGTGTTCAATTCAAGGCCTGTGGGCCAGATCCAGCCTGCAAGGTGCTTAGATCTGGCCTGCGGGGTCGGCCTGCAAATATCAAAAGGACCAGCCTGCAGTGCCTCTGCTGGCCAAAATGGGCCACGCAAGCCCCCCCCCTGGACCATTTATAGCTGGCAGAGTGCTGCAGGAAGCCATGGAGGCTGAAAATGGGCCACGCAGGGGTCTCCTCGTAGCCTGTTTTGGCCAGCAGTGCTGCATAAACAGATCTCAGAGTTACCCCATAAAAATAATGTCGAGCTCCAGAATTCCAGGTGATCCCACCTGGGACATTCGTAAGGGAGGGGGGGAAGAGGAGGGCCTGTAGTCTTCCATAGACCAAGGCCATGGAGAAGTGGACCCTCCCAAAATTACATTCTGGCATCTCCCTTAAAGTAGGAATGGAAGAAACAAAGCCTGTCAGATGCTTTGGGAGGAGAGGTACATTTTTTTTTCCAGCAAAGTCCATCAGGGGTTTCCAGCCAGTAAGTGACTAAATTAGTATACCACTGAAATACTGTGGACATAATATACTTATATTATACTGTAAATTATTACTAATATTAAGTTCTCCTCTAGGGCTGCGTCAGAGGTACTAACAAAGATTGATAGTCTGTTGGACAGACAGTTTTTAGAGACATCTGGAGAAATTGTCAGTTCATTTATGCTCTGCTCTATACAAGAGTCAAGCTCCATTGTAGCTGGGGACTCTACTTGTCTTTAATCTCTACATTATGGAATTGAGACTATTTGTGCCAGAAAGTAAATCTCCTTTTGTCTGGAATAGCTGTTTTGAAATCAAAGGGGGAAAAATGCATCTTGAGCCTGTGTCAAACTCCTACCCCAACCACCCCCATCCCCACCCCTCCGAGGTCAAACACAAACCCTGATGTGGCCCTCAATGAAATATAGTTTGACACCCCTGCTTTAAGCCAGAGACCCTTCCTTTCATGCAGAGAATTCCAGTTTCCATTTTGAACGGGGTTCAATCCTGCAGACTCAGTTTCTCCTCAGCTGCTTTCAGTCCAGCCTTAACACAAATTACTTATCTGCTTTGGTCCTGTTTTTGGAGCAATCCACTTCACTTATGTTCCTCAAGTGGTCATCATATGTCCTTGGCCATGGTAGATATGGAGATGATGTACAGGAACTCCTCAACTTATATCCATTCATTTAGTGACCTTTGAGAAGTTACAAAAGCACTGAAAAAAGTGTCATCAGAGTTGTTATACTTTTGATGGTTGCTGCATCCCCATGGTCACGTGATCAGAACTCAGATGCTTGGCAACTGACATGTACTTATGATGGTTGAAATGTCCCGGGATCATGCGTGATCACTTTTTGTGACCTTCTGAAGCAGTTAATGGGGAAGCCAGATTCACTTAACAACCTTGTTCCTAACTTAGCAACTGCGGTTATTCACTTAATAACAATGGAAAGAAAGGCCGTAAAATGGGGCAAAACTCAACAGCTATCTTGCTTAGCCAGACATTGGACACAATTCTGGTTTTAAGTCGAGGACTGCCTGTACTAGTTGTGTTTACAATCTACTCTAGGCTCTGTCCTCAAAGCCATACATTTTCAGCTCAGCTAACTTCATGTCACATTTTTTAAAAACTTAGCTGATGAAACAAGTCCTATTTCTAAGGAGTCTTTTAGTTTCTCAAATCTGCACCAAAGAAAACCTGTATACCTGCTTCCCTCCCACCTCAGGAAAGAAAACTTCAAACTCTGTTTTTTGACTAGGCTTACCATGTTTTCAAGGAATTAAATCCCATTTTCCAGGATTCTTTTGTAGGTTGGCAGGGATGCCTGATTTTGGGTGCCAAACCAGGACAATCCTGCCAAACCAAGGCAATAATCAGGCTTAAGCCATTCTATCTGTATCTCAGTTTATTGCCTTTGCTTTAATTGCATAGCTCCATTGTCAAGTCTGAATCACAACAAGATGATTATTATTTTAACAGCTGGCTCTCGCCTACAGAAGAAAACGGAGCAAGCATCGGTCTGAAAATTTGGGAAAGCTTTGTCTAATATCCATCAACGGAACCAAGAAACTGTTAGGAAGGCGGTGTGGGTGTATAAGCCGTTATCGTCGTCGTTGCCAGAAATGTTGTAAGCTGGCTTTGTAGTGAAGACAAGGCTGTGACTCAAGATTGCTTATAATAATATGAGCAGGATTAAACAGAATCTAGCAGATTTCCCATCTGCTAGGCAAACAGATTCCCCCAGACTAGAGCTGTCTCTCACTTTTTGTTCTAATACTTAGTTTCCTAGTACTGTAGGTTTTTCTCCCCTGTCCTGCAATATATTTAGGTCCGAAAGTTTCATCTTTTTAAAAATATAGTGATGAATCCATTAGAAAAATAAATATAGAACAAATGTTTAGTGAAAACAAGAGGAAAATAGCCTGAAAGCAGGACATTTGGAAGTGTCTGTAGACTCTCCCTTTTAATATTCTTGTTTGATCTTTGTGGTTCATAACTTTTTGTTTTAAAAAACAAAGAAACACAAAAAGCATTTTGAACTGCAGCTTCTTTTTGCTTTCTCTGAGAAAGTAGGTAAGACATTGTTCTTTGGTCTATGTCCTGTTTGCAGAGCTCAGGCTAACCTCAGATTTTAAGTAACCCTTGATTTACAACCATAATTGAATCTGGAATTACGGTTGTAAGTCAATGTGGATATTAAGTAGGTCACCATGTGACTGGACACACCTTTACATATTTTGCAGTGGCTGTTAAGCAAATACCGTGTTTAACCAAATGCAACCAAATCCATTATACCCAATGGGCATTTTTATTGGAAACTGGAAATAAATACTGGAAAATTGCAAAAAATGTCAAAAATTGTGATTGTGTGACCATGGGATGCTGCAAATAGCAGTAAATGTAAGCTGCTTGCTAAGCACCCAAAGTGCAATCACATGACTGCATGTGTTTTGAATCAAGTGTTGTAACTTCAAAATTGGGTGGTAAGAACCTTATGGGCATCTTTCATAAATCTGAATGATTGCTAAGCGACCCATTATAAATAGAGGACTAGTTTTCAGTTCAGCTCAGCCTATTTGGTCCCTAAACTGTCAATATTAGGGTTTATTGTTTTTTAAAAGCTTTAGTTCACCGTTTGTATTATATTTTCTAATGGAAATTTTATTTCAGCCCTATTCTGTATAACTTTTATCTGGATCTTCCTAGATATTTGACTGACTTTTTCCAATGTCCATTGCTATCAATTTCTCCAAATTTGTTAAGAATTAGCAAACTTAAATTTTAATAAAAATTGCTAATTGTGCCTGCTATAACTATTACATATGGCCACTTCATTTCATGGTTATTATTACTTTTCTGATGCAAATTAAGTTTATTGGATCTGAGAAGCAATATGAATTTGGCAAAAGGCAAAAGTGTGATTTGGAAAGTGCATGGGTGCATATGTAGCATAAAGATTTTATCCTGCTTTTAATTATTGTACTTTATAAGTTACTTAAGGTAGTGAACATACACAATACTCCTTCTATTTCCCTAAAGAAAGCAACCCTGTGAGGTGGGTTGGGCTGTGAGGGAGGGACTGATCCAAAGTAACCCAGTTGGTTTTTCATGCCTCAGGCAGAACTAGAATTCAGTTTCCTGGTTTTTAGGCCAGCACCTTAACCACAATACCAAACTGGTACTCATATTGGGAATACTTTATCAAACACATCTTTTCTTGAATTGTGTGGTTAGTTGCACAAGCCCAGGAAAATACCAAGTTATATTAAGGTTATGTACATACCTACTCATACACTGAATCACATTTTGCCTTTTGAATCTGTATAAATTCTATAGTTTATCAAGATGTTGTAAATTGTGCAGGTAAAACCTTGCTTTGAATTATGCTTTTGCTTTTCCTCCATCTGAATTTCACTTGTGCACAATTGTATTGGGCAGATTTTAATGGAAAAATATTTCTATGGTGAATAGTCAACACCAACTGCATGGTACATAGCGAATCACTTCAGTTTCGTCTGTAATATTTTTGTGCCACAACTTGTTTGTCATAGATGGGAATGTGTTTTTTTTTGCTTTGAATTTTGAAATAAATTTTCGAAATTGTGTATTTTTGTATTTATCCCAAGTCATTTTCTTTTGCACTCATATTATCTTGGTTGCAGGAAGAATTAGAAAGCTAATATTCAGAGATCCACTTACTTATTCTTTGCATTTATGAATAAATAAAATGGCTTTATCAAGGCAAATTACTGTACATGGGAGATTTCCCAGGTTTTTTTTCTCATAAAAGCAATCTTGTGAGATAGCTGGACTGAAAGACAATCCTCAAAAACCATTCATTGATCTCTTGTTAGCTGTGACTGTAACACTAAATGTAACTGAAAGCCAACACTGTAAAAACTTGCTTTTTCCCCTATATAAATTCCTATTTTCCATAGGACAGGACAAGGCTCTTAGTGCTCCTCTCCAACAACTAAGAATCAGAAGCAGAGCTTGAAGTCTTATCTTTTACTGAAAATTGGAAAGCTCTTCTCATAAAAGAACAAGTTGACAAAGACTTGATGGCATGTAATCAATTAAAAAAAATCATTAGTTAAGCATTAAGACATTAGATCTAGTTTTATACCCTTCTTGGATAAGTGAGGCTATATCATACTTATATTTTCAGTCTTGTAATCAATCAATTTTCTGAACATGCTATTAAATGTATCAATATTCAGACAAATATAAAGTACTTGTATCAATTTCCAAAACTGACATTTGGACAAAAGCCAGAGCTGAAGAACTGTGATGGCACAATGGTTAGAATGAAGTATTGCAGGCTAACTGACCACTGCCAGCAGTTTGATCCAGATTGGCTCAAGATTGACTTAGCCTTTCATCCTTCACAGGTCAGTAAAATGAGGACCCAGACTGTGGGGGCAAGAGGATGACACTGTAAACTGCTTAGAGAGGGCTGTAAAGCACTGTGAAGCAGTATATAAGTGTAAATGTTATTGCTTGGTGAACATAAGCTTAGATTTCTGTAGCAGCAATTCAACAAATTAAAAAGAAATGCTGAACTCATTTTTTATTATGCCAAGAAAACAGCACGGAGGTTTCTGCTAGTCAACAGGATTCAAGTTTAACCTCATGACAGATTTATACAGTACAGCCCAATTCAATTAATTTAATTTCTTTGAAATGTTTCTTCTTTAGTATTTGTTTAGTCTCTGTATTGAACTTCTTCTCCAGGCAGTTTTCTGTTTTCAATTAATTTGTTTTTTCATTGAGGTCTTGTTGTTTTTACAGTAATGATATTCTCAATTTTTCTCTACACCACAATCTGTGGTTTATTTGGAAAATAGCGTTTACTTGGGCAGTATTCCAACATCTGAAAAAGAGTTGTGGTTGTAAATTGAGGATTACCTGTATTTGCTTTTGCTGATGATATTTTGGATTAAGTGCCTTTCCTGTTCTATTTCCTGAGCTTTTACTATTTCTATTTATTCCTTTGAGTTTGTTTTTATTGTCATAGAATAAATTTAAAAAAAAACTGGAATTGGAAGGGACCAGAAAGACCATCAACCCTGAGATCATTGGGGTGAAAGAGATTCACCAGCCTAAAGTCAACAAGCAACTTTTAAGAGATAAAGATGGTCTCAAGCTCAAGATCTTCCTGCTTCTAGCCAATAACCTTAACCTCCACTCCACAGCTGTTCATTTAATGACTTGCCTCTAGGCTACGTTACAGTTCCTAATAGAGCCATTTCTTTTTAATCTTAAAATAATGATTTGAAAATAATACATTGTGTATCTAAGAGCAAAGGGCACTCCAGCAATCTGTTGTGTAACTAGTAAAACACCTTCATCTCTAATACAGAATGCCTTTTCCACTGAACCATGAAAGATAACAATTTCCTTGTCCCAAAGGCGCTTTTTCCAAAAGGCAATTGGACTTTCTTGGTTTTTTTTCTTTGAAAACCTTTTGCTTCTCAGGGTTATGACTGATCCTGAGTGCTAATGACCAAATGACTGCAAAGAATATAAATCCATTCCCCGGCAGTCAGTTAGAACTGAAGAAGCTTCTTAGATGAGAAGTGAAACATTTTCAAGAAAAAAAGCAAGAAAGTCCAGTTGCCTTTTGGATGTGACCCAACTGAAGTTCCCAAGACCTGCTCTTTCCATGCTCCAAAATGGTGGGCACCTTTGGGACCACTATGACCTGGATGATTCAGAATCTCTATAGACATTCTCAGTTCTCTTGGTTTTCTTCTCTGGGGCTTTAAGGCAATCTGAAAAGCATTGTACCATATCTGGATTTCAATTATAAAAGGATAGCACCCAGAGTAGGTAGGTTGGGAGTAAAATTTGTACTGTGTAGGAGAGCAAAAACAAGAATTTGCAGTTGAGGGAGATAAGTAATTATCAGCTCAAACAGCAACCAATAGTAAGGGAGGATCAGACAAACTGAAAACAGCACAGAACCTCACTCAGAAGTCCCAGCCAACTTCCTTCCTTTTCTATCCCAGCAGAGACTGAGAGACTGCCAAGCCAATGCTTGGTGTCAATCTGGGTAGTAGTTGAGAAAGCAAACAGATGGTGAGTTTTAGTCCCGTCTTAGACATGAAAATCAGCTGGATAACTTTGGGCCAATCACCAGGAGACAGTGAATTCCAGTTCCACTTTCAGCACGAAAGCCAACTAGGTATTTTGGGGCCTATCCCAAAGGTGCTTTTATTCAAGAGACAACTGGACTTTTTGTTTTTTCTTTGAAGACATTTCACTTCTCATCCAAGAAGCTTCTTCAGCTCTGACTGGATGGTGAGGAATGGAAGGATTTATACTCCTTGCAGACAGCTGGTCATTTACATCCTTTGAGAGAATCATTAAGGCCATTTGGAGGTTTATCTGTGTCATCAGGATCACCTGAGTGGTGCAAATTGGTGTGGAGCCTTCTTGGAACTACTGAAAGGACTGTGTTGTAGACTAGAGATAGATGATGTCCTATCTCTCCCCCTCTATTGAGGGTTCTCCAAGTCAAGGACTCTCTAAAAGAATGCAAATGACCAGCTGTCTGCAAGGAATAAATCCTTCCATTCCCCACCATCCAGTCAGAGCCGAAGAAGCTTCTTGGATGAGAAGCGAAACGTCTTCAAAGAAAAAACAGAAAGTCCAGTTGCCTCTTGAAAAAAAACACCTTTGGGACAACCATGACCTGGATGACTGAGAATCTCCATAGACATTTTGGGCCTAACACTTCAGAGGGTTGTTGTTGCGGGGAAAATAGGAGGAAGAAGTAAAAAGGCATGTTTACTGCCCTGAGTTACTTGATGAAGTAATAAAGGCAGGACAGATATCTAATATATAAATAAACCAAGAATGGATTCTTTGGGAATAAGATAAACGTAAATACTGGTATGACTTTAAGGTAAAATAACATAGTGTTAGTAACAAATGATTAAGGTAAGAAATCAGATAGTTAATTTTATATAATAAAAGCCTCACTGCAAACACAGAGGAGACAAAAAAAGTCTAATCCCCCCCACTCACATAAATGACCCAAACGAAGGTCCCAAGACCTGCTGCAATATGGTGGGTAAATTGAGTTCTCCGAAAAGCGCCCCCTTTCCACACCACGAAAGCATTGGCAGCATTTTTGTGAGGTAACCAACCCCGCTAAATGCCTTGAGGTCATTATTCTGAGGGCTCATGATACTTCCTCAGCCCCTGAGGGGAGCTTTTCCCGGACTCCTTGCGTTTCTCTCAGGAGCTTATCCCCTCAGGACGACCAGAGGGTGCAGTTTTTCGTCTCTCCTGCCATGGCCCAAGCTGAGAGGCCATATCTGGCCGGGCTCGCTCCATCTCCTCAGAAGAATCGATGAGGCGAAGCGCGCTTGGCGGGAAAAACCAACAAAAGCGCGCCAATTTTGTTTTCCCTCAGACCTACAGCCGCCAACACGCAGGCGCCGAGGGGCGGGCTCAGAAAGGCGGCAAGGGCGGCCGCTGATGGGTTGGCGGCCATGTCACTCATCGTTGTACAGCTACACCTCTGAAGGGCATTCCTTCCCGGGCGGGAAAACGGCGGGCGCGGTTGATTCGCCCGGCTCGTTTTGGCGGGAAACCCTCAGGGACTCTTGTGGGAAAGGAACCAAGATTTTTTAAATCGACTATTTCATTAAGGGACTGGTTGAAATCCACGTGTTAAGTCAGTGTTTCTCAGCCTTGACAATTTCGTGACAGTTAGAACAATTATTCAGTGGAACAACCTGCCTCAAGGAGTTGTGGGTGGTCCAACATTGGAAGTTTTTAACAAGAGATTGGACAACTGTCTGACATAGCATAGGGTTTCCTGCCTGAGCAGTGGGTTGGACTAGAAGACCTCCAAGGTCCCTTCACACTGTTATTCTATTCTATTCTATTCTATTCTATTCTATTCTATTCTATTCTATTCTATTCTATTCTATTCTATTCTATTCTATTCTATTCTATTAAGACAGGTGGACTTCAGCTCCCAGAATTCCTCAGTCAGCATGGCTGATTGGGGAATTCTGGGAGTTGAAGTCTACCTGTCTTAAAGTTTGTGGAACACTGCATTAAACACACACAGGTTTGGGCTTTGGGAAAATGACCAAGACCAAACTGTCAGACAAAATGCCTTCATAGATCCAATCCAATCCTTAATTGGCCAAATGTGATTGGACACACAAGGAATTTGTCTTTGGTGCATTTTCTCTTGGTGTACATAAAAAGAAAAGATAAATTCGTTAAGAATCATAAGGTACAACACTTAATGATAGTCATAGGGTACAAATAAGCAATCAAATCTTACTAGGAAACAATATAAATCGTAAGGATACAGCAATAAGCTACAGTTATACAGTCATAAGTGGGAGGAGATGGGTGATAGGAACAAGGAGAAAATTAATAGTAGTGCAGACTTAGTAACTAGTTTGACAGTGTTGACGGAATTATTTGTTTAGCAGAGTGATGGTGTTTGGGGAAAAAACTGTTCTTGTGTCTGGTTGTTCTGATGTGCAGTGCTCTATAGCGGCGTTTTAAGGGTAGGAGTTGAAACAATTTATGTCCAGGATGTGAGGGGTTGTGCAAATTGTGCAATCCAGACCTGGGGTCATTTCAGTATCAGTTGGCCACATCCTTCATTAAGTGATATAAAGCTGACCCTTGGTTGCTATTATTTCTGGCTTTTTGCAAACCTCAAAATGTTCTGATCTTCTCTGGGAAATCTTTTTGGAAAATGTCACTTCCTATTTATCTGGCTTTCCAACACCAATGTGCAAGGAACTAAACTGACTTAGAAACCCACTGGAGTCCCTTTAATATTTGTAAAATTAAACAGAATAATAGAGTTAGAAGGGACCCTGGAGGTCTTCTAGTCTAACCCCCTGCTCAAGTAGGAAACCGAAAACCCTTTCAGACAAATGGTTGTCCAATCTCTTAAATTGATTATTCTCACTGTCAGGAAATTTCTCCTTCATTCTAGGTTGCTTCTCTCCTTCATTAGTTTCCATCCGTTGCTTCTTGTCCTGCCTTCAGGTGCTTTGGAGAATTGGTGGACCCTCTCTTTATGGTAACCCTTTAGATATTGGAAGATTGCTATCATGTCTCCCTTAATCTTTCTTTTCATTAAACTAGACATACCCAGTTCCTGCAGCCGTTCTTCATATGTTTTAGCTTCCAGTCCCCTAATCATCTTTGTTGCTCTTCTCTGGACCCTTTCTAGTTTCAACATCTTTTTTACATTGTGGTGACCAAAACTAGATGTAATATTCCAAGTGTGGTCTTACCAGGGCATTATAAGGCAGGGCTGAGGATTTTGGACAATATCCGTATAACAAAATCGCTCAGATCCGGGGGGGAATTGGACTCTGACTGGGTAGATTCGGGCAGGGTGACGAGAAATAGTCTTGAGAATGTTATCTGGGAAGAGTTTGACTCTGTGACCCCTGAGGGGGGTATGAATACTTTGTTGCTTTTTATCTATTACTTCTTATTGATCATGCGCTTTGTTTTCCAAATGTGTGTAATAGGCATGCCAATTTGAGTACCGAGGGCTGTCAATGAGCAATGCTGTGTGATTTAGTCCTGACAGCACATTTCTTTGGGCTGCACCCAATAAACAGTGTCATCTCAACTGTTATCTCAAACCAGGGGTGAAATCCAGCAGATTCTGACAGGTTCTGGAGAACCGGTAGTGGAAATTTTGAGTAGTTAGGAGAACCAGCAAATTCCACCTCTAGCTGGTCCCAAAGTGGGGTGGGAATGGAGATTTGCAATATCCTTCCCCTGGAGTGGGGAGGGAATGGGAATTTTGCAGTATCCTTCCTCTGCCACGCCCACCAATCAACACCATGCCCACCAAGCCATACCCACAGAACCAGTAGTACAAAAATTTGGGTTTCACCACTGTCTCAAACCACATGTGTATGAAATTAATACATATTTCTAATGCATATTTTCTGTGTTTTTTACAGGGCTAGATGCATCAGGAATCCTGACTATGTCCCTAAAGAATACATGCACATAATAGAATAGAGTGTGCTGGGTCTGTTCTGAGTAGCATTGCCCAAAAGCATTTATTAACATTTTTTTTTCTTCCAGAAGCTTCAGAAGCAGCAGGTCATTCATTGGTGATTTTTAGCTCTATATCTCAAACGATCCTTATGCTGAAAGAAGAAATTACTTTCCCTTCTTTGGATCTGGGATAGGAAAGACGGCGTGTTCAGCGACGTTGCACTGATTTGATCCTTTGGCTAGGCGCATGTAACCTTTCTCACCCCAAAGAGTGGACCAGCTGTGAAGGGAAGAATACAGAATGTTTATTTCTAGAATTCTGCAGCAAGGTGGATCATTCATGATTCTAGCTGAAGTTTCGCCATCCCCAAAAGCCTGGTGCAAAAGGAGGCTTTTTGCCATAGGTTAACAGGGAGGCAGCCATCTTTAAAAGAGGAACTATATGGCAACAACAGACCAGCTTCCGGGTCCATGGCTTCACAGAGGATATGCAACATGACTTCAAGATGGAAACTAAGCATCAGAAGATCTGAATATGTTTAGCCTGCAGACGTCATTCAGCTTCTGCTGGGACTCACTGCATAAATGGGGCATAGTATCCTCCCCTCAGTGTGACTGGGTGTATATCACACTGTGACTGACTGTAAACTGAGGGCATATACCGCTCCAGTATCTGATTTTGTTTTTCATATAAATGATGCTGTGCTAAATATGCCATATGCTAAATAAATAAATTGTCTGCAGAAGGGACGGCCGAGGGGGACTGATGTCTGAAGGGGGTTGTAACATGGAAGAGGGAATGGCCTTTTTCCATATTGCCCCAGAAGACACAACCAGAAAAGAAGCACTGGGCCAAAATTACAAGGAAGACGGAAGAAGGTAAACTTCAGAAGGACCTTCCAGGTAATTTGGATACACATTTGGCCCCAATGAGAATTCATTTGCAATTTCCCATAGCTCAGCATGATATCTTCACATGGAATATTAACACAAGATAGGAGTTATAAGGAAGATGCACTCCTGAGAACACTGCATGCTCAGAGCAAGTCCTCTAGGTTGTCTTGCTCATCTTTACAGGAAGATAAGATACAGAGTTCAAATATCCAAGTGCTCCAGGTAAGCAAAAGCTTCCCATTCTATTTTCAGGTGATGCTACATGGAGATCACCTTCCTCAGCTAACATCCTCGGTAGGAGTTGGACGACAACACCCTCTATCTCCAAGAACTTCAGGAGCATTGTCTTCCAACCCAGCCGAAGGACATTCTTGGGAGAAGCAAAATTAACATTTTAAGCTGCCCAGAGGTACCCTGTGGTAAGATGGACGGCCAATAAATTTAATAACTAAAATAAATTTTTCTGTGGGACAATTCCATAGGGAAAACAAGTAAGTTATACAGTAAGTAAATTTCTCATTTTTTAAACTTCTGCAAACTGATGTCTATTCACTCACCTGTTCTTTAGGATCCAATAGCCTTTGCCCTCGCTGGAATGGTTATATCCCACAATCAGCATAGCATGAGTTAGCTCTTGTTTTCCATTGTTGTGTTCTCCAAATATTCCTGGACAGAGAGAATAAGAAATGACCTAGTGAATAACCCATCCTTGCTGGCAGCCAAATGCCCTGCCCTATCTTAGCGGCAGCAGAAGCCTTTTTAATGATTGCATCTCTAATTTGAAACATGTCTTCCTGGAGATGTTTTCACCTGGGCCCCTCAGATGTTCAAGCACTGGACAAAACTCTTAGACTATAATGGTATTTCGCAGCTTTTTCCAGAGAACCAATCCCCTAGGACTATGTTGATCAAAGAGATTTCTTATTTTTCATTGGTGTCTTTTAGTTTTTCTTTTTTTGTCCGTTTAATGTGTTTAGCAACTATTTTATCCTGTGCTAGAAAAAAAAGTCACTCTAAAAATAAAGAATATTGAGGAGGGTCCTTGGTGCTCTCTGAGCTTGGTTGTTTTCTTGCAAACGTTTCATAACCCGACTAGGTAACATCATTACTGATGAAACCTCTGCAAGGAAACCACCAAACGCAGCACCAAAGCCCCCTCATTTCCACCCTGAGCTACAAACATTCTCCTCTTATCGATTGAGAAGGGTTTGTGTCGTTGTGGTGTAACTCAAGAAAAATTCTGAGCTTTACATCTGCGTACTAGTAGTTCATTGATCAGTCTTGCAATCTTACCAATAAAATAGAGTAAATTACGTAGTTGACAGGAGGAAATAAAGTGATAAGATACAAATATTGTAGGATGCTATCTGGATCGGTCACCGGGACCAAAGGCTTTGTCTTCTGACTTATTCGGACTCATGCTGGAGGTCATCTTCAGGGAATTTCTCTCCAGCACCAGTCCAAAAGCTCAGAAGATGACAATCTCTCGTCCTGGTGACCAACCCAGATTCAGTTCTTCAATGTTATTCACCTTCATTCGTTAGATATAAATGTGTTAATACAAGAAGACTATAATTAAATAAATTAATCCTCCTTGCAAGGAACCCCGATTGTTCAGTGTAATGGGTTCATAGGACCAATGTCTTAGTTATAAACTTAGCAGTCCCAATAACCACCAAGATACCTGAGCAATAGCTCTTAGACTTATATACTGCTTCACAGGGCTTTACAGCCCTCTCTCAGCGATTTACAGAGTTAGCATTTTGCCCCAACAATCTGGGTCCTCATTTTACCAATCTAGAAGAATGGAAGAACGAGTATACCTTGAGCCAGTGAGAATCGAACTGGTGGCAGTCGGCAGAGTTAACCTGCAATACTGCATTCCAATTACTGTGCCACCATGTTAACCTAACAAAGCAAAGCCTTCAAAACAAAACAGGAAACCTAACAGAAAAAGCTCCATAACCTGACCTAGAAATAAACTAAAAGCTCTCCTTCTTGTCACCATCTTGAAAACAACAACAACATAACCCCTTAATACTTAAATGGAGTTTGGCCTCATCAGTGTTGAATATTTGTTGGCAGAGGAGATGGCAAGAACCAGAAGGTCAACAGTGAGAGCCCTCAGGAACCTTACCTGACTTATAGAAGTGGAACTTGCTACTCCGAGCATCTACTCCAACAGAAACTGGACCAATTTTGGCCACAGCTTCCTGAAGACCTTTTTCATCATTCTCCATGATCTGTCCGAATGAGTTACATCTGGTAATAGATTCCTCAGGTTCATAGCGGCAACTCTCCCCATCCTGCAGAAGAAAACGGTGATCTGAAGAAATAGTTGCCATTGATGGGTTTTAATAGAAATTGTCTCCACCCATGACTCAAACAGTTTCCATCCTATTGCTGGAGGCATTTTCCAGGAGAGACATAGAGCAATACAATTCAGCTTGAAGCATGCAGAAGGAATGGACTGGGACATACACAGATTTGATCATTTATTACCGTTCCATCATAAGGGTAGCTTTTCTCTGAATTGATCCCTCCTTGTTTCCGCACAGTTTCGAAAGCTAGCTCCATAATTCCACCATCACAGCCATAATTCTCCTTGGAACAGTCCAAAAGATTTTGTTCACTCAGCGAGACCAACTTCCCTGTCTTCTTGAAATGCATGCCTTCCAGAGCACCAGTGGCACTGAAAGACCAGCAAGAGCCACATGAACCCTGGGTTAAAAAAAAAAAAAAATCTGGAATGATCCACTGAGCATCTGAAAACTCAGAATAGAGAACTACAGAGTTGGAAGGGAACTCAGAGGTCTTCTAGTCCAGCCCTCTGCTTGAGCTGGAGACCCTATACCATTGCGGACAAACGGCTATCCAATCTCTTCTTAAAAACTTCCAGTGATAAAAGACACGCAACTTCTCGAGGGAGCCACTCCACTGATTAAATGCTCTCAATTTATATTCCTTTAACAATTCTCAGTACTTGGTAGTAAGCAGCTGGGCAAAAATGAGTTCTGACAGGATTAAAGTTTTGGGGATGAAGCTAAGAGAGAAAAGAATTTAGCTTTATCTGCCAGTCTTCGTGAATCTGTCAAATTCTGACTTGTGGCCCAATGGACAGATCAGAACACTCTTCCTTCAAAACATCTCTACGTAATACCCAGAACCATCCACCACAACCCACCTGATCCTTGACTTCGGTGACACCACCTTTGGTTCTCCAATCTATCTGGTCAGGAATATCTGGATCATCTGAGGATTTGAATGTGATCCTGTTGCCTTTAGTTACTTTATCAACGTCAGAGAGTAGGCAATGCAGCCTCTTGTCAAGCTCTTCATTGGTCTGAGGAGGAGAAGGACAATCTTAACAGCTCTCCATTTCCACTTCTCATCTTTCTCCTTAATACGTTTTATCCCATGATCAAATGCAAAGAATATATGTTATGAACAAAGCAAACCTGGTTATCAGAGAGCAGTTTGTGTTTAGTTAAGTCTACAGCATGTGTCCCAATTTTGGCAACTTTTAAGATGTCTAGACTTCAACTCCCAGAATTCCGCTCAAACACCTGGCAGGTAAAATGCTAATATTCCCAGTCTGGATAATAGACTGGGAGAGATGGTAAAGATAAATTCACAGAGATGGCTAAAGCCATCCAGTGTTTAAAATTAAGTATTCATAAATGCTGTAATATTAGAAATCTGTACTCAGATGGAATGCTTGCAAATTATCAATAATTCCATTGCTAGTGGCCTTTGGCTGGGTCTGTTTGATGTGCTCTTGGCATTCTGTAGGTACAATATGATGTAAATGAGGGAGCCCGGTGGCAGAATTGGAATCATGTGGTCATCAATATAACATTGGTCATTGGATTCAGGTTCTGTAGTATAGTACAATTGTAAAAGCCATGGACTGGAAAGAGACAAGTTCATGACTACTTCAGTCATAAAAGCTCACTGGGTGCCTTTAGGCTAAGAAAGAGCAAGCACCCCAATCTTTGTCTTGAGTTTTTTTGACTTGGGAAGTGGGGATACTAGATTTGGCATCTGGAACTTCTAAAAAAAAGGACATCTATGCCTAATAAATAAGTCAAAACTAGAGCCATTTGCTGAAATGGGCAACTAAAGAAATCTGATAGAAATAGAAAGATAGGTAGATAGGTAGATAGATAGATCCAGGCTTACCAAATCGCCAAAGTGGTTCATGCCAAGCCAGTAGGTGTATTTCCCCAGGTCAGCCTGCTTGTTATGATCTTGAATCATCTGCAAATTCTTTTCCCACATGGCTCTTCGAAAGGATTCTTCTTCCTGCTAAGAAGCCAAAACGGGGAAGATCCCTTAGTCGCATCTCACCTAATAAGTGGCACCTACAAGTTCTAGAACTCATATTCTTCTCTTCCATAAAAGGTTTATCTGACTAGAATTCAATCATCCAGGAATGGACCAAACTCCCTTCAATTTTCATTTAGTACACAGGACATTATTCCCTGCAAAGCATGTCTGAAGACAGATAGCAGAAAAAAAGCTTATAAACATTGCTATTGTAAGTTGAAATGAAGGTATGGAACTGGAACACTTGAAGGAAAAGTAGGATTTTTGTTCCTGCGGGACAGAACCAGGTATGAGGTCTACTTAGCTTTACTACCAGTTCGCAAAGGGAGCGCACGGTTCTATACAACTGGACAGAACCGGGAGCAACCCACCACTGGACAGAACCTACAGAAGACTCTGAGAACATCAGTAGTCACAGCCAACTCAGCCCCCATTGTATCAGAAATGTTAAACTAAAATTTGCAATTTCATTTGAGTTCTACTGGAGCAAACTCACCTGAGCGTATTCTTTACCGTGAGTGGCCTTCCAGTCTCTCCATGTCCCCTCTACGGTTGGATCTAAAGCTGTGGACAAGGTCCTCAGGGAGACCAACCAGATCAGGGCCACCACCGAGATGGACAACATTGTCTTTCTCTAGGAGAAGGGAAGGGAAGGGAAGGGAAGGGAAGGGAAGGGAAGGGAAGGGAAGAGAAGAGAAGAGAAGAGAAGAGAAGAGAAGAGAAGAGAAGAGAAGAGAAGAGAAGAGAAGAGAAGAGAAGAGAAGAGAAAACAGGGTCAATGTAGCAGCATGGTAAGAATTAAGGCCAGCAACATCTAGCTGACTACAGATTCCAAACCCTGATTTACAGTGCTAAAAAGAGAGATTAAAACTATTCAATTGCTGTTAATAAATGCATAGATTAAATGAGAATCTCTGGAAAGTTTGAGGTAAGAGTAACCAGCTGGAACCTCACCTCAAGCAGGTTTTTACAGAAGGCAAAGGGGAAGCTGTTAAACAAAACTGCAGCAGCCCCTTTTATAAGCGAACATATAACTGCCACTTCCCACTGGATTTAATTGACATTTTACAAGGAAATAGCACATCTCTACAATTCTTTAGAAAGCAATGTATTTTTTTTCTCATTTCAATAAGATAATATTTTTTTAACTCTCTCTTGGAGATTTTATTTGGCGGGGGCGGGGGGGGAGGTAATTCTATAAAGCAAAATAGCTAAAAAAAGCCACTGGTTAGACTGCTGACCTGATTTGTATCTCTTATCCCTGGAAACTTGAATAACTTTCTGTTGCAACCGTTTTAATGTCCTATGAAGATAAATTTCATGCTTGATTTCTATCTAGCTCTGCTGTCTATCTTGATTCTTGGAAAAAGCATGAGCTCCATCCCCTAAACAGGAGATTCAAAGACAACTGCAGTTAATACTAATATTGGGGGACATGTCAATTGAAGGTCCATCTTTATTTGGGCAAAAGTCATGTTGGGTTCTTCAACTTTGAGAACTGTTTATTAATGCTCACACTAAAATGGTTATTATTTGGTATTTATTTTTCAGACATGGGGTCTGCATGCAATTTCGGCAGGCCTAATATAGGTAGTCCTCAACTTACGACCACAATTGAGTCCAAAATTTATGTTTCTGAGTAAGAAATTTGTTAAGTGAGTTTTGCCCCATTTGATGACTTTTCTTGCCACATTTGTTAAGTGAATCACTGCAGCTGTTAAACTAGTCACACGGTTGTTCAGTGGATCTGGTTTCTGAATTTCTCGAATTTTGATCACTTGACTGTGAGGATGTTGCTAAGGTCACAAGTATCAGAATTGATTGTAAATCACTTTATTCAGTGGTGTTATAACTTTGAACAGTCATTAAGCGAATGGTGGTATGTAGAGGACTGCCTGTATAGCTGGTTTTAGTCAGAGAGATCCCATTTGTTGAAAGATGTTCATTTTGCTCACTTCTTTTTCTTCGATGTTTTTGTCTTGGAGCCTCTCATTCTCGGGCCTTACATCCTGGCCAATAGTAGGTTAGGTTAGTAGGTAGGTTACCTTCGCTACTGGTTCAATACTGTGAATGCACATGTGTGCGTGCTTGCTTCACGTACACGCGGCACTTCTGCACCAGCACAGAACCTTCTGTGCATTGGCAGAGTGTCCGTGATGACATCCAGGTGGATGGGCGGAGCCTCCCACTGCTGCCGCTACCGGTTCTCCTGAATCGGGGCAAACCAATAGAAACCCACCACTGACCCTGACCCTAAAATTCTTGGAAGGCTACATGAGAGCAAAGAACACGTATCATCCTGAAGGAAAGCAGCAGTGGAAACAAGGCTGACCCCTCTTCTTATTGCAAACCATTACTTAGAATGTATCCCATTTTTTTTGACCATTCCCTGGAGAAAGCAATTATGTTTGAAAGAATTGGCGGTAAAAGGAAACCAGCCCACGAAAGAATAGGGTGGCTGGACACCCTCAAACCTAACACCAACAAAGCATAGAACAACTCAAAGAAATAGTGCAAGATTGGAAGATGTGGAGAGACCTGACACATAAGATGCCAAGTGTTGGACACAATTGAATGAATATAATCATCATCATCATCTCCCATCTACAATGTAGTTAGATTACATGCTTTGTGGAACTTTTCTCCCGTGTCTATGGTGCATATGCTTGGAGAAGGACATGTGGGCATTATTCTGTTCTTTGGCGTAGGAGAGGGGCCTGCTGAGGGTGCACGGAGACATCTCTCAGTTTTGAGATGCTATGTAGATGGGTAATGGACAGGTACGGAGAGGTACGGGAGGTGCTGAAGAGAAAGTAATCTGAGAAAACAAAGAGATAGATAATGTATTCCTTTGAGGCATCTTGGATTAGCTGAAACCCCGGAGGACCTGTCCAATAAATCCAAAGGAGGTGGGAAATGGGCTGTCAGAATAGGAAACTATGAAATGTAATGCTTTTAAAATTTTAGGTGTGGCTTCCTGGCTTAAACTCCTCTGTTGAGATCTGCTGGGGTATACCCACCCTATTTTGCAAAATAGCTTTTACTATTTTCTTTTAATAAAATCTCTTTGTTTTCATCGATCCATGCTTGTTGGTTGAATTCATTTCCAACAGAATGAACCCACTTTCTGGAAGGAGCATCCTCTATCAGGGGTATGAATACTTTGTTGCTTTTTACCTATTACTTCTTATTGATCATGCGCTTTGTTTTCCAAATGTGTGTAATAGGCATGCCAATTTGAGTACCAAGGGCTCTCAATGAGCAATGCTGTGTGATTTAGTCCTGACAGCACATTTTTTGCACTGCACCCAATAAACAGTGTCATCTCAACTGTTATCTCAAACCAGGGGTGAAATCCAGCAGCTTCTGACGGGTTCTGGAGAACCGGTAGTGGAAATTTTGAGCCTTTCGGAGAACTGGCAAATACCACCTCTAGCTAGCACCAGAGTGGGGTGGGAATGGAGATTTTGCAATATCCTTCCCCCAGGAGTGTGGGGGGGGAAATGGGGATTTTGCAGAATCCTTCCCCTGCCACACCCACCAAGCCACATCACGCCCACCAAGCCACACCCACAGAACCAGTAGTACAAAAATTTGGATTTCACCACTGTCTCAAACCACATGTGTATGAAAATAATACATATTTCTAATGCATATTTTCTGTGTTTTTTACAGGGCTAGATGCATCAGGAATTCTGACATTCCATGAGGAAATATGCCATTTATACCAACACAATGGCCCTAACAAACACATGCACATAATAGAATAGAGTGTGCTGGGTCTGTTCTGAGTAGCATTGCCCAAAAGCATTTATTAACATTTTTTTTTCTTCCAGAAGCTTCAGAAGCAGCAGGTCATTCATTGGTGACTTTTAGCTCTATATCTCAAACGATCCTTATGCTGAAAGAAGAAATTACTTTCCCTTCTTTGGATCTGGGATAGGAAAGACGGCGTATTCAGCGACTTTGCACTGATTTGATCCTTTGGCTAGGCGCATGTAACCTTTCTCACCCCAAAGAGTGGACCAGCTGTGAAGGGAAGAATACAGAACGTTTATTTCTAGAATTCTGCAGCACAGTGGATCATTCATGATTCTAGCTGAAGTTTCGCCATCCCCAAAAGCCTGGTGCAAAAGGAGGCTTTTTGCCATAGGTTAACAGGGAGGCAGCCATCTTTAAAAGAGGAACTATATGGCAACAACAGACCAGCTTCCGGGTCCATGGCTTCACAGAGGATATGCAACATGACTTCAAGATGGAAACTAAGCATCAGAAGATCTGAATATGTTTAGCCTGCAGACGTCACTCAGCGTCTGCTGGGACTCACTGCATAAATGGGGCATAGTATCCTCCCCTCAGTGTGACTGGGTGTATATCACACTGTGACTGACTGTAAACTGAGGGCATATACCGCTCCAGTATCTGATTTTGTTTTTCATATAAACGATGCTGTGCTAAATATGCCATATGCTAAATATGCTAAATAAATAAATTGTCTGCAGAAGGGATGGCCGAGGGGGACTGATGTCTGAAGGGGGTTGTAACATGGGAATGGCCTTTTTCCATATTGCCCCAGATGACATGACTAGAAAAGAAGCACTGGGCCAAAATTACAAGGGAGACGGAAGAAGCTAAACTTCAGAAGGACCTTCGAGGTAATTTGGATAAACGTTTGGCCCCAATGAGAATTCATTTGCAATTTCCCATAGCACAGCATGATATCTTCACATGGAATATTAACACAAGATAGGGGTTGTAAGGAAGATGCACTCCTGAGAACACTGCGTGCTCAGAGCAAGTCCTCTAGGTTGTCTTGCTCATCTTTACAGGAAGATAAGATACAGAGTTCATATATCCAAGTGCTCCAGGTAAGCAAAAGCTTCCCATTCTATTTTCAGGTGATGCTACATGGAGATCACCTTCCTCAGCTAACATCCTCGGTAGGAGTTGGACGACAACACCCTCCATCTCCAAATACTTCGGGAGCATTGTCTTCCAACCCAGCCGAAGGACATTCTTGGGAGAAGCAAAATTAACATTTTAAGCCGCCCAGAGGTACCCTGTGGTAAGATGAACGGCCAATAAATTTAATAACTAAAATAAATTTTTCTGTGGGACAATTCCATAGGGAAAACAAGTAAGTTATACAGTAAGTAAATTTCTCATTTTTTTAAACTTCTGCAGACTGATGTCTATTCACTCACCTGTTCTTTAGGATCCAATGGCCATTGCCCTCGCTGGAGTCGTTATAACCCACAATCAGCATAGCATGATTTGTCTGTTTTTCTCCATCGTTGGGTTCTCTAAATATTCCTGGATAGAGAGAATAAGAAATGACCCATCCTTGGTGGTAGCCAGATGCCCCACCCTATCTTACCTGCATTTTTAATGATTGCATTTCTAATTTGAAACATGTCTTCCTGGAGATGTTTTCACCTGGGCCCCTCAGATGTTCAAGCACTGAACAAAACCCTTAGACTATAATGGTATCTCTCAGCTTTTTCCAGAGCACCAATCCCCTAGGACTATGTTGATCAAAGAGATTTCTTATTTTTCATTGGTGTCTTTCAGCTTTTCTTTTTTTGTCCGTTTAATACGTTTAGCAACTAATTTATCCTGTGCTAGAAAAAAAAGTCACTCTAAAAATAAAGATATTAAGAAGGGTCCTTGGTGCTCTCTGAGTTTGGATGTTTTCTTGCAGGCGTTTCATAACCCAACTAAGTAACATCATTACTGATGAAACCTCTGCAAGGAAACCACCAAACGCAGCACCAAAGCCCCCTCATTTCCACCCTGAGCTACAAACATTCTCCTCTTATCGATTGAGAAGGGTTTGTGTCGTTGTGGTGTAACTCAAGAAAAATTCTGAGCTTTACATCTGCGTACTAGTAGTTCATTGATTAGTCTTGCAATCTTACCAATAAAATAGAGTAAATTACATAGTCGACAGGAGGAAATAAAGTGATAAGATACAAATATTGTAGGATGCTATCTGGATCGGTCACCGGGACCAAAGGCTTTGTCTTCTGACTTATTCGGACTCATGCTGGAGGTCATCTTCAGGGAATTTCTCTCCAGCACCAGTCCAAAAGCTCAGAAGATGACAATCTCTCGTCCTGGTGACCAACCCAGATTCAGTTCTTCAATGTTATTCACCTTCATTCGTTAGATATAAATGTGTTAATACAAGAAGACTATAATTAAATAAATTAATCCTCCTTGCAAGGAACCCCGATTGTTCAGTGTAATGGGTTCATAGGACCAATGTCTTAGTTATAAACTTAGCAGTTCTATGCTCAATATATACATTTGAATCCAGGAGGAAACATGACAATTTTAAGAATTTCTCCAACTATCTGGAGCACCCCAGACAAACTAGCTTTATCAAATCAACCTGACAGTAAGAACAATCAACTTGCCTTCAAAAGTTGTGAGTGCTCCAACACTGGAGGCTTTTAACAAGGGACTGGAATTTGTCAAAAATGGTATAGGGTCTTCTGCTTGAGCAGGGGGTTTATTGGCTAGAAGACCTCCAAGGTCCCTTCCAACAGAATAATAATTCTGTTATTTTCCATTAACTCCACCAGAAGCTATAAGGGAACCAAGGGAACAAAAGGTGCACAGCCCCATATAGACATGTCAGGCACTGATGTTGAAGGAGACAGAATAACAGAATTGGAAGAGACCTGGGAGATTTTCTATTCCAACCCCTGCTCAGGCAGAAGATCGAACACCATTACTGGTCAAACAACTCTCCAATCTCTTCTTGAAAACTTCCAGTGTTGGAGCACCCACAACTTCTTTTTTATATATATATTTTTTTACTTTTTAGTATAATAATTCCATACATATTTTGTGGACAGTGTATTGACTAGGTCAAGTCTTTTTAAAACAATGCTGACAATAATAATACAAATAAGTATGTATAATTCTAATCTTCCAACTTCAACAATACTATTCTCTCTTCATAATCCTTTATCATTTTTCCCATTAATTCATTTAAACATACATAACATTTCTTTATGCCATGTATTTATTATCCTCTATTAAATTACTATTATTTAATATTTTAAGAATTACTCATTATTCCACCATAACTTCAATATTCCAGATGTGTAGTATTACTAATAATGCTAGATATTAACAATATTTAATCAATCCCGGGAATCTATCTCAAAATCCTCACAATTTCTAATCCTTAATATTTTAAAAGGGTACCCAGAAGGGAAATTTCAGTAGGCACAAAAACATCAAAAAGAGATACAAGATTCCAAGAGAGAGAGAGAAAAGGCTGATTAAAAAGTCAATAAATGACGGAACTTTAAAAAGATTAAGAGATGATGGATAATGAGAAAATATATTAATAAAATGGGAGAAATAGGAATATATTAATAGATAATATAACTTACCACAACTAAAATAAGTTAAGATTAGTAGATAGAGATTTAGGATTAGGTAATTTAATTGAATTATTAATATTAATAGTGTGTTAAAATTTGGGTTCTGAAAGAGCCCAACTTTTGGCCCCACCATTGGCCCAACATTTGGCCCCACCATTCCAACAATGATGCAATCCGAGAAGCCTCTGCGATCAAATGAAAATTGCCCCAATAACAACCAAGATACCCGAGCAATAGCACTTAGACTTGTATACTGCTTCACAGTGCTTTACAGTCCTCTCTAAATGATTTACAGAGTCAGCATTTTGCCCTCCACAATCTGGGTCCTCATTTTACCAATCTGGAAGAATAGAAGGCTGAGTCAACCTTGAGCCGGTGAGAATTGAACTGGTGGCAGTTGGCAGAGTTAGCCTGCAATACTGCATTCCAATCACTGTGCCACCATGTTAACCTAACAAAGCAAAGCCTTCAAAACAAAACAGGAAACCTAACATAAAAAGCTCCATTACCTGACCTGAAATAAACTAAAAGCTCTCCTTCTTGTCACCACCTTGAAACAACAACAACATAACCCCTTAATACCGAGATGGAGTTTGGCCTCATCATTGTTGAATATTACTTGGCAGAGGAGATAGCAAGAACCAGAAGGTCAACAGTGAGAGCCCTCAGGAACCTTACCTGACTTATAGAAGTGGAACTTGCTACTCCGAGCATCTATTCCAACAGAAACTGGACCTATCTTGGCCACAGCTTCCTGAAGACCTTTTTCATCATTCTCCATGATCTGTCCAAATGAGTTACATCTGGTAATAGATTCGTCAGGATCATAGCGGCAACTTTGTCTATCCTGCAGAAAAAAATGGTGATCCTAAGAAATCGTTGCCATTGATGGGCTTTAATAGAAATTGTCTCCACCCATGACTCAAACCTTTTCCATCCTATTGCCGGAGGCATTTTCAGGCAGAGACATAGAGTAAAACAATTCAGCTTGAAGCATGCAGAAGGAAAGGGCTGGGAGATGCACAGATTTAATAATTTATTACCACTCCATCATAAGGGTAGCTTTTCTCTGAATTGATCCCTCCTTGTTTCCGCACAGTTTCAAAAGCTAGCTCCATAATTCCACCATCGCAGCCATAATTCTCCTCAGAACAGTCAATCAGATTTTGTTCACTTAGTGAGACCAGCTTCCCCATCTTCTTGAAATGCATGCCTTCCAGAGCACCAGTGGCACTGAAGGACCAGCAAGAGCCACACTCACCCTGGATTTAAAAAAAAAAAAAGCTGGAGTGATTCACTGAGCATCTGAAAACTCAGAATACAGAATAAGAGAGTTGGAAGGGAACTCAGAGGTCTTCTAGTCCAGCCCTCTGCATGAGCTGGAGATCCTATTCCATTGCGGACAAATGGCTATCCAATCTCTTCTTAAAAACTTCCAGTGATAAAACACACACAACTTCTCGAGGAAGCCACTCCACTGATTAAATGTTCTCAATTTATGTTCCTTTAACAAGTTACTTGCTCTCAGTACTTGGTAGTAAGGAGCTGGGTAAAAATGAGTTCTGACAGGATTAAAGTTTTGGGGATGAAGTTAAGGGAGAAAAGAATTTAGCTTTAATCTGCCAGTCTTTGTGGATCTGTTTAATTCTGACTTGTGGCCCAATGGACAGATCAGAACCCTCTTCTTTTCCTTCTACGTAATAATCAGAATCATCCACTACAACCTACCTGATCCTTCACTTTGGTGACACCACCTTTGGTTCTCCAATCTATCTGGTCAGGAATATCTGGATCATCTGAGGATTTGAATGTGATCCTGTTGCCTTTAGTTACTTTATCAACGTCAGAGAGTAGGCAATGCAGCCTCTTGTCAAGCTCCTCATTGGTCTGAAGAGGAGAAGAACAATCTTAACAGATCTCCATTTCCACTTCTCATCTTTCTCTTCAATAAATTTTATCCCATGATCAAATGCAAAGAATATCTGTTATGAACAAACCAAACCTGGTTTGGCAGTTTGTATTTAGTTAAGTCTACAGCATGTTTCCCAATTTTGGCAACTTTTCCAACCAAAATTGGACAAGATGATACAATAACATATTGATTTAAAACCTGAATTATTCCTGTTGGAGATTTTACAAGAAACTTACAGCAAAGAAAATGTATATTTGATTATTCATGTAATAACAGCAGCTAGAATTGAATTTGCACAAAACTGGGAAAGTGAAGAGATTCCTACAGAGGAGAATGTGATTAGGAAAATATTAGAATGTACAGAAATGAACAAATTAATACTGCAATCAAAGAGAAAGAACAAAACAATTATTATACTATATGGGAATCATTTTATCGATGGTAAGAGAATACATATAAAAATTAGAAATAGAAGTAGATGAGTAAAATATAGAAAACATATTAATAGAGTCAATAGAGTTAAATAAATCAAGAAGAGGATTGTTGTTATTGTCATAGTATTAGATACTTAAAGGTATTGGTATTAACCTAAGAATAGATTAAATAATGAATATGATTGTAAATTTTAAATGTTATTGCACAAAACATTTGTACCCAGATGATACACTGTTTAATGGAAGATGGATTGTTTGTAATAAAATAAAATAAAAAGTTATTTGAAAAAAATTAGCAACTTTTAAGATGTCTAAACTTCAACTCCCAGAATTGCACAACCTCCATGAATCAGGTCAAACACCTGGCAAGTAAGATGGTAACATTCCCAATCTGGATAATAGACTGGGAGAGATGGTAAAGATGAATTCACAGAAATGGCTAAATGCATCCAGTGTTTAAAATTATGTTTTGTAAGTGATGGAATATTAGAATTCCGTACTCAGATGGAATGCTTGCAAATTATCAATAATTACATTGCTAGTGGTCTTTGGTTCAGTCTGCTGGATGTGCTCTTGGCATTATGAAGCTACAATATGATGTAAATGAGGGAGCCAGGTGACAGAATCGGAATCATGTGGTCATCAATATAACATTGCTGATAGGATTCAAGTTCTGCAGTACAGTACAATTGTAAAAGCCATGGACTGGAAAGAGACAAGTTCATGAACACTTCAGTCATGGAAACTCACTGGATGCCTTTGGGCTGAGAAAGAGCAAGCACCCCAATCTTTGCCTTGAGTTTTTTGATTTGGGAAGTGGGGGTACTAGATTCGGCATCTGGAACTTCTAGTGAAAGGGACGTCTATGCCTAATAAATAAGTCAAAACTAGAGTCATTTGCTGAGATTGGTGACTAAAGAAATCAGATAGAGATAGATGATAGGTAGGTAAGTAGATAGATAGATAGATAGATAGATAGATAGATAGATAGATAGATAGATAGATAGATAGATAGATAAATAGATAGATCCAGGCTTACCAAATCGCCAAAGTGGTTCATGCCAAGCCAGTAGGTGTATTTCCCCAGGTCAGCCTCCTTGTTATGATCTTGGATCATCTGCAAATTCTCTTCCCACACAGCTCTTCGAAAGGATTCTTCCTCCTCCTGAGAAGCCAAGACAGGGAAGATACCTTAGTCACATCTCCCCTAACAAGTAGCACCTAGAAGATCTAGAACTCATATTCTTTTCTTCTATAAAAGGTTTCTCAGATTAGAATCTAATTGCCCAGGAATGGATCAAACTCTATTCAATTTTCATTTAGTACACAGGACATTATTGCTCACAAAACATATCTGAAGACAGGTAGCAGAAAGAAGGTTTATAAACATTGCTATTCTAAGTTGAAATCAAGGTATGGAACAGGAACACTTGAAGGAAAAGTAGGATTTTTTTTCCTGTGGGACAGAACCAGGTATGAGTTCTACTTACCTTTACTACCAGTTCGCAAAGGGAGCGCATGGTTCTATAGAACCGGACAGAACCGGGAGCAACCCACCACTGGGCAGAACCTACAGAAGACTCTGAGAACATCAGTAGTGACAGCCAACTCAGTCCCCATTGTATCGGAAATGTTAAACCAAAATACAGCAATTTAATTTGAGTTCTACTGGAGCAAACTCACCTGAACATATTCTTTACCATGAGTGGCCTTCCAGTCCCTCCATGTCCCCTCTAGGGTTGGATCCAAAGCTGTGGAGAAGGTCCTCAGGGAGACCAACCAGATCAGGGCCACCACCGAGATGGACAGCATCGTCTTTCTCTAGGAGAAGAGAAGAGCTCAGAGACCAGAGTCAATGTGGGAACATGCAAAGAGTTAAGACCAGCAACATCTGGTTGACTAAAGGTTCCAAACCCTGATTTACAGTGCTAAAAAGAGAAATTAAAACTATTCAATTACTGTTAATAAATGCATTGATCAAATGAGAATCTCTGGAAAGTTTGAGCAAAGGGTAACCAGCTGGAACCTCACCTCAAGCAGGTTTTTACAGAAGGCAAAGGGGAAGCTGTTAAAACAAAACTGTAGCAGCCCCTTTTATAAGCGAAGATATAACTGCCACTTCCCACTGCCTTTAATTGACATTTTACAACAGAATAGCATATCTCTAAATATCTTTGGAAAGCAATGTTTTTTCCTTTCAGTAAGATAATCTTCTTTTAACTCTTTCTTTTTGGGGGATTTTATTTGCAGGGGGGAGGTAATTCTATAAAGAAAATTATCTACAAAAAAAACCACTGGTTAGACTGCTGACCTGATTTGTATCTCCTATGTCTGGAAACTTCACTGACTTTCTGTGGTTGCAACTGTTTTAATGTCCTAGGAAGATAAATTTCATGTTTGGTTTCTATCTAGCTCTTCTGTCTATCTTGATTCTTGAAAAAAGCATGAGCTCCACCATGCTCCTTCCCCCAAGCAGGTGACTCAAAGACAACTGCAGTCATTACTAATTGTGGGGGAACATGTCAATTGAGGGTCCATCTTTATTTGGGCAAATGTCACGTTGGATTCTTCAAACTTCCTAAAATGGTTTAGGAATAACGCTAAAATGATTTGGTATGATTTGGTATTCCAGACATGGGTTCTACATGCAAGTTCAGCAGGTAGTGAAATATAGGTAGTCTTCAACTTATGACCACAATTGAGCCCAAAATTTATGTTTCTAAGTAAGAAATTGGTTAAGTGAGTTTTGCCCCATTTTATGACTTTTCTTGCCACATTTGTTAAGTGAATCACTGCAGTTGTTGAATTATTCACACAGTTTTTAGTGGATCTGGTTTCCCCATTGACTTCGCTTGTCAGAAGCCAGCTGGGAAGATTGCAAAAGGCGATCACAAAACCCTGAGATGCTGCAACCGTCTTTGCATGAGCTTGTTGCGAAGTTCTCGAATTTTGATCACTTGACTGTGAGGATGTTGCTCAGATCACAAGCATCAGAACTGGTTGTAAGTCACTTTTTTCAGTGGTGTTATAACTTCGAACAGTCATTAAGCGAATGGTGGTATGTAGAGGACTGGCTGTATAACTGGTTTTAGCCAGAGAGATCCCATTTGTTGAAAGATGTTCATTTTGCTCACTACTTTTTCTTAGATGTTTTTGTCTTGGAGCCTCTCATTCTTGGGCTTTACATCCTGGCCAATAGTAGGTTTCACTTACTTACCTTCGCTACTGGTTCAAAACTGTGAGTGCAAATGTGCGCTTGCTTGCTCCGCATACACGCGGCACTTCTGTGCCTGCAGAAAACCTTCTGTGCATTGGCAAAGCGTCCTTGATGACATCCAGGTGGGTGGGCGGAGCCTCCCAACACTCCTGCTACAGATTCGCTTGAACGGGGGTGAACTGGTAGAAACCCACCACTGATCCTGGCCCTAAAATTCTTGGAAGGCTGCATGGCAGCAAAGAATACGTATCATCCTGAAGGAAAGCAGCAGTGAAAACAAGGCTGACCCCTCTTCTTATTGCAAACCATTACTTAAAATGTATCCCATTATTTTTGACCATTCCCTGGAGAAAGCAATTATGTTTGAAAGAATTGGCGGTAAAAGGAAACCAGCCCACGAAAGAATAGGGTGGCTGGACACCCTCAAACCTAACACCAACAAAGCATAGAACAACTCAAAGAAATAGTGCAAGATTGGAAGATGTGGAGAGACCTGACACATAAGATGCCAAGTGTTGGACACAATTGAATGAATATCATCATCATCATCATCATCTCCCATTTTCATGTTGCTGATAAATTATCTTGAAAGGTTTGCATACTTAACTATCAGCCCTATCAATTAGGGATAGAGGGGTGTGGAATGTGATATTGTAGGAATGAACCCACCAATTACTTATTATTGATCCTGTGCTTTGTTTTCCAAACGTGTGTAATAGGCATGCCAATTTGAGTACTGAGGGCTCTCAATGGGCAATGTTGTGTGATGTAGTCCTAGGAGCACATTTCTTTGCACTGCACCCAATAAACTGTCATCTCAACTGTTATCTCAAACCAGGGGTGCAATCCAGCAGGTTCTGACAGGTTCTGGAGAACCGGTAGTGGAAATTTTGAGCCTTTCGGAGAACTGCCAAATACCACCTCTAGCTGGCCCCAGAGTGGGGTGGGAATGGAGAATTTACAATATCCTTCCTCTGGAATGGGGAGGGAATGGGTATTCTGAAGTATCCTTCCCCTGGAGTGGGGTGGGAATGGAGATTTTGCAGTATCCTTCCCCTGCCACACCCACCAAGCCACATCACGCCCACCAAGCCACGCCCACAGAACCAGTAGTACAAAAATTTGGATTTCACCACTGTCTCAAACCACATGTGTATGAAATGAATACATATTTCTAATGCATATTTTCTGTGTTTTTTTACAGGGCTAGATGCATCAGGAATTCTGACATTCCATGAGGAAATATGCCACATTTATTCCAACACTATGTCCCTAACAAACACATGCACATAATAGAACAGAGTGTGCTGGGTCTGTTTTGAGTAGCATTGCCCAAAAGCATTTATTAACATTTTTTTTTCTTCCAGAAGTTTCAGAAGCAGCAGGTCATTCATTGGTGACTTTTAGCTCTATATCTCAAACGATCCTTATGCTGAAAGAAGAAATTACTTTCCCTTCTTGGGATCTGGGACAGGAAAGACGGCGTATTCAGTGACTTTGCATTGATTTGATCCTTTGGCTAGGCGCATGTAACCTTTCTCACCCCAAAGAGTGGACCAGCTGTGAAGGGAAGAATACAGAATGTTTATTTCTAGAATTCTGCAGCAAGGTGGATCAGTCATGATTCTAGCTGAAGTTTCGCCATCCCCAAAAGCCTGGTGCAAAAGGAGGCTTTTTGCCATAGGTTAACAGGGAGGCAGCCATCTTTAAAAGGAGCAACAACAGACCAGCTTCCGGGTCCATGGCTTCACAGAGGATATGCAACATGACTTCAAGATGGAAACTAAGCATCAGAAGATCTGGGTATGTTTAGCCTGCAGATGTCACTCAGCATCTGCTGGGACTCACTGCATAAATGGGGCATAGTATCCTCCCCTCAGTGTGACTGGGTGTATATCACACTGTGACTGACTGTAAACTGAGGGCATATACCGCTCCAGTATCAGATTTTGTTTTTCATATAAATGATGCTGTGCCTTAATGGTTAGATGGCCTAGACATTTTTATCTGAATACAGAATTTTTTAACATTCATATTTTATATGGACTTTTTAATCTAGATAAAATGTTCCTCAGCTAACATCCTCGGTAGGAGTTGGATAACAACACCCTCTATCTCCAAGTACTTCAGGAGCATTGTCTTCCAACCCAGCCAAAGGACATTCTTCGGAGAAGCAAAATTAACATTTTAAGACGCCCAGAGGTACCCTGTGGTAAGATGGACAGCCAATAAATTTAATAAATAAAATATTTTTTTCTGTGGAAAAATTCAATGGGGAAAACAAGTAAGTTATACAGTAAATAAATTTCCCATTTCTTACACTTCTGCAGACTGATGTCTATTTACTCACCTGTTCTTTAGGATCCAGTAGCCTTTGCCCTCACTGGAATTGTTATAACCCACAATCAGCATATCATGATTTGTCTGTTTTGCTCCATTGTTGGGTTCTCTAAATATTCCTGGATAGAGAGAATAAGAAATGACCCATCCTTGGTCGTTGCCAGATGCCCCGCCCTATCTTACCTGCCTTTTTAATGATTGCATCTCTAATTTGAAACATGTCTTCCTGGAGATGTTTTCACCTGGGCCCCTCAGATGTTCAAGCACTGGACAAAACCCTTAGACTATAATGGTATCTCTCAGCTTTTTCTAGAGAACCAATCCCCTAGGACTATGTTGATCAAACAGATTTCTTATTTTTTATTGGTGTCTTTTAGCTTTTCTTTTTTTGTCCGTTTAATATGTTTAGTAACTATTTTATCCTGTGCTGAAAAAAAAAGTCACTCTAAAAATAGAGAATATCGAGAAGGGTCCTTGGTGCTCTCTGAGCTTGGATGTTTTCTTGCAGGCATTTCATAACCCAACTAAGTAACATCATTACTGATGAAACCTCTGCAAGGAAACCACCAAACGCAGCACTAAAGCCCCCTCATTTCCACCCTGAGCTACAAACATTCTCCTCTTATTGATTGAGAAGGGTTTGTGTCGTTGTGGTGTAACTCAAGAAAAATTCTTTACTTCTGCGTACTAGTAGTTGATTGATTAATTTCTGGTCACGGTGACCAACCCAGATTGAATCTTGCAGCGTTATCCTGGGATACGTGTATTCACCTTCATTCTTGAGATACAAATGTGTTAATACAGAGAGACAATAATTAAATAAATGAATCCCCCTTACAACGTGCCCCAATTGTTCAGTGTATTGGGTTCATAGGAACAGCGTCTTAGTTGTAAACTTAGCAGTTCTATGTATGTTTAATATATACATCTGAAGCCAGGAGGAAATTTGACAATTTCTGGTTGGGATCCCAGTGGCCTGAGTAAATAGAGATTTATCTGAAGCTGCAATCACCTCTTTTGTATTTCAAAGAATAACCTTAAGAAGTTCTCCAACTATCTGAAGCATCTCAGACGAACTAGCTTTATTAATTCAACCTGACAGTAAGTACAATCACTCAGTGAAACCACTTGCCTTCAAAAGTTATGGGTGCTCCAACATTGGAGGCTTTTAAGAAGGGACCCATATGCCTCCTGTGCACAGCCCCATAAAGACATGTCAGGCACTGATGTTACAGGAGACAGAATAACAGAATCGGAAGAGACCTGGGAGATTTTCTATTCCAATCCCTGGTCAGGCAGGTGACCCAACACCATACTGGTCAAACAACTTTCCAATCTCTTCTTGAAAACGTCCAGTGTTGGAGCACCCAGAACTTCTGAAGCTGTTCCACTGATTAACTGTTCTCACTGTCAGGAAATTTCTCCTTAGTTCCAGGTTGGATCTCTCTTTAATGATTTATTTATTTATTTATTTATTTTTATTTGATTTATATGCCGCCCTTCTCCGGAGACTCAGGGCGGCTTACAATGCGTTAAGCAATAGCCTTCATACTTTTGTATATTTATACAAAGTCAGCTTATTGCCCCCACAAACTGGGTCCTCATTTAACCTACCTTAGAAAGGATGGAAGGCTGAGTCAACCTTGAGCCTGGTAAGATTCGAACCTGCAGAAATTGCAGGCAGCTGTGTTAATTACAGGGTGCATTAAACCACTGTACTACCAAGGCTCCTGATCTTCCACTGGTTACTTTTTGTCCTGCCTTCAGATTTATTTTTATTTATTTATTTATTTATTTTTCAGATTTCTATACTGCCCTTCTCCTTTCGGACTCAGGGCGGTGAACAGCCAAAATAAAACATTTGTACACAAAAGTTAAAATAGATTTAAAATAATTAAATAAAGTTTGACCCATAATTTAAAACATTTGAATTAAAATCAGTATCAAATTTTAAAAACCAACCATAAAATCAGGACAGCCCGGCTAACTGAAAAAAATAAGTGTTAAGGGCCCGACGAAAAGTCCGGAGGTCTGGGATCACTCTTATCTCTGGGGGTAGATTGTTCCAGAGGGTAGGTGCCACCACAGAGAAGGCTCTCCCCCTGGGGGTCGCCAGCCGACATTGTCTGGCCGATGGCACCCTGAGGAGGCCCTCTCTGTGGGAGCGAACTGGCCGGTGGGAGGCAATTGGCGGCAGAAGGCGGTCCCGTAAATACCCCGGCCCTAAGCCATGGAGCACTTTAAAGGTGATCACCAACACCATGAAGCGCACCTGGAAGTCCACCGGAAGCCAATGCAGCTTGCGCAGGAGAGGAGTCACATGGGAGCGCCCCGTCGCTCCCATAATCCCCCGCGTGGCCGCATTCTGCAGCAGTTGGAGCCTCCAGGTGCACCCCAAGGGGAGCCCCATGTAGAGAGCGTTACAATAGTCCAGACAAGAAGTGACGAGTGCTTGAGTGACCGTGTGTAGGGAGTCCCGATCCAGAAAGGGGCGCAACTGGCGTATCAGGCAAACCTGATAGAAAGCCCCCCTGGCCACGGCCATCATATGCTCTTCTAAAGATAGCCGTGCATCCAGGAGGATGCCCAAGTTGCGGGCCCTTTCCATGGGGGCCCATGATTCTCCCCCAATAATCAGCGATGGCGCCAGCTGGCTATACCGGGATGCCGGCAGTCACAACCACTCGGTTTTGGAAGGGTTGAGTCGAAGCCTGTTTCTCCCCCTCCAGACCCGCACGGCCTCCAGGCACTGGGACATCACTTCCAAGGCATCGTTGGGATGGTCTGGGGTGGAGATGTACAGCTGAGTATTATCAGCGTACTGATGGAACTCCACCCCAAAACCACGGATGATCTCACCCAGCGGCTTCACATAAATGTTGAACAGGAGGGGCGAGAGGACCGACCCTTGTGGCACCCCACAAACAAGGCACCTCAGGGTCGACAGCTGCCCCCCTGTCAACACGGATTGCGACCGGTCGGAGAGATAGGAGGAGAACCACCACAAGACGGTGCCCCCCACTCCCAGTCCCTCCAGCTGGCGCAACATGATACCATGGTCGATGGTATCAAAAGCCGCTGAGAGATCTAACAGGACCAGGATAGAGGAGTAACCCCTACCCCGAGCCCTCCAGAAATCATCCACCAACGCGACCAATGCTGTTTCCATGCTGTACCCAGGTCTGAAGCCGGACTGGAGCGGATCTAAATAGACAGCTTCATCCAGGTACTGGGGAAGCTGTCGCGCCACCACACTCTCAACAACCTTCGCAATAAAACGAAGGTTGGAAACTGGACGATACTTAGCCAAAACAGCCAGATCCAGGGATGGCTTCTTGAGGAGGGGCCTCACAACCTCCTCTTTCAAGGTGGCTGGCAGGACACCCTCACTCAAAGAAGCGTTAATAATCCCCTGGAGCCAGCCTCGTGTAACCTCCCGGGAAGCCAGCACCAACCAGGAGGGACACGGGTCCAATAAACATGTGGTCGCGTTCAGCCGTCCCAAGATCCTGTCCACAGCCTCGGGAGCCACAGGATCGAACTCCTCCCAGATAACACTCTCAAGGCCTGCCTCAGTCATCTCGTCTGAACTAACCCAGTCAGCGCCAAGTCTTCCCGAATCTGAGTTATTTTATCATACAGATACTGTACAAAATCCTCAGCTCGGCCCTGCAAGGGGTCATCCCGCGCTCCCAGATGCAGAAGGGAGCAGGTCACCCTAAACAGGGCGGCTGGGCAGTTATCTGATGACGCGATAAGAGCGGCAAAATAGCTAGATTTCGCCACTTTTATCGCCACTAGGTAGGTCTTAATCTGAGACCTTACCAGTGTCAAGTCAGATTCGGATCGGATGGCCCTCCAACCGCTCTCTAGGCATCTTTTCCAGCGCTTCATCTCCCTCAGCTCCTTGGAGAACCAAGGAGCTAAGTGAGTTCAATGCGGGGTCAGAGGCCGCAAAGGCACGACACGGTCCAAAGCCCCGGCAGCCGCACTATCCCAGGCAGCCATCAGGTCTTCAACTGAGTCGTGAGCCAGAGTCTCAGGAAATGGCCCAAGCTCCATCTGGAACCTATCAGGATCCATCAGGCGCCTGGGGAGGAACCACCTGGTCGGCTCCGCCTCCCTGCGTTGGGGTGCGGTGGTCAGAAAGTCAAGAGAAGGAACGAGATGCTTTGGAGAATAGGTTGACCCCCTCTTCTTTGTAGCAGCCCCTTAGATATTGGAAGACTGCTATCATGTCACCCCTAGTCCTTCTTTTTCATTAAACTAGATATACCCAATTCCTGCAACTGTTCTTCATATGTTTTAGCCTCCAGTCCCCTAATCATCATTGTTGCTCTTCTCTGCTCTTTTTCTAGGTCATCTGGGCTTATATTCAATTGCTAAAATCCCCAAATGTTTGATCCTGGAGGGACCGAATGCTCCCAAACACAGTATATCCCACAAAAGATGGAGTAAACAACCCACAGACAAGTAAGAGGTCCAGAAGAAGCAAGATGATAGACATTCTGTCACACAGCCATTTTTCTTCTCCAGAGATACACACAATTTGAAAGATAGATAACTAATAAATAAAGCAGTGGATGATGGAGAATATTGATTGGCACTGGGCTGTTAGTTGGAAGATGGACAGTAGTGACCATCTCCAAGGAAAGAGCTGTGTTCAAAAGTTGGGCTCTGAGAGAGATACAGTTGGCCCCACCATTCCAACAATGATGCAATCCGAGAAGCCTCTGAGATCAAATGAAAATTGCCCCAATAACCACCAAGATAACTGAGCAGTAGCACTTAGACTTATATACTGCTTCACAATGCTTTACAGTCCTCTCTAAGCAATTTACAGAGTCAGCATTTTGCCCTCCACAATCTGGGCCCTCATTTTACCAATCTGGAAGAACTGAGTCAACCTTGAGCTGGTGGCAGTTGGCAGAGTTAGCAGAATCAAACTGGTAGCAGTTGGCAGAGTTAGCCTGCAATATTGCGTTCCAATCACTGTGCCACCATGTTAACCTAATAAAGCAAAGCCTTCAAAACAAACCAGCAAATCTAACATAAAAAGCTCCATTACCTGACCTGAAATAAACAAAGAGCTCTCCTTCTTGTCACCATCTTGAAAACAACAAGAACAACATAACCCCTTAATACTTAGATGGAGTTTGGCCTCATCAGTGTTGAATATTTGTTGGCAGAGGAGATGGCAAGAACCAGAAGGTCAACAGTGACAGCCCTCAGGAATCTTACCTGACTTATAGAACTGGAACTTGATACTCCGAGCATCTATTTTAACAGAAATTGGACCAATCTTGGCCACAGCTTCCTGAAGACCTTTTTCATCATTCTCCATGATCTTTCCGAATGATTTACATCTGGTAATAGATTGCTCAGGATCATAGCGACAACTCCCCCTATACTGCAGAAAAAAAATGGTGATCCAAAGAAATCGTTGCCATTGATGGGCTTTAATAGAAATTGTCTCCACCCATGACTCAAACCTTTTCCATCCTATTGCCGGAGGCATTTTCAGGCAGAGACATAGAGTAAAACAATTCAGCTTGAAGCATGCAGAAGGAAAGGGCTGGGAGATGCACAGATTTAATAATTTATTACCTCTCCATCATAAGGGTAGCTTTTCTCTGAATTAATCCCTCCTTGCTTCCGCACAGTTTCAAAAGCTAGGTGCATAAATCCAGCGAAGCAACCACTATTCTGTCGTTCTGTAGAACAGTCGATAAGATTTTGTTCGCTCAGCGAGACCAGCTTCCCCGTCTTCTTGAAATGCATGCCTTCCAGAGCACCAGTGGCACTGAAGGACCAAGAGCCACACTCACCCTGGGTTTAAAAAAAAAAAAAGCTGGAGTGATCCACTGAGCATCTGAAAATTCCGAATATAGTACAACAGATTTGGAAGGGAACTCAGAGGTCTTCTAATCCAGCCCTCTGCTTGAGCTGGAGACCCTATACCATTGCGGACAAATGGCTATCCAATCTCTTCTTTAAAACTTTCAGTGATAAAACACACACAACTTCTCGAGGAAACACTGATTAAATGATCTCAATTTATATTCCTTTTAACAGGTTACTTGCTCTCAGTACTTGGTAGTAAGCAGCTGGGCAAAAATGAGTTCTGACAGGATTAAAGTTTTGGGGATGAAGTTAAGAGAGAAAAGAATTTAGCTTTATCTGCCAGTCTTCGTGAATCTGTCAAATTCTGACTTGTGGCCCAATGGACAGATCAGAACACTCTTCTTTTCCTTCAAAACATCTCTACGTAATACCCAGAACCATCCACCACAACCCACCTGATCCTTGACTTCGGTGACACCACCTTTGATTCTCCAGTCCACGTGGTCAGGAATATTTGGATCATCTGAGGATTTGAACGTGATCCCGTTGACTTTAGTTACATTATCAACATCAGAGAGCAGGCAATGCAGCCTCTTGTCAAGCTCTTCATTGGTCTGAGGAGGAGAAGGACAATCTTAACAGCTCTCCATTTCCACTTCTCATCTTTCTCCTTAATCAGTTTATCCCATGATCAAATACAAAGAATATATGTTATGAACAAACCAAACCTGGTTACCACAGAGGATTTTGTGTTTAGTTAAATCTACTTAACTACTTAACTACTGTATTCAATTCTTGGATGCAGCTCATCTGTCTGGAACCCGTACTGCATATTGAACATTAATACAATCGAACGAGTCCAGAGATATTTCACCAGAAGTGTCCTCCACTCCTCTGCTCACAACAAAATACCTTATGCCACCAGACTTGGAATTTTGGGCTTAGACAATTTAGAACTTCACCATCTTTGGTCTGACCTAAGCGTAATATATATAGTCATCAATATAACATTGGTCATTGGATTCAAATTCTGCAGTATAGTACAATTGTAAAAGCCATGGACTGGAAAAGACAAGTTCATGACCTCTTCAGTCATGGAAGCTCACTGGATGCCTTTGGTCTGAGAAAGAGCAAGTACCCCAATCGTTGTCTTGAGGTTTTTGATATTTGATACTAGATTTGGCATCTGGAACTTCTAGGAAAAGGGATGTCTATGGCTAATAAATAAGTCAAAACTAGAGTCATTTGCTGAGATTGGTGACTAAAGAAATCTGATAGAGATAGATAACAGATAGATAGATAGATAGATAGATAGATAGATAGATAGATAGATAGATAGATAGGTAGGTAGGTAGGTAGGTAGGTAGGTAGGTAGATAGATAGATTAATGATCCAGGCTTACCAAATCGCCAAAGTGGTTCATGCCAAGCCAGTAGGTGTATTTCCCCAGGTCAGCCTGCTTGTTATGATCTTGGATCATCTGCAGATTCTCTTCCCACACGGCTCTTCGAAAGGATTCTTCCTCCTCCTGGGAAGCCAAGACCGGGAAGATTGCTTAGTTGCATCTGTCTAAACAAGTGGCACCTAGAAGATCTAGAACTCATATTCTTCTCTTCCATAAAAGATTTCTCAGACTAAAATTCAATTGCCCAGGAATGGACCAAACTCCTTTCAATTTTCATTTAGTACACAGGACATTATTCCTCGCAAAGCACGTCTGAAGACAGATAGCAGAAAGAAAGTTTATAAACATTGCTATTCTAAGTTGAAATCATGGTATGGAACTGGAACACTTGAAGTGAAAGTAGGATTTTAGTTCCTGTGGGACAGAAACTACAGAAGACTCTGAGAACATCAGCAGTGACAGCCAACTCTGCCCCCATTGTAATCGGAACTCTTCAACCAAAATACAGAAATTTAACTTGAGTTCTATTGGAGCAAACTCACCTGAACGTATTCTTTACTGTGAGTGGCCTTCCAGTCTCTCCATGTTCCCTCCAGGGTTGGATCCAAAGCTGTGGTCAAGGTCCTTAGGGAGACCAACCAGATCAGGGCCGCCACCGAGATGGACAGCATTGTCTTTCTCTAGGAGACGAAAATAGATAATACAGGATAGGGTAGGGTAGGGTAGGGTAGGGTAGGGTAGGGTAGGGTAGGGTAGGGTAGGGTAGGGTAGGGTAGGGTAGGGTAGGGTAGGATAGGATAGGATAGGATAGAATAATAGAACAGAACAGAACAGATTAGAACAGAAAGAATAGAATAAGGAAGGGAAGGGAAGGGAAGGGAAGGGAAGGGAAGGGAAGAGAAGAGAAGAGAAGAGAAGAGAAGAGAAGAGAAGAGAAGAGAAGAGAAGAGAAGAGAAGAGAAGAGAAGAGAAGAGAAGAGAAGAGAAGAGAAAACAGGGTCAATGTAGCAACATGGTAAGAATTAAGGCCAGCAACATCTAGCTGACTACAGATTGCAAACTCTGATTTACAGTGCTAAAAAGAGAAATTAAAACTATTCAATTACTGTTAATAAATGCATTGATCAAATGAGAATCTCTGGAAAGTTTGAGGTAAGAGTAACCAGCTGGAACCTCACCTCAAGCAGGTTTTTACAGAAGGCAAAGAGGCAGCTGTTAAACAAAACTGCAGCAGCCCCTTTTATAAGTGAAGATATAACTGCCACTTCCCACTGCCTTTAATTGACATTTTACAACAGAATAGCATATCTCTAAATACCTTTGGAAAGCAATGTTTTTTCCTTTCAGTAAGATAATCTTCTTTTAAATCTTTCTTTCTTGGAGATTTTATTTGGGCAGGGAAGGTAATCCTATAAAGCAAAATAACTGCAAAAAAGCCACTGGTTAGTCTGCTGACCTGATTTGTATCTCCTATCCCTGGAAACTTCACTGAGTTTGTGTGGTTGCAACCGTTTTAATGACGGTTCATAAAGATAAATTTCATGTTTAATTTCTATCTAGCTCTTCTGTCTATCTTGATTCTTGGAGAAAGCATGAGCTCCGCCCTATTCCTTCCCCCAAGAAGGAGATTCAAAGACAACTGCAGTTAATACTAATATTGGGGGACATGTCAATTGAAGGTCCATCTTTATTTGGGCAAATGTCACGTTGGGTTCTTCAACCTTTAGAATTGTTTATTAATGCTCACGCTAAAATGGTTATGATTTGGTATTCATTCATTCATTCATTCATTCATTTATTGGTTCGATTTATATGCCACCCTTCTCCGGAGACTCAGGGCGGCTTTCAATGTGTTAAGCAATAGCCTTCATACTTTTGTATATACCTGCTTAGTAGGGCTTTTGGGTCCCCCTAAGCGGTGTTCTTTTTATACAAAGTCACTTATTGCCCCCACAATTTACCAGACATAGCATCTATATGCAATTTCAGCAGGCCTAATAAAGGTTTGGCAAACAACTCTGAATTGTCATGCATTTTTGAATGTTTTCCTAATGGAAATATGTTTTTTTGGGTGCAGACTTTTGTCTAATAGATTTTAAGATTATTTGTTCCACAAAATCTGGATATATTTCCTTTTTGGCTTAGTTTAGACTGAAGGACGAAACATATGACGAACAGTTGCAGGAACTGGATATGTCTCGTCTAACAAAGACGAGATGGCTAGGGATGACTTGATATTCCAATATTTGAGGGGCTGTCACAGAGAAGAGGGAGTCAACCTATTCTCCATAGCATCTGAGAGTAAGACAATGGGTAATGGCTGAAACCTATAAAAAGCGAACCAACCTTTGCTCAATCTTTAGGATTTCCAGGATCTAATTCCAAGCAAAACCCACTAGAAAACAAGTCAAACAGTGAGATAAGGAGGGGTGGGAAGGAAGACAAACTCAAACACCAAACAGGAGACATAGGAAGCATGCAGAGTCAGACATAAAGATCTCAAGTGCCTATATACAAAGTTTGGGGAACAAACTGGGTAAACTTGAATTATTAATACATGAAAGTAGCTATGATATAGTTGGAATCACAGAAACATGGTGGGATGAAACCCATGACTGGAACATACTGATAGAAGGATACAGACTGTTCAAAAAAAAAAACCCAGAGCCCAAAAAAGAGAAGGTGGAGTTGCACTGTATGTAAAGGACCAATCTTGGTTTAGGACCTGGTTATCTACGGGACCGCCTGCTACCACCAATAGCCTCCCACCGGCCAGTACGCTCCCATAGAGAGGGGCTCCTCTGGGTGCCGTCGGCCAAACAATGTCGACTGGCGGCCCCTAGGGGGAGAGCCTTCTCTGTGGGGGCACCTACGATCTGGAACGAGCTCCCCCCGGAGATACGGAGGATCCCGGATCTGCGCACCTTCCGTCGCGCCCTTAAAACGTTTTTATTTCACCAAGCTGGCCTGGCCTAAATCTTCTCCTCTTTTAAATTTAAATTTTAAATACAAATTTTAATCTGTTTAATTATGGGGTATTTTAAAATTCAGCCAAATTATTTAATTCGTTTTAATCTATTTTAAATTTTGTATCTCTGTGTTTTATCTTCTGGCTGTTCACCTCCCTGAGTCCTTCGGGAGAAGGGCGGTATAGAAATTTAATAAAATAAAATAAATAAAATAAAAAATAAATCTTGAACTACGAGAAATTTCTCATCATGAGAGCAATCGACCAGTGAAAAGGCTTGCCTTCAGTAGTTATGGAGGCTCCATCTCTGGAGGTTTTCAAGAAAAGATTGGACAACCATTTGTCTAGAATGGTATAGGGTCTCCTGCTTGACCAGAGGGTTGGACTAGGAAACCTCCAAGGTCCCTTTCAAATCTGCTATTCCATTACTACTATTCTAAACTTTTAATTACTTTATTGGTGGTGGTGGTATGTGTCCAAAGTTCCAAACTCTTGTCCTTGTGCTTTTCAACAGATACTTAGGCCTAACTAAAATAGGGCATGGGGTAAGAAGGAGATGAACAACTAGCAATAGGCAATGGATACCAATTAAGTAGTAACAATTGGCAGAACAGCTGGCATCTGACTCAGGTGGCTTCTACTTACCTTTACTACAATGGGATCGTGCGCGCGAGCGAGCAAAGCGAGTGCACGAGCCTTGCTTCTGCGCATGCGCAAATCGCCGATGACGACATCCGGGGCAGTGGGTGGGGTCTCCCGCTGGTTTCTTGCGAACCGGTCCAAACCGGGGGCAACCCACCACTGATCTGACTCCTTTTCAGTGTCTCTCTGGGCTGTCAATAGAAGAAAATATTTGTAACTGTAGCTGAAGATTGAATTGTGGGACCCTTAGTGCTCTCTGAGTTTAGTTGTTTTCTTGAAGACATTTTATAACCCAACTAGGTAACATCATCGGTATTAGAAAGAAGGTTGCAGTTTGCTCTCTGTTTATATACAAGTGCTTGTCCTGTTAGTGTTGGTGGGAGTGTTGTTTTCTTCATGGTAGTTCATTGATTAGGCTGTTGTTTACTGTTAGCTTGTTTGTCTGAGTTGATAGTTCCTTTGTTGGAGTTTCATTTATTTCTTGAGTAAAGGTTTTGTTACCTGATTAGGAAACATAAGAGCCTGGTGGTGCAGCAGACTAATAGCCTGTTATTAACATTCAGCTGTCTGCAATTACTGTAAGTTCGAATCTCGCCAGGCTCAAGGTTGACTCAGCCTTCCATCCTTTCTAAGGTAGGTAAAATGAGGACCTGGATTGTGGGGGCAATAAGCTGACTTTGTATAAATATACAAAAGTTTGAAGGCTATTGCTTAACGCATTGTAAGCCGCCCTGAGTCTCCGGAGAAGGGCGGCATATAAATCAAATTAAAAAAAAAAACATCATCCCTATTGGTGAATGTGGGGTTTTCTCCCTGTTAATATATAGTAGCTTGTCCTCCCAGTATTGGTAGGACTGTGGTTTTTCTCTTTGGTATTGCCTTGATTAGGACATTGTTTTCTGCTGGATTGTTTGTCTGGTGTGAATCCTTCCTTATCTGGGTGTTAACACTAGCACTGCTTGCCTATATGCATCTTTTAATTTGGGTTTTAAGGTGTAGATGGACTCCACCATTATGGTTTTTCAAAAAGGGAGGTATTAGCGGTATAATTCCCCCAAGAAAATAAGTTACTTCCTGTGACAATAAAATTGAGGATCTAGCCCAATAATTCACATAGGCCAAGGTAGTTAAACCAATAAACATTTATTCAAACATATCTTTCTCTCTACAGGTGATCATCTAGGACAACCTCTGGACTGCTGGACATCAATTTATATACCTTGGAGGCGGAGTCAAGGTAAGGAGGGGCTGAGGGGAGAGGGTATGTGTGGGTGTTTCAGTTTAACCCTTACCTCCCCACGCTGCCTGGCATGTGGGTTATATGTTAGGCATTTATGTGTGACAAAACCCCCTCTAAATGCCTAACAGGGATTGGAGTGTGTGTTGACCATGATGAAGGAGTGTTATCAGTGAACACACAGTTTTGATGTTAGATAAGCATGTTGTTTATTCTGCAATGGTTTGATGAGGATGTCAGCGGTTTGTTCTTCAGTCTCGCAATGTGTGGCTTTGATGAACCCAATGTTCGAAAGTTGTCTGACGTGTTTGTGTTTGATGTCAATGTGCCTTGACCTTTGGCCTACTGCGTCTGCCTTGGATATATCGATGACCGCTTTATTGTCCTCGTGTATTATTATTGGGTACGTGGGTTCGGCCCAGATGCTGGAGAGCAAGTCATCAAACCAAGTTAAGTTATTGGCCGCCTTGGACAAACATATGTATTCTGCTTCTGCGGTGGAAGTTGCCACTAAGTTTTGCTTGCCTGTATACCAGTGTACTGGACTGTTATTTATGAAAAATATATACCCAGATGTGCTCTTTCTGCTTTTTACGTCCCCTGCCCAGTCGGCGTCGGCGTAACAAGTTAGAATTGGTTCCTTGGAGTTTTCTGGCTCCAGACATAGGCGAGCATCTAAGCTGTGTTTTAGGTATCTGAGTATTCATTTAATGGCCTCCCAGTGATATGTGTTTGGATTGCTGACATGCCTGGATAGGAGGTTGACGGACAGGGTAATGTCTGGCCTTGTCCAGTTTGCGATATACAGTAGGGACCCCAAAATAGATCTTTAGAGCATGTTGTCTTTGAATGCGTCGGCTTCATTATACATGTTCTTCAAGAAGTCCGGTTGCATTGGTGTTTCACTGGGTTTTGCATCCATCATATTGCATTTATGTAAGAGCTCTATGATTTTGTCTTTCTGTGAGAGCCGGAACCCTTTTCTGTCCTGTTGATTTGTACTCCTAAATACTTGTTTACCCTTCCCAAGATTTTTAGAGTGAAGTGTTTGCCCAGTTCTTCAGCGAATTCATCACATTTGTGTTTTTGGTGGCCCATGTACAATATGTTATTTACGTATATGAGTACATATTCAATGGATGTCCCTTCTCTCCTGATGAAAAAACAGATGTCTGCTGAAGTGGCGGTGAAGCCCATTGACCTGAGGATTTTGGCTAGGCATTCATACCACCTTTTCCCTGATTGCTTCACTCCATATAAGCTTTTGTTTAAGAGCCATGTGTCCCCTTTTTGTGTGTCTTTTCCAGGTGGGGCTCTAATGTAAATTTCTTTGTCAAGGTCTGCATGTAGGTATGCAGTCTGTACATCAAATTGATATACCTCGAGCCCCAAGATGGATGCTATCACTAATGCACTTTTGACACTCTCAGCTCTGACAGCGGGAGAGTATGTGTCAGTGTAGTCATCAGGATATTTTTGTGCAAAACCTTGCGCTACCAATCTAGCTTTGTATAATGCTTTATTGTCTTCTAATGTCTTGATTTTAAAGATCCATTTGGTTCCAATTGGGGTTTTATCACTTGGTACTTTGGAGGGGTTGTATACGTTTAGCTCCCTAAGACTGATCATCTCTTTTTCCATGGCTTGCTCCCATTTAACTCTTTCCTCTTGGGGCAGGTTGATTACCTTTTCGTAAGAGTTAGGGGTTAGTGAGTCGGTTCGTATGGATAATACATAGTCCTCAAATCTTTTGGGGATTCTGTTCCTGCTCGTTCTAATTGGTCTGTCTGGTTGCGTCTCTGGCTTCCTTTTTGGTGAGTGTGTCTAACTTTATAACTGGGTGATCTTCCTTCCACTCCCTGGTATTTACAGTCAGGTCCAGAAATATTGGGACATCGACACAATTCTAACATCTTTGGCTCTATACACCACCACAATGGAGTTGGAATGAAACAAACACAATGTGCATTAACTGCAGACTGTCAGCTTTAATTTGAGGGTATGTACATCCAACTCAGGTGAACGGTGTAGGACTTACAGCAGTTTGTATATTTGCCTCCCACTTGTTAAGGGACCAAAAGTAATGGGACAATTGGCTTCTCAGCTGTTCCATGGCCAGGTGTGTGATATTCCCTCATTACCCCAATTACAATGTGCAGATAAAAGGCCCAGAGTTCATTTCAAGTGTGCTATTTGCATTTGGAATCTGTTGCTGTCAACTCTCAAGATGAGATCCAAAGAGTTATCACTATCAGTGAAGCAAGCCATCATTAGGCTGAAGAAACAAAACAAACCCATCAGAGAGATAGCAAGAACATTAGGCATGGCCAAAACAATTGTTTGAAACATTCTCAAAAAGAAGGAATGCACCGGTGAGCTCAGCAACACCAAAAGACCTCTGAGACCATGGAAAACAAGTGTGGTGGATGACTGAAGAATTCTTTCCCTGGTGAAGAAAACATCCTTCACAACAGTTGGCCAGATCAAGAACATTCTCCAGGAGGTAGGTGTATGTGTGTCAAAGTCAACAATCAAGAGAAGACTTCACCAGAGTGAATACAGAGGGTTCACCACAAGATGTAAACCATTGGTGAGCTTCAAAAACAGGAAGGCCAGATTAGAGTTTGCCAAACAACATCTAACAAAGCCTTCACAGTTCTGGAACAAGATCCTATGGACAGATGAGACCAAGATCAACTTGTACCAGAGTGATGGGAAGAGAAGAGTATGGAGAAGGAAAGGAATTGCTCATGATCCTAAGCATACCACCTCATCAGTGAAGCATGGTGGTGGTAGTGTCATGGCGTGGGCATGTATGGCTGCCAATGGAACTGGTTCTCTTGTATTTATTGATGATGTGACTGCTGACAAAAGTAGCAGAATGAATTCTGAAGTGTTTTGGGCAATATTATCTGCTCACATTCAGCCAAATGCTGCAGAACTCATTGGACGGCACTTCACAGTGCAGATGGACAATGACCCAAAGCATACTGCAAAAGCAACCAAAGAGTTTTTGAAGGGACAGAAGTGGAATGTTATGCAATGGCCAAGTCAATCACCTGACCTGAATCCCATTGAGCATGCATTTCACTTGCTGAAGACAAAACTGAAGGGAAAATGCTCCAAGAACAAGCAGGAACTGAAGACAGTTGCAGTAGAGGCCTGGCAGAGCATCACCAGGGATGAAACCCAGCGTCTGGTGATGACTATGCGTTCCAGACTTCAGGCTGTGATTGACTGCAAAGGATTTGCAACCAAGTATTAAGAAGGGAAAGTTTGATTTATGATTATTATTCTGTCCCATTACTTAACAAGTGGGAGGCACATATGCAAACTGCTGTAAATCCTACACCGTTCACCTGAGTTGGATGTACATACCCTCAAATTAAAGCTGACAGTCTGCAGTTAATGCACATTGTGTTTGTTTCATTCCAACTCCATTGTGGTGGTGTATAGAGCCAAAGATGTTAGAATTGTGTCGATGTCCCAATATTTCTGGACCTGACTGTACTTCCTGGTGTTTTGGTTTGTGTTTCCCTGCTTCCCTGTTCCTCGTTATGATTTGATTAGCCTCACCTTGTTTGTCATTTGTTTGTTCCCAATTGTAGAGTACTTCATTTAGGTGTATCTTTGACCACTTGGCATGTTCATGAAAAACTGCTGTTCTGGATATTATAAATCTATTGTTTTTATCTATGAACCTGAATCCCTTTGTTCCAGGTTCGTATCCCATAAATCTCAACCTTCTCGACACTTTGTCTCCCTTATGTCGTAGTTGCTTTGGTATGTGTACATCTGCAGTGACCCCAAATATATGTAAGTGTGCAATTTGTGGTTTCCTTTTATACATTATCTCATAGGGTGTTTTGTCTATTACACTGGACCATATTTAGAGTGTAATTGGAATAAATGAGTGCCTCAGTCCAAAAAGATTGCCCTAACCCTGCATCCTCTAAGGCACACCTCATCATGGTTTGCAGTGTGTTGTTCCTGTGTTCTACCACACCGTTCTGAAAGGCAGAAAACGGTGAAGAAGTGAAATGTAGTATCCCTTGCATTTTTAGCCAGTTTGAAAAATCCCTTGACAGAAATTCAGACCCCCGATCAGTCATTATCTGCTTAATTTTTGTGTTGTGCTGTACTTCCACTCTCTTGTAAAATTCCCTAAATTTTTGGTATGCTTCGTTCTTGTGGTTGAGCATGTATACAAACCCGTAATGACTAAAGTCGTCCATGATGGTCAGAAAGAATCTTTTTTTGTATTTTATGGAAGGTTTCAATGGTCCTACTAGGTCCATGTCAACTAACTGAAAAATGGAATTAGTGGTGCGTGTTGCCTTTTTTGGTGTAGGCTTGGTTTTAAGTTTAGAACACGGAACACTCAAGATAATTTTTACAACCTTTTACTTTCAAGCCATCAGAACAATCAATCATCTTTTGTATGACAGGGAAGCTAGTGTGACCCAGTTTCCTATGTAAGAGATGTGTGCAGTCATCATGTATGGGCTTGCCTATTGAAACCTTTTCCCTGTTTGGTGGATTGAGCGTGTGATTGTCATTGAGTGTGATTTCTGGGTTGTCTCCCTCTATTTCCTCACAATCACCCTCTTCTCTTTCGGTGGGTGCTGGGCTCTCCTTGGTGTCTAGGTTGGCATTTACACGTGGGTGAATATCCCCTTCAGGGTAGAGGTATGGTAGACCTCCGCTGACTATGACCTTACCTATGTTTTTCTTATTCCTAGTCATATATGCCTTCCCTTCTTTGAATGTGGTCTCAATGCCCGTGTCTTTACTTAACTTTAATGTGGCTAATATGTTGTAGGGTATTTTGGGTACAAGTAATACCCCCTCTACTTTGCCTATTCCTGGTATATGTATGTCTCCCTTTCTAGTTACTAAAACATTGTTCTGATTAGCTACTTTGATTAGGTAGTTCTCCTTCGTGAATGAAGTTAGTAACTTCTGGTTATATGTGGTGTGATTAGTTGCCCCTGAGTCTATGAGCCAGGTGTTTCCCTTTCTTGCTTGTTTGACTGTGTGTCCCTGATCTCCGAGACCGTAAAGTGATCCTGACTGACTTTCCCTAGAACTGTCTCTCAGCCCTATCCTGTCTCTTGGGTTTGGTGAGTCCCTGCGCCTGTATCTGCGGTCTGGGAAGTGTCTCTCTTGAAACCTGGGCCTGTAATCCTGTCTGTCCCTGTGCTGATTGTGTTCCCTTCCTCTGGTATTTCTGGGGCAGTCCCTTCTGTAGTGGTTCTTAGAGCTGCATAGGAAACACTCGGGTATGTCGTGGTCTCTATTTTGGAACCCCACTCTCTTAATGGGTCTGTGATCTCTGCATTGTAGGGAGCGGTCTTTCCTTAGATTGTCTTCGGCTATCAATTTATTTGTTAGGGTTTTTGTTGAGAAGTGTCCTAGAGTAAGGCTGTCTAGCTGTGCGATAAAGTTATCCCAGCTGCGGTCTAATGAATTAATTATAATACTTTTCATACTCTCTTCAGATATGATTTCCCCCCTCTGTGATAGTTCGGCTTTGGTGGCGTTTAAAGTTAGTAGATGCACACTCATGAATGTTCCTGCCTTGAGTCTAGCTGAATGAAATTCTCTAGAGATTCTAGTTGTGGTGGCCACACTCTTACTATAAAATAGATCAAACATTTCCTAGATCAGTTCAGTCATGGTCAAGTAGTGGTTGATGCTGGGATATATACTAGGTGAGATACTGGCTATCAGCAGGTAAAAAGCTTTGTGGTGCAAACAATCTATTTCAAATGTCCATGGTCTCTCAGGACGGTCAGTAATTAGAAATAGAATATTTTCTCTTAAGAAAGCCACCTGGAGTTGTTGGTTCCATTCTATAAGGTTAGACCCATCTAATTTTAGTTTTGGGAAATCACTGGGTAAAGTCCCAGGGCTATGAGAAATATTACTTACAGAGGGCAGCTGTCCATGGTTTTGAATGTGTGGGAAGCCACAGTATGGCATCGGAATGCTAGCCGGCAATTTAAACAGACAGGCTTGCATTTTTTTTTCCTTCAGGTCCTTCAGGGTGGATTTGCGCCTGCGCGAGTCTCATTTTCGTCTTGGCGTTGTCGGGAGAGGTTCCTGTTGCTGCAGCTCCTGAGTAGAGGCCTTGTCCTATTAGTCAGGGTTGGGGTTCAGCCTTTGGGAGCCAGCGGTGAACGGGAAGTGGTCGAGTCATTGCCTGGATCGCTGGAGTGTCGTCCGGCGGGGAGTCCTGGTCGTCCGGGTGAATCAGCAGGATCGGTGAGCCTCTGTTCTGGTCTCTGGGTTTCGGTGCTTGCGTCGGTGGTGTGTGGGTGTGGTCCTCATCCAGAATGGGTCACGGTGTGGGTGTCCAGGTGTTGGCGGGGATGCCTCCCGAGTGGGCTCCGCCTTCGTTCAGGAGGAGAGCAGGTGTTTTTAAGTCGGGGCCAAAAGCAGTAGTGAGTGTTTTTATGGCCCTTTCTATTTCGAGCTTGATAGGCGAGCTCTCGTGGTTTGGTTCGGATTCTTCCTCGTGGTCGTCGGTCGTTGTTTCCCTTGGGTCTGGGCAAGTTTCGTTTCACGCCGGCCATTTTGAATCAGGGCATCCTATTGTTTGGAGGTCGGCCACCTTTGCTGATTGCTCAATCAAAGATGGCCACCATTCGGAAAGTGGCGCGAAACTGTCCCCAGCAGCCCCATGTGGAGTGTCGCCGGGCGACTCGTCACCTACCGGGCAGGCTCCAATGTTCCCGGAGTCCAGTCCGTGGCTCTTGTTCGCTGCTCCATGTTCCTCGATCAGGTGTCGGAGGTTCGCGACGAGGTCCTCGTTGTTGGTGGGTGTCCTTAGCAGTTTCAGTAGGCTCTGCCTCAGGTCGTAGCCCTCTCATGGGTCGGTTGTAGGTTTGACTTTCTCTGCGGTTATCTTTCCATCGTTTTCTGGCATGCGCTTTGGGTCCATTGCTTGTTCTCCCTTGTCTGGCGTTCCCTCTGTGATGATTCCGGTTGGTGATAGTTGCGCCGCCATTAGCCTCGTATATGCTCGGGTATTTATTCTCTTCTTATTTTTGTTCATAATTCGGAGTTATGGGCGTTTTGAACCATCCTCTGCTACCATATTGTGACAATAAAATTGAGGATCTAGCCTCAATTGAGGTAGTTAAACCAATAAACATTTATTCAAACATATCTTTCACTCTACAGGTGATCATCCAGGACAACCTCTGGACTGCTGGACATCAATTTATATACCCTGGAGGCAGAGTCAAGGTAAGGAGGGGCTGAGGAGAGAGGGTATGTGTGGGTGTTTCAGTTTAACCCTTACCTCCCCACGCTGCCTGGCATGTGGGTTATATGTTAAGCATTTCTGTGTGACACTTCCCACCCAGTTGTTGGAGTTGCCTTTCGATCCCATGAAGACATATGATTCTTTATACAAGTAGTCTTCGATTTACGTCCACAATTGAGCCCAAAATTTCTGTGTTTAAGTGAGACATTTGTTAAGATGAGTTTAGTCCCATTTTATGACCATTTTTGCCACAGTTGTTAACCCTGAAGACAAGCTCAGGATCCAAAAAGATCTTGACAAACTTGAACAAAATGAATTTTAATGTGGAGAAAAGCAAAGTTTTACATTTAGACAGAAAAATCAAAAGTATCAGTACAGATTAAGCGAGACCTGGCTCCAAACAGTAACTGAGAGAGGGACCTTGGAGTCCTGGTGGATGATCATTTGAATGTGAGCCAGCCGTGTGCAGCAGCAGCAAAGAAACTAATAAAATCCTGGGTTAGATATATACCAGGGGTGGGTTCTACTTACCTTTATTACTGGTTCACAACAGGGCTGCACGCATGCACGCTGTTCGCTTTCTCTCTCTCGTGCACGCTCTTCTGCGCATGCACAGAATCTCCCTGATGACATCAAGGTCGGTGGGCAGAGCCTCCCGCCGGTTTTACTACTGGTTCTATAGAACTGGTCCGAACCGGGGGCAACCCACCACTGATATATAGGTTCTTTTGAGAGCAGGCAACAGAATTTCATTTAAAAAATGACAATAAAGGTGATCTTATCTTTAATGTGTCCGGCTTCTGAAGATGTGAAAAAAATGCAAAACTTTTCTTCTTTCTTCATCTTCTTGCTTGCTTGCACTTCTTTGTCCACAAGGAGAATGGACTTTGATATGATTTCCTTTTGTCCCCAAAAATATGTTTACACACCTTTCCTTCTTTTCATTATGTTTATACATTTTTTCACAACTTTCTGTTTTCTTGAGTGACCTACACACAATAATGTATTCCTTCATTTGTGTAACGTTCAAGCTGCCCAGAGCCACCTTGTAGGGGAGATGGACAGCATAGAAATTTAATGTTGTTGTTGTTAGTTGCGAACTTGTGTCCGACCCATCGCAACCCCATGGACAACTTTCTCCAAACAACTTTCCTCCAAACATATAACTGCCACTTCCCACTGGATTTAATTGACATTTACACGGAAATAACATATCTCTAGATATCTTGGGAAGGCAATGTTTTTTTTCATTTCAGTAAGATAATCATTTAAATCTCTTTCTTGGAGATTTTATATTGGTGGGAGGTAATTCTATAAAGCAAAATAACTGAAAAAAGGCACTGGTTAGACTGCTGACCTGATTTGTATCTCCTATCCTTGGAAACTTCACTGACTTTCTGTGGTTGCAACCGTTTTAATAACGGTTAATGAAGATAAATTTCATGCTTGATTTCTATCTAGCTCCTCTGTCTATCATGCATGTGCTCCATCTACCCTTCTCCTTCCCCCAAGCAGGAGATTCAAAGACAACAAAGACCCTCTGTAACAGACAATGACTAGAATAATAAATGAAGCAACATTGTCATTCTGTACGTTGCAAGTATATCGGAAAAGCTCAGGAGGAACTTCAGCCAACATAACATACTGTATGTGCATACTTCCAACCCAAGAATACACTAAGGCAGAAGCTTGTCCACCTCAAAGATAAAATACCCAGACAGAAACTAAGCAATGTCGTATATGCAGTACAATGCAGTGAACCATGTGCAGATTTGTACATTGGGGAAACAAAACAACCACTTCATAAACATGGCACAACATAGGAGAGCAAACATATCAGGACTAGATTCCGTAGTCAATCTGCATTTACAAGACACAGACCACTCTTTTGAAGACAACAAAATCCATATTTTGAACAGAGGATCTCTGGTTTGAAAGAAGGATTAAAGAGGGCATCTATGTCAAAACTGAACAGCCCTCTCTCAACCGAGGAGGAGGGATATGACATCATCTACCTCCAATCTACAACACAGTCCTTTCAACAATTCCAAGAAGACTCTATACCCATTTGCACCACTCAGGTGACCCTGATGACACAGAGAAACCTCCAGGTGATCTTAACGACCTGCTAAAAGAATGCAAATAACCAGCTTTCTGCAAGGAATAAATATCCTTCCATTCCCCACCATCCCCAGTCGGAGTCCAGATCTTCCCGAATCTGAGTGATTTTGTCATACAGATACTGAACAAAGTCCTCGGCTCTACCCTCCAAGGGGTCCTCCTGCGCTTCCTGGTGGAGCAGGGAGCGGGTTGCCCTAAACAGGGTGGTCGGGCGGTTATCTGATGACGCAATAAGAGCAGCTTCTTGGATGAGAAGTGAAATGTCTTCAAGGAAAAACCAGAAAGTCCAGTTGCCTCTTGAAAAAAAGCACCTTTGGGACAACCATGACATGGATGACTGAGAATCTCCATAGACATTCCGTGACGCAGTTTGTTAAAACACCCTCAGTTGTGCCTCTGTAAAAACTGGCCAAGACAGAAGGGAAAAGATGCAGATGCAGATCATGTGATCAGATTGAGCAGGGCATTGGACTAGAGCAGTGGTCACCAACCGGTGGTCCATGGACCACTGGTGGTCCGGGAGAAAATTTTGGTGGTCCGGGGAGAAATTTTCGTATTTTTGCATTTTTTATATTGCACTCATCCTCAAGCTATGGCCCCTGGGCTGGATATGGCCCAAGAGCAATTAATCTGGCCCGCATGTGGGAACACACAGCTGCACCGCCGATATCACCCTGCCCACACGTCAGCCCACACTCTTAAGGCCGAGCGCAAACCTCACCTTGAGTAGAGCAGTGCGAGCCACATGAATTGGAACTGGAAGGTAAGACCAAGAGCTCGCCATGCTCAGCCGAATGGTTGCCTGGGGGGAAGCTTCAGCCACCTTTCGGGTCTACATCTCTCCTTCTGCAAGGCCTCTGGATGGGACTGTAGTAGTCACAGGACTGGCCGGTTGGTCATCCCAAAGCAGCTGCCTACTCCCCGGCAGGCCGGTGTACCCTGCTAGAGGAGCTGCTCCGGGATGACCAATGGGTCAGTCCTGTGAGTTAGACTACTACAGCTCTGGAATATGGGACTGGCCGTGGTGGGGCTGGAAATCTCTGCTCTGTGCAACTTTGCAGGTGGTGCAAGAGCCCTGGTGGCGCAGCAGACTAAAGCACTGTTATTAACATCAGCTGCCTGCAATTACTGCAAGTTCAAATCTCACCAGGCTCAAGGTTGACTCAGCCTTCCATCCTTTCTAAGGTAGGTAAAATGAGGACCTGGATTGTGGGGGCAATAAGCTGACTTTGTATAAATATACAAAAGTATGAAGGCTATTGCTTAACGCATTGTAAGCCACCCTGAGTCTCCGGAGAAGGGCGGCATATAAATCAAATTTAAAAAAAAAATACGGAAAAAGGAGCGCAGCCCTCACTGTCTGGAATGAAATAATGGTGCTGTTGTGGCAGTGGGGGAGGGGGCGGCACAAGCGGGCAAAAGTGGCAGTTGTGATGGCTGGAAGCTGCGGGAGTGAAGCACTACTTTCATTTGCATAGCAACAGCATTCCGCAATGGAGAGCAAAATCTGGCTGCTCCCCGAATCAGACACTGTTTACTGCTCTGAGTCCCAAACGGCAGGAAACGAGGGCTGCCTTGCGCTGCAAATATACCAAGGCAGAATCCTGATACCGCACTACAGCAGAGAGAAGAAGCCGGATTTTGCTCTCCATTGCAGACACCAGATCGGCCCCCTGCAAGCTCTCGTCTCTCAAGGAGCCCAACCAAAGTTTCCAGCGCCTCTTCAGGGAGCGCTCCTCAAGAGATGAGAGCTTTCAGGAGGCCGATCTGGTGTCCGCGATGGAGAGCAAAATCTGGCTGCTCCCCGAACCAGACGCCATTTACCGCTCCAAGTCCTAAGCAGCAGGAGAAGAGGGCTGCCTTGCGGCACTGGCTGGCGCAAATATACCGAGGCGAATGCTCATGCCACGCAAGTTCAAGTAGTGCTTCGCTCCTGCACTTCTTCTAGCCCTTGTTGGTGCTCCATGCACCTTGGTCTCTCAGGGAGATGCTTGACTTCCTCTCAGCCCCAAGACACTGGCTGGCCCATGAGATGAGAGAGAGAGAGAATGAAAGAGAGAGAATGAGAGAGAGAGAGAAAGAGACAGAGAGAATGAGAGAGAGAGAGAATGAAAGAGAGAGAATGAGAGAGAGAGAGAGAAAGAGACAGAGAGAGAATGAGAGAAAGAGAGAGAGAGAATCAGAATGAGACAGAGAGAAAGAGACAGAGAATGAAAGAGAGAGAGAGAAAGAGAGAGAATGAAAGAGAGAGAATGAGAGGGAGAATGAGAGACAGAGAGAGACAGAATCAGAGAGAGAGTGTGAGAGAGAGAATGAGAGATAGAGAAAGAGAGAATGAAAGAGAATCAGAGAGAGAATGAGAGAGAGACAATGAAAGAGAATGAGAGAGAGAGAATCAGAATGAGAGAGAGAGAGAGTGGGGGAGAGGGAGAGAGAGAAAGAGAGAGGGGGAAGAGAGAGAAAGAGAGAGAGAAAGTGTGGGAAAGAGTGGGGAGAGAGAGAGAAAGAGAGAGGAGGGAGAGTGCCTGAAGGACCCCATCCCGTCACTGGGAGTCCAGGTGCTTCAGCAAGCGGCGCGCTGGATTTGTATTAGTGGTCCGCGAAATTTAAAATTATGAACTTGGTGGTCCCTGAGGTCCAAAAGGTTGGGGACCCCTGGACTAGAGGACCTCCAAGTTCCCTTCCAGCTCTATTCTGAATTGAACCGATTCACTTACAGTAACATCTGTGTTACTGTACCGTGTTGATATTCGCTTAACAACTGTGACAAGAAAGGCCATACAATGGGGAAAATTCACTCAACAATTGCCTCGCTTAACCACAGAAATTTGGGCTTGACGGTGGTGGTACGTCGAGGGCTACCTGTAATCAACTGAAGGACTCTTCATCAAAGGTCCCACTTAGTGACGAAAGGAAGATAGAGCATCTGGTGGTTCTGTTCACTTTCAGTGCCACTCCAGTCATAACTGCTTGATGGTTATCTCTCATTCCACCCATATCTGCTTCTTTCATGCCCAGCTTCGGACCGTTTGTGGTGTTGTGACTTCCTTGTGACCAAAGAGCTTTAATGATAGGAGTCAGAATCAGATTAGAGGCCTATCGAGCCCAGTTTGGCAATCAGAATAAGAGGACAGAGTTGGAAGGGACCTTAGAGGTCTTCTAGCTCAATCCCATACTGAAGAAGCTTCTGGGATGAGAAGTGTAACATCTTCAAAGAAAAACAAGAATGTCCACTTGCCTCTTGAAAAAAAGCATGGTCTGGCTGACTGAGAATCTCCATAGACAAAGACAACTGCAGTTATTACTAATTGTGGGGGAACATGTCAATTGAGGATCCATCTTTATTTGGGCAAATGTCACGTTGGGTTCTTCAACCTTGTTTATTACTGCTCACGTTAAAATGGTTATGATTTGGTATTTATTTTCCAGAAATGCCCTCCCCATTGAATTTCAGCAGGACTGAGTAATTGGAAATATAGGGCAAAATAGAAGAGTTCAGGATTTTAAAATGGAGGGGGAAAAAGGAGGGAAAAGAAGAAAATAAAAAAAAAATGGAAGAAAGAGAGAAAAAAGTAATTGATGGAAAGGGAAAAGAGAAATATGTTGTATACATTTAGAACTAAAAATGAATTACAGTAAGATTTATAGATATAAATGAATTTTAGGAAACTCAATAGTTTAGGTTGTAATACTTGGAATGTCTTTAATTTTAATAATGAAATTAACTAAAACATTTAAAATTAAGCAGAAAATCTTTGAATTATAAATGAATTGAAATAAGATTTATAAATACAAATAAATTCAATATATGAGATTGTAATATTTTGAATATTTTTAATTGTAACCATGGAATTTAGCCAAAACATTGGAAATTATATTGTATTATGAAAATTAATTAGGTTTATTGTTTAATAAGAGGAGATTAAGATATTGTTGAAGAAATATAGAATATATATATATATTTGAAAAAGCATGATGTAAGATTTATAGATATGAATGAATTTTAGAAATTAAGCTGAAAATTAATTCTGTTTAAATTGAAATAAGATTTATAAATACAAATAAGTTCAATATATGAGATTGTAATATTCTGAATATTTTTAATTGTAACCATGGAATTTAGCTAAAACATTGGAAATTATATTGTATTATGAAAATTAATTAGGTTTATTGTTTAATAAGAGGAGAGTAAGATAGTGTTGAAGAGCTATAGAAAATATATATATTTGAAAAAACAATCAAAAATTGGATTTACATTAAAAAATAATGAGATTTGAGAAATAGAACTATAAATGAATTGAAGCAAGGTTTAGATGAGATTGTAATGTTTGGAATACTTTTAACTACCGGGTTTCCCCAAAAATAAGACAGGTTCTTATTTTCTTTTGAACCCCGAAATAAGGGCTTGGCCTTATTATCAGGGGGTCCAGCAGAGAGAGGCTCCCTCCGTGCGCCATCAAGCCCCGCGCGAGCGCCTGTTCCCTCCCCCACTTGCACGCCTCCCAGGCCTCACCATGTTGATGTAGGCGAAGCCAGTGAGCACCCGGCTCAAGCCGCTGGAAGCGGAGAAGATGCTGGTCGGGCCAGCTGCTTGTTGCCAAGTCTTCCAGGAGCTGGGGCAGAGAGGCAGTGAAGGGCGAAGTGAGCTGCAGCTCCGCATGGGGAGACTGTACCACTCTACCAGCCATATCAGTGGGCACACGAGCGTTGCCCTAGGTCAGCTCCAGCACGCACGTGCACACCAGCCAGCTAATTTTCGGGCCTTCCGAGCCCACCGGAAGTCGGGAAATGGACCGTTTCCAGCCTCTGGGGGTGTGGGGAAGTCCGTTTTTGCCCTCCCCGGGCTTCAAGAAAGCCTCTGGAGCCTGGGGAGGGCGAAAAATGGGCTTAACGGGCCCACTGTGACATCACGTGCCAAAAGCAGGGGAAGTACGGGGGGGGTCATGCGCGCATGCATGGGGGGGGCGGGGCACATTGAATTATGGGTGTGGGCACATGCGCACGTGACACTCCCCCCACGCTCCCCATGCTTTTGGCACACGACAGCAAAAAGGTTAGCCATCACTGGTATAGGGTCTCTTCTTTGAGGAGAGGATTGGACTAGGAAACCTCCAAGGTCCCTTTCAAATCTGTTTTGCAGTCTCTGCTATTCTAAGCTTTGAATTACTATATTGGTGGTGGTGGTATGTGTCCACAGGCAAACATTTGGCCTTGGGGTTCGCAATAGAGGCCGTCTTTCCCTGAAAATAAGACCCCGTCTTTTTTTCCCCCTCCAAAAGAGGCATTACGCCGTATTTTTGGAGGATGTCTTCCACTCTCTCACGTCACAGCAGTAGCACTGACAGCCCCACCCAGCAGGAGCCCGTGCTGGCCAGGGGTGGGTTCTACTTACCTTTACTACCGGTTCGCAGTGGGGCCGCACGCATGCTCTTCTGCACATGCACAGAAGTATTTTGGTGACAGTGGGATCGGTGGGCGGAGCCTCCTGCCGGTTTTACTACCGGTTCTATAGAACCGGTGCGAACTGGGGGCAACCCACCACTGGTGTAGACACTGCCAGCTCACTTTTTCTGCAGTCACTTGCCGCTGCTTACGCATGGTGCCTCCCTTCCTCCGTTTTGCCATCAAAAACCTTCAGGAAAGGCCTCTGACGGTGAAACAGAGGCCGGGAGGCACCACACATATCATTTGTGGGCTGCAGAGGCCTTTCCTGAAGGCCTCTGATGGCAAAATGGAGGTCAGGGGCAATGGGTGCAAGCGGCCGCAGAAGAAACGGACCGGCAAGCTGAGGCAGGTGTTGGGGCGTGAAAGGCCTGGCTGCAACTGTCCTAAGGTAAGTGGGTGTGGTCACATGGGGCAGCTCCACCCTCCATCCAGGGGTGAAATCCAGCAGGTTCTGACAGGTTCTGGAGAACCAGTAGCGGAAATTTTGAGCAGTTCGGAGAACCAGCAGATACCACCTCTGGCTGGCCCCAGAGTGGGGTGGGAATGGAGATTTTGCAGTATCCTTTCCCTGCCATGCTCACCAAGCCACGCCCACAGAACCGGTAGTAAAAAAAATTGGATTTCACCAGTGCCCCCATTCCCAGCCTAGTTTGATTTTTACCCATGCACCTCTTGCAACAGAGTTGGCAGGGTCTTCACTAGGGCTTATTTTGGGGGTAGGGCAGGCTGGTGACCCCCAGGGGGAAGGCCTTCTTTGTGGGGGCTCCCACCCTCTGGAATCAACTGCCCCCAGAGATAAGGAGAATCCAAGACCTTCGTGCCTTCCGCCGTACCCTTAAAACTTTCCTTTTCCAACAAGCCGGGCTGGCCTAACAAATCCTTTTAAATGATTTTAAATTTGTTTATCTTTTTAAATTTTGGACCAAATTGAGATATTTCCTTTTAATCTGTTCTTAATTTATGTATTATGTATTATGTATTTATGTATTTTTACTTGGCTGTACACCGCCCTGAGTCCCTAGGGAGAAGGGCGGTATATAAATTTGAAGTAAAATAAAATAAAATAAAATATTGGGTGCACGGGTAAAAATCAAGCTAGGGATAGGTCTTATTTTTGGGGAAACCCTGCACTTAGGCCTAACCAAAATATGGCATGGGGTAAGAAGGAGATGAAGAGCTAGCAATATCCAATGAATACCAATTCAATAGTAACAATTGGCAGAACAGCTGGCATCTGACTCCTTTTTAGTGTCTTTCTTTGGGCTGTTAATAAAAGAAAATATTTGTAACTGTAGCTGAAGATTGAATTGTGGAACCCTTAGTGCTCTCTGAGCTTAGTTGTTTTCTTGAAGACATTTCATAACCCAACTAGGTAACATCATCAGTATTAGAAAGAAGGTTGCAGTTTGCTTTCAAGTGCTTGTCCTGTCAGTATTGGTGGGAATGTTGTTTTCTTCATGGTAGTTCATTGATTAGGCTGTTGTTTACTGTTAGCTTGTTTGTCTGAGTTGATAGTTCCTTTGTTGGAGTTTCATTTATTTCTTGAGTAAAGGTTTCGTTACCCGACTAGGGAACATCATCCCTGTTGGTGAATGTGGGGTTTTCTCCCTGTTAATATATAGTAGTATGTCCTGCCAGTATTGATAGGATTGCAGTTTTCTCTTTGGTAGTGCCTTGATTAGGACATTGTTTTCTGCTGGATTATTTGTCTGGTGTGAATCCTTCCTTATCTGGATTAACACTAGCACTGCTTGCTATATGCATCCTTTAAGTTGGGTTTCAAGTTGCAGATTGACTCCACCATTGTGGCTTTTCAAAAAAGGAAGTATTAGCGGTGTGATTCCCCAAAGAAAATAGAACTTGACTTGAAATAAAACGTATTTTATATGTGATTTGGAATGTCGATGTTTTGTCTTTTTAAAATTAGCTTTAAACTCTTGGGAATGGCAACTTTAAGAATTGAAATTAGAACGCTGTTGAATGAAACCAAACATTCTTACACACACACACACACACACACACACGAGAGAGAGAGAGAGAGAGAGGGAGAGAGAGAGAAGAGAGAGAGAGAAGAGAGAGACAAAGACAGAGAGAAAGAGACAGAGACAGAGAGAGACAGACACAGAGAGACAGAGAGGCAGAGGCAGAGGCAGAGAGAGGGGGGACAGAGAGAGAGAAAGAGAGAAGGGGAGACAGAGACAGAGAGAGACAGAGAGAAAGAAAGGGAGAGAGACAGACAGACAGACAGACAGACAGACAGAGAGGGATGGAGAGAGAAACAGAGAGAGACCCAGAGAGAAAAAGAGACAGAGACAGAGAGAGACAAAGAGACAGAGACAGAGAGAGAGCAGGGACAGAGAGAGAGAAAGAGACACAGAGAGACAGACAGAGACAGAGACAGAGACAGAGAGAGAGAAAGGGACACAGAGAGAGAGAGAGACAGAGAGAAAGAGACAGAGAGAGAAACACACAGAGAGAGAAAGGGACACACACACAGAGAGAGACAGAGATGCAGAGAGAGACACAGAGAGAGACGGACTTCCTTGGAAGTTGGATAAGAACAAACTTGTTTGCTTCCTACGTATTCCGCTGAGATGAAACATGGATTCATTTTTGGCTTAGCATCTTGGCTGAATCTAGTTTCTGTAGTTTATAATGGTTTATGGCTAATGTGTTCCATGAACCAATAGACTCATATGAGTTGAGATGTTAAAAATCATATCCAAATGAGGCTAGCACTGATGATGTTGCCTAGCTGGAATTTTCTCCTTAGTTCTAAGTAGCTTCTTTCCTTGATGGTTTCCACCCATTGCTTCTTGTTCTACCCTCAGGTGCTTTGGAGAATAGCTTGACTCCCTCTTCTTTGTGGCAGTCCCTCAAATACTGGAACACTGCTATGTCACCCCTGGTCCTTCTTTTCCTTAAACTAGACATACCCAATTCCGGCAACCGTTCTTTGTTTGTTCTTTAGATTAAATGCTATAGTATACCTTTAAATTTTTAGGTGCCTTTTAACAACTTAGATGCCTCAGACATTCTGAATTCCCTGAGAAGATGTGCCAGCATTGATAATACCGTGGCATCCATTCGAACTCAGACACATCATAAAAGAGTCAGATTAGATAATAGACAGCATTGCATCAAAGCATTTATTGATTTTTAGCGTATATATCTATTTTTTCTGGTTCTCCAGAAGCTTCAGAAACTGCAGATTATTCCTGGTGGCCTTTTCCTCCTGCTTCTCAAATGGTCCACTTGGCTGGTTACGGAATGGGATAGCAAGCTAAATTGGCGATGCCGCATTGATTCGATCCTTGTTCCAAGAGCATGTAGCCATTGTCTCCCCATAAGCGTGACCAACTGTGAAGAGAAGCATGCAAGACATTTATTTCAAAACCATGTAGGGCAGGGGTCCCCAATCCCCGGACCGTGGACTGGTACCGATCTGTGGCCCATTGGAAATCGGGTCTACTCATTTGTTTGAGGCACCGGTCTACCACCACACTGCCTTTTAACACTGATCAGCTGTAGGGCGGCCCTTTGAAGCCCCGTGGCAAGAGTTTAAACAGTTTTTTTCCTTCTAGCCTATCAGCTGGGACTCAGGAGGCAGCAATAGATTGGGGGTTGGGCCAAATAAAAGGTAAGAATAACGCGGGGGTGGGGGGGTGGGGGTGGGTGGGTGGGAGGGCCCTGCTCCCGAACAAAGAGAACCGGTTCGGTGACGTCATATCGGCACCGCTACCGGCTTGGCCGAACTGGGCCGAACCAGGAGGAACCCACTACTGATGTGCGTGCGTGCAACAGCACGTATGTGTGTACCCACACCCATAATACAATGCTACCCTTGCACGCCCTGCCCCCCTGCACATGCACACACAACCTCCGCTGCGCTCCACTGCCCTACGCATGCGCGTGCAACCCCCTATGCTCCCCCTGCCCTCTGCACATGCGTGTGCGACCCCCTGCTCCTTCCACCCCCACATACATCGGCGCACAACCCCCAACCCCCATGGCCAATTTTGGGTCTAGCTCAGGGAGGCCGGCTAGGCCCAAAATGGGTGGGTGGAGGCTGCTGCTCCCTCCCCGGTCCCCGCCCATGTGCGCATGACCCTCCCACCACCGTGCATGTATGCGTGACCCCCTGCCCCCATGCATGCGCACGCATCTCTGCAGAGACCCGAAAATCAGCTGGCCGGCAGGTGGCGCACGCATGCGTGGTGGAGCTGACCTAGGGCGACAGCGCATGTGCCATAGGTTCGCTATCACGGGTATAGGGAATCTTGCTGACTGGGCAATTCTGGGAGTTGTAGTCCAGGCATCTTCAAGTGGCCAAGGTTGAGACAATCTGCAATAGTAGAAGTTCCCCTCTAGGGACCTTCCCTTCCCTCACCTGTTCTTCACAATCCAGTACTTGGTGCTGTTATAACCAACCACCAGCATAGCATGAGACAAGTGCGGGTCTCCATTCCAGGGATTTTTAAAGATACCTAGAGAAGGAGGATGAGAAAACATTTAAGAGATAGTAGATTAACAGTTGGAAAGGACCTTGTAGGTCATCTAGTCCGACCGACCTCCCCCAAAGCAGGAGACCCTGCCTACACCATTTCGGACAGATGGCAGTCCAGTCTCTTCTTGAAAGCCTCCAGTGATGAAGCTCCTACAACTTCCGAAGGCAACTTCTCTTCCATGGGTTGATGGTTCTCACTGTCAGGAAATTCTACCTTATGTCCAGGGTGAATCTCTCATTGATCAGTTTCCATCCGTTATTCCTTGTCTTGCCTTCGGGTGGTTTGGAAAAGAGCTTGGCACCCCCCCTCCTCTCTGTGGCAGCCCCTCAAATATTGGAAGATTTGATCAAGGGAAAGCTCCATGCTTCTTTGCCTGATCATCTGGATTTCCAAAAGGGCAGCCAGGAATGTCACTCCATCTTAGAATTTACTCTTTTTAATGGGATCACCGCAGGGGTGAAATGCTTCTGGTTTGGACCGGTTCGCCTGATCCGGTCGCGATGGAGGCGGGAGCCACACAATCATCAGAGGCTTTTTTTTTTAACTTTTAAAAGCATTTTTTCTACAACCTCTTTGGCTGAAAAAATGCTTTTAAAAATAATAAAAAAAGCCTCTGATGATCGCGGGGCTCAGGTGGGAACTTCAAAGGCTTTTAAAAGAAAAAAAACCTTTTTTTCTTTTAAATGCCTCTGACGATCCCAGCTGAGTGGCCTGATCAGCCGAGGCTTTTTGAGCAACTCAGCTGGGATCATCAGAGCCTTTTGAAAGCACTTCGCCGAAGAGGTTGTAGAAAAAATGGTTCTAAAACTTTTAAAAAAAAAAATTGGCCACGCCCACCCAGTCACATTACCCCCCCAAGCCACGCCCACAGAACCGTTAGTAACCAATTTTAGATTTCACCACTGGATCACCGCTTAGGTAAAACAGGCACCCCTGAAGAGGCTTTTACGTAGAGCCCTTCAGATATTTTTCAACAAGAAGTTAGTAAATTTATAATTAAGTATCATTAATAAAATAGAGGTAAAATGGATGTATGGATATATATATATAAGCATAACACTATCAGCAATATTATTATTATTTGAATAAGCATAACACTATCAGCAATATTATTATTATTTGATTACATTTGATTACAGATTAAATTGTGTAGAACGTCGAGAAGTAAAGATTATTTTGTATATATTATGAGAATAATGGCTGTAATTATGGTGTATAATATTATGTGTATTCAAAAGAGTTTTGATACGGACAGTACACTGTCATTGCAGAAATGGAAACGTGATGTATAACAAAGGAAAATGTATAATAATAATAAAAAACATAACAAAAGAGATATTTTTCAAGGGAAGATATATCTTCCTACCTGGAATACAGAGATGGGTTTCAGCAGGTTCTGACCAGTTCTGGAGAACCGGTAGCGGAAATTTTGAGTAGTTCGGAGAACCGGTAGTAAAAATTCTGACTGGCCCCTCCCCCATCTATTCTCTGCTTCCCAAATCCCAGCTGATCGGGAGGAAATGGGGACTTTGCAGTAACCTCCCCTGGATTGGGGAGGGAATGGAGATTTTATAGTATCCTTTCCCTGCCACACCCACCAAGCCACACCCAGTAAGCCATGCCACGCACAACAAGCCACACCCACAGAACCAGTAGTAAAAAAATTTGAAACCCATCACTGCTGGAATAGTATTTGCCCTCTGTACTCAAGAATTATTTATTTATTTATTTATTGGTTCGATTTATATGCTGCCCTTCTCCGGAGACTCAGGGCGGCTTACAATGCATTAAGCAATAGCCTTCATACTTTTGTATATACCTGCTAAGTAGGGCTTTTGCCCCCCCCCCAAGCGGTGTTCTTTTTTATACAAAGTCAGCTTATTGCCCCCACAAACTGGGTCCTCATTTTACCTACCTCGGAAGGATGGAAGGCTGAGTCAACCTTGAGCCCGGTGAGATTCGAACTCGCAGTAATTGCAGGCAGCTGGTGTTACTTAACAGTGCTTTAGTCTGCTGCGCCACCAAGGCTCTTATTTAGATGAGGGCATTGAGTATCAGCCAATCAAGGTAATCAAAGGAACATTCAAAGTTGAAATGCAAGAGCCCCCCCCCCTCTCCTTCCTATTCCGCAGGAACCTTACCCGACTTGTAAAAGTGAAACTCAGTGCTCCCAGCATCCACTGCGACAGAAATCGGGCCAATCGTGGCCACCGCCTGCAAAAGGGCCTTTTCGTCTCCTGTCAGGATGAGTCCCATGCTGGAACACGAAGCGATAGAATTCTCAGCTTCATAACGACAACTATAATCGTCCTGCAGAAAAATAAAGAGCGACCACGGTTAGTCCCAAAGAGAATATAGAATAACAGAGTTGGAAGGGATCTTGGGAGGTCATATAGAATAGAATAGAATAGAATAGAATAGAATAGAATAGAATAGAATAGAATAGAATAGAATGGAATGGAATGGAATGGAATGGAATGAATAGGATGAATAGAACAGAACAGAATAGAATAGGCAATAGGCTGACTCTGTAAATTGCTTAGAACCGCTTAGAGAAGGCTGTAAAAGCACTATATAAGTGGTATATAAGTGCTATTGCTTGCTTGCTTGCTTGCTTGCTTCCTTCCTCCCTCTCTCCCTCCCTCTTGTTAGAAGGCAGTATTGCAGGCTAACTCTGCCCGCTGCCTGGAGTTCGATCCTGACCAACTCAAAGTCGACTCAGCCTTCCATCCTTCCGAGGTGGGTAAAATGAGGACCCAGATTGTTGGGGGCAAGAGGCTGACTTTGTAAACCTCTTAGAGAGGGCTGTAAAAGCACTGTGAAGGGATATATAAGTCTAAGTGCTGTTGCTAGTGCCATTGCTAACTAGCCAAAGTAGCCAAAGCAAAGCAAACCAGCTATAGTTTGAAGCATTCACAGGAACACATAGAGAATTACCTTTCCATCATATGGGTAGCTTTCCTCTGAATTGATCCCTTGCTGCTCGTGTACAAATGTAAAAGCTTGGGGCATAAGTCCACCCTGGCACCCATGATTCTCCTTAGAACAGTCCATAAGATTTTGTTCGCTCAGCGAGATCAGCTTCCCCGTCTTCTTGAAATACATGCCTTCCAGAGCTCCGGTGGCACTGAAGGCCCAGCAAGAGCCACACTCACCCTGTGGAAAAACAAAGCTGCAGTGATCCACGGAGCAACCCAATTAATGTTCCTTTCACAAATGACTTGTTCTCAGTTTTTGGTAGTGGGCAGCTGGGCAAGGTATGAGTTCCGATAGAAGAGCGGCTTAGGGTTGGAACGAGGGCTTCCTTGGTGCTCTCTGAGCTCTTGCAGACCTTTCATTACTCAACTAGGTAACATCATCAGTGCTAGACAGGAGTTGGGTTTGGAAGAGGAGGAGGAGGAGGACTGTGAGGTTCTTGGTCCTCTCCGAGTTTGATGGGGTTTGAGCAGATGTCTCATTACCCAACTAAGTAACATGATCAGTGCTAGAAGGGAGTGGGGGTTTGTGGAGTGGAGGAGCAGATTACAGGGAGGAGGAGGAGGAGGAGGAGGAGGAGGAGGAGGAGGAGGAGGAGGAGGAGGACGACGACTGGGTTCTTGGTACTTTCTGAGCTTGGGTATTTTCTTGCAGATGTCTCATTACCCAACTAAGTAATATGATCAGTGCTAGAAGGGAGTGAGGGTTTGTGGAGAAAAGGAGCAGATTACAGGGAGGAGGAGGAGGAGGAAGACTGTGGGGTCCTTGGTACTTTCTGAGCTTAGGTATTTTCTTGCAAATGTTTCATTACCCAACTAGGTAACATGATCAGTGCTAGAGGTGTTCTCTGTTGATATAAGAGTTCCGACAAGATTGAAGCTTCAGAGATGCAACTAAGAGAGGAAAGAATTTAGTTTCAAGTTTTCATGAAGCCATCAAATTCTGACTCGGGTCTAAATAGGCAAATCATAACTCCTTCCTTTTCCTTAGAAAGCATCTCTGCATCAGTCCTCAATTCATGGCTTGTCAGAACCATTCACCCACCTGATCTTTGACCTCAGTCACAAAACCTTTGGCTCGCCAGTCCACCCCAGTGGGAATCTGCAGGTTTTCTGAGGATTTGAAAGTGACTATGTTCTTTTGCGATGCAAGATCCAAGTCAGGAAGCAAGCAGTACAGCTTCTTGTTAATCTCTTCATTAGTCTGAGGATTGCAAAGAGTATGAATTTCAAACATCAGTTATCGGAGCCAGTTTGGTCTAGTGGTTAAGGCACCAGGCTAGAAGCAAGAAAATTGTGAGTTCTAGTACTGCCTTAAGTATGAAAATCAGCTGTGTGACTTTGGGACAATCACTAGGAGACAGTGAGTTCTAGTCCCACCTTAGGCAACAAAAACTGGCTGGGTGGCTGACTATGTCTAGTAAATAAATCAAACTAGCCCTGATCCAGACTTACCATATCCCCAAAGTGATTCATCCCGAGCTTGTAGGAGTGTTTTCCCCGATCAGCCTGGCTGTTATGGTCTTGGATCATCTGCAAATTTTCCTCCCACATGGCTCTTCGATAGGATTCTTCCTCTTCCTGGGAAGCCAAGATCAAGAAGATCCCTTAGTCGCATCTGCCTAAACAAGTGGCACCTAGAAGATCTAGAACTCACGTTCTTCTCTTCCGTAAAAGGTTTCCCAAACTAGAATTCAATCGCCCAGGAAGGGACCAAAAACTCTTTCCATTTCTACTTGATACACCAGACATTATTCCTCACAAACCCTGTCTGAAGACAGATAGCAGAAAGTAACTTTATAAACATTGCCAGAAGAGAAGGACCAGGGAAGACATGATGGCAGTCTTCCAATATTTGAGGGGCTGCTACAGAGAGGAAGGGGTCTAAAGAAGCAAAACATTATTGGGTGAAAATACAAACATGGTTAGAGGGAATGTTGGAGCAACATATAGAGTTAAAGCCAGAGATATTCTTACTGGGAATTTTACCAGAGAATTACAGTAAAGAAGATACATATTTGATTATAATAACAGCGGCTAGAATTGTATTTGCACAAAATTGGAAAGCAGATAAAATCCCGTTGGAAGGAGAAATTATAAAGAAAATTTTAGAATGTGCAGAAATCAATAGATTAACATTGAGAATAAAGAGGAGTCGATGTATTTCAAGACATGGGAAAAAATTTATGATTGATTAGAAAGGAAATATGAATAAGGGTATAGAGATAAAATAGAGAACAGATGGGAGAAAACAATTACAAAAATAGATACCCAGATGATGCCAAGTAAAAGGAGAAAGGGGGGGGGAGGGAAAAAAAGTGAAAATTATAAAAATGAACACAAATGATGAAATAAAAATAAATATGAATTGAATAAAAAATTGAAATGAGAATAAAGATAATTAGAAAATCGGGGCTGCTCGAATTTCACTTTAGATTGAACCGAAAAGGGAAATAACAAGAGAGAGGGGAAGGAGTAGAGAGAGAGGCAGGGAGAAGAGAGGAGAGGAGAAAGAAGAAAGGGAAAAGGAGAGGAAGAAAAGGGAGGGGAAAGAGGAGTGGAAGAGAAGGTTAGAAGGGGGGAAGAAGAGAGGAGTGGGGAAAGGGCAGGGGAAGTAGAAAAGAGAAGGAGGAGAAGAAAGAAGAAAGTAGGAAGAGAAAAAGGAAGGAAGAGAAAGGGAGGAGAAGAAGAAAGGTTGGAGTAAAGGTAAAGGGTAAAAGAGCAGCCCCAAAAAAGTAAAAATGAAAAATGAAAGTTAAAAGATAAGATGAATGAAAAATGATAGATAAATGACTGTACATGTAAATGTGTTTATGAGAAATAAAACTAAAAAACTTTTTAAAAAAGAGAGAGAGAGGAAGGGGGTCAATCTATTTTCCAAAGCACCTGAAGGCAGGATAAGGAATAATGGA